>NC_142188.1:18183928-18506785 GCF_026936395.1 Plectropomus leopardus | reverse complement strand
CATCACCAAGCGGGGCGTGTGCGGAAGGGAGGAGAACGCGTGTCACCCAGTGACTAGATGCAAGAGATAAAGAAGAACAGGTTAGGATAAGTACAAGGCAGCACTGATCATAAATGATTTGTGGGTTCCTGAACAGAAAATCATTACAAACATCAGACAGACACACCTTCTCTTCTCCACGCCAAGGAAGAGTTTCCAGTTATTCAGCCTGCCATAGTCAAAAGGGTTTCTGTAAACCTGGTGGAGCAGTTAAAGGAAAAAAAGAGAAGGGGCAATTAAAAACCTATTAAATGTCACACACAGAATCTCCCTTAACTTATCATGACCTAAATTATTTTAGATGTATATTATGTAGGAATTGTCGCTGTTTATTAACATGACATTCAAACTCACCCCTCCTCCTTACACTGCTTGCAAGTGCTCTTTTTATTTTGTCTTTTATCTCTTTTGTTTATTTTTGATCTATTTCACCTTCATAATTCATGTTTTATTTCCTTTTATTTGTGGTTTTATATCAGCAAAGTAAGAGGTAAATAAGATAATACAGGCAGAGGGCAGAGTCGCTGCAAGAAAATATACTCCCACACACCTCTAGTGGGTCCTAAGTGATGGTTGAGAGAGATCACATTTGTATGAGTCTATACTTTTTTTATTTAGCAAAATTCTGCATAGTATACCCTTAACATTTGAAATATTAAACATACTCACCCGTCCTCGTCTTGCCATTCGCTTTGTTTCTTTGCTGTTAATGTGTCTTTCAATGCTGGTCTCTCCTCTGGATATGAGAACTGCATGCCACATGGTCAAAGCTCCCAGAGCCACTCCCACAGTGCTAAAAGAATAAAACACATTTTATCTGATCCACTGCTCAGATAATAAGACAACCGCCACGTCACAATTCTATACTACATACTGTTAACAGAGTGTAAACTTTAGTGTTTGGAGTTGGCATGAAAAAAATCAGTGTACTTCATCGTATTGCACTAACAGGGAGAGATGAAAAACGTGTCGATCAAATCGTAAACTTGGAATGTCTCTGTCAATCTTATTTGACAAAGAAGAACTGAAATAGTTTTCCAAATATTTTGTACATTTTTTGTCTGATACCAACCTGGAGCTGTTTCACAACCATTTTTCACAGCTGTGAGCTGCTCTTCCATTTCCTTAGTGCATTGCGTAGTGGAACAATAGTGTCCATCAACAACACGCTCAAGAATTTAAGTAGATTCAGTATGTATATTTAAATGTTTTGGTATACTGTAAACACAATTCATACATAAAATCTGCTCACAGATATGGGCCTGTGTAACAGTAGGTAGCAGGGTCCCATGTGTGGCAAGATGCAACATGAAATGCATATATTACCTGGTAAGCACCCACATGTAGATGATGCTCTTATGAATCATCTTATCCTTGAAGGTGTACGGAGGTGCAGGTGTTTGATAGTTGGTCTTGACAAAAATAAAAGGAGCATGTTACATAACCAACAGATGATAAAAACACTTACGCCAAAAAAAGTTATTGTGTGTGTACATTTAAAATTGTACCTGGCCAGGGGGGAGAAGCCCAATGAGAATTCCCATCCCTGTTACCGGCACCCCTTGCTTTTCTGCATCCAAATGCTTAAAGCGCTAATGGAACAGCCCACGTACACAAACCCGAGTATTAAAGACAGAAACAAGGCAGAGTCAGTGAGGAACAGTTAAGCCCCGCAGTGAAAGATACCAGACATGGAGGAAAAGTAACAGGCAAAACCCAAAAACCCTGACAAGGACAAAACACCAAGCAGGCACACAGGCAACAGCAGTCCAACAGTGCGGTTTGAGTCTGAGAAACTCACCTCAATAGCACTGTATGCTTCTAGGAACAGGTTTCTGCCACTGATGCTACAGTAGATGCAGCCCAAGGCCAGGGAGACGCAGAAGGAGAAGAAGTAACGGTGGTTTAAATGGCCCACGCAGTTGTTTAGCCAGGCTGAGATGCTGACATTAAGGAAAACGACCATCTCTTCAGAGTCACATCAAAATAAACTTTTTTGAAACAATGTCAGGATAAAGGATACGACAATGATGGTCCATTTTCAGGATGCACCTGCAAAAGAAAAAGAAAGCATGCAGTCTGATAATTATATAGAAACTTCTGCAAGTTTTTT
Organism: Plectropomus leopardus; assembly: GCF_026936395.1. Classification (NCBI taxonomy): domain Eukaryota; kingdom Metazoa; phylum Chordata; class Actinopteri; order Perciformes; family Serranidae; genus Plectropomus; species Plectropomus leopardus. Next base: position 18,504,633 of record NC_142188.1, on the reverse strand, counting down.
TTCACTTTCTTAACATGATGCTATGGTACCCATATGCCAGCCACCACAGTGATCCTGCTAACCTCTCTCCTGTGAGTCAATTAAATTCCACAAATCAGTCCACAGGATCTTGGTCAACCAAGATATTTTCAGTCACTTAAAGCTGGGGTAGGCAGTTTAACTTCGCCTGATGATGGCAAAAAGTCTTACAGACAGAGAGTTGCTATTCCAACATTAGCAACAACTACCTGGCAATCCAAAAAAAAAGGAAGTCTTCTTATCTGACAATAACCAAAATAAAAAATGCGTCAATATTTTCAAATCGTTTCCAAGATGGACGTAAAATGGCTGTGGAGGGTTTCTGGCTCAATTTGAGTCACCAAAGCCACAGACCAAAGGTCCATGTAATTAGCTGAGTGAGGCGAAGGGATGGTGGGGTGACTAGCTGGCTAATTTTTGCCTAATATTTGGTAGAACAGAAAGAAAGAGAGCAGGACAATGAGGAGCTGAATGAATGAGCTGTGTGAAACTGCACAATAAATTAAATCAAAGTACTGGAAACAATGGGTTACTGTATGAAGCATGTGCATGTGCACATGGTCGCCTGGAGAGAGGAGCTACAGACAGAGAGGGGAGAGCTGCAGGAGGAGGGTGTTTTTTCAAATTCTACTGTTCTTTTACCTTTTCCAGATTTTTTAATAACCCAGAAATGTATGTCTTTTTATGGAGATTGAGCAAATAGATATTAGGACAAAATGTGCCATATATCTAACAATAAAATCATATTTTCACGAACATGGTTCTATCTTTACACAAGACTATACTTTATCTTTGTAGCAAAAGTGCAGAAAAATACTTCACACATTTTTCAATTAATCAACTAGTGACTTGGCCGACTACAGCCTGGGAACCAGACAAATCGGCAAGCTTGTGTTTTATTTGCTCTGGCTGATACTAACTGATTTAACATTTCAATTTGGTGTGGTGACCCAAGGCTAGGTCGTATCAGAATGTATTAAACCAAGGGCAGCCCCTTTGCTAATTTTAGAACTTTTAATCAAAAGCATTAGGGGCTTTTTCCACAATAACTCAGCTTTAGTGGTCAACAAAACAGATGGTCCAAATTAGCCAGACTCATCGATTTGGGAAATACCAGAACAGAGGAAATACGACATTGACTCACCTGTTACAGATACCACAGTGGTGTGTTCTTGCTGGTTTAGGGATGATGCATTTCTTGCAGACTGACACAAATGGACTGTCATTTTTTTCCTAATTGAAGGAGGACATTTTTATTGCATTACTAAAATCCCAATGAATGAATCTATGCTCAGTTCTGCATAAAAGTGTGATTGATATCTTACTGTAGGGGGATACCCGGGGGAAGTCTTGGTGGCCTTGTAGTAATGGAAAACAATCATGACGAGGTTCCAGTGTCCATAACAGATGTGCCAAGCGATCCATGGTGGGGAGTATGTGTTGAGGACCAGAGGAAGCAGGACCAGATAGGCTATCACCAAGATGGAGCTCGTCAGTATCACCACCAGACTAACAAACACCTGCGAGACAACGACAGGGGACACACAGAGAACTGCCTTCAGTGAAAAACTTGAAAACTATCTCTATGTAATTAAAGCACATAGAAAAACACACACACTTACCGAGCCAAACCAGCGGGTGACATAATCCACAGTAAAAAACAGCGGTTCAAAGACAGAGTCAAAAACCACATCTGAGTCTGTGAGAAAGTTAAAATATAATGAGTTCACCAGCAGTTTCATATAAGCCCATATTTCCCTAATCCACAATGGCGGTGTGATCTTTGCTCTCCTGGTACATGACCGTAACCGCACAAATCGCAGCAGGTGGAGCGCTGAGCTGGGACACCACCGCATCCTGCATCTGTGATATGCACACACCTTCAAAGAAAATAAACATGAAATGAATTAAATGTAGCTGTTTTTTTTAAATAGACACTAATTGCATGTATATTACATCCAGCAACAACAAAAAAGACATAAAAAATATTTTTGACAATCCAGTGTAAGGCTGCAATTAATTATTTTCATTATCCATAATTTGCAAAAGATTTTCTTAATTAGTCAATTCATTGTTTGGTTTATAAAATGTAGAAAATAGAGAAATAACACCATTGCAATTTCCTAAAGCTCAAGGTAGCTGCTTGTTTTGTTGACATACTATCCAAAACTCAAATATATTAAACTTACTATCACTTAAGACACATAACTCAGAATCAGACGTATGTTATTGATCCCCAGGAGAGCATTTGGTCACATTACAGTTACTGTAACAGGCTACAAGCATAAAGAAATTATAAGAAAACTAGATAATATTTAAACAAGAAGTATGCAAAAAAAGAAGTGCAGCCTCTCTTTACAAATGAGAAGCTGTAATCAGACAATGTTTGGCATTTTAGATTGAGAAATTACTAAAATTATTAATCAATTATCAAAGTAGTAGCCAATTAATTTTCTGTGAATCGGCTAATAATTTCAGCTCTAATCCAGGGCATCATATCAAAACTAGGGATCAACCAATATTGTTTTTTTTCAGGGCCTGTACTGATACCAATGATTAGCAGTTAATCAGACCGATAACCGCTATTTGAAACCAATATGCATTTACAGTGAAAATGAAAATCTTTCTGTCAATATTTAGAATTTGGAATATAACAAACTCCAAACTTAAATTCTTTAAATGCCTTTACCAAATGTTTAATCCAAACCAAAACTTTCAACGTCAAATAAAGCAAGTCCCCACCAACTTTTTTTCATAAAGTTCAGTGAAAATTTAAATAATAAATAAAAATAGCACCCTGTGGTTCTACGAAGTACAAGTTCCTCCAATGCTGACATTTTCTTTACACTTTTTAACTGAGAAACACCAATACAGCTAATCGGCAAAATGCCATATATCGGCCACGATAATCTGCCAGGCCGATAATCTGTCAACACTTAATAAAAGTTTACCAAAAACTCTGGAAAAGATCTTTTTGACAGATGAGTTGTTTTTATAACTCACCACATCAATCTGTGCCAACTGACACTTTAAGTCCGTCAGGTAAGTTAAAGCTACAAAATAACCAAGTTGCTAGCAAGGTAGAGCTTGCATGTGAATAAAATATTCAAGAAACCAATCAAACGTGTATGGAAAAGGACTGGCGGTTAAATGTGCTAAAAGTTGCTTTGCTGCATTCCTGGCAGGGTGGAGACAGGGTGGAGGTTTTCGCAGGTGAGAGGGTTGCAGTGGTCTGGACTGGAGTTGACTTCTGTCAGTAGCAGTAGCATTCAGCTTCACACCATCAGGCAATGTTAGGCTATTATTCAAAGACCATTACAAGACTGTAAGTCAAGCTATCGTTTCATGAAAGCCTTAAGTGTTAATGTGTCCCTAATGCACACTGCTGCCAACAGTCCCTCAAAACCCTGCTCTTAAATCCCTTTTGTTTGGATGTCATTACCGTGTTTTCCTATTCAAATACCCGACGCTGTGCGCCGCGGTCTGTTATTTACAAACATTTCAGATATATTTAGGTCATACTCACTGTTCTATGAAGGCAGGAAACCTGTCGAAACCACCCCTCTCGTCGACATGTTAAAAAGAAGGCAAAACGGGATTAGTGCCACATGATAGCGAAGAGGAGCAGGATCAGGGACCTTCTGTGTCTGTGACAGTTAACAGATCTGAATCCTGATCCGGAGTTAGTGCGCATGCGCCATACTCCCGACGAAAGGCATCATGGTAATCTGAGTCGGGAATTAATTACGACGTTTTAGAAGTGGATGATTGCTTCAGCAATTTACATTTATTTGCCTAATTTTCACATGATATATTCTTAAAAATAGATTAGAATTACACTTGACTTGCAACGGTTGCTTTACTTCGTAAATGGAAAATTTGCCAATCGGCTACTCCGATCATTAGCATTCTGGGACTTGTAGTTCGTAAAGGAAACAGTGCTACCTAGCTGCACTTGCATGATTTTTAGCAGTTAGCTCGCCATGTGGAGCCTGCTGTAAGCGACCACCTTTTCAACCTCAAGCGAGCTGTTTCGGTGTTGTCAGTCATCATGTCATTTTGTTTTAACTTCGACCTTCCAGCACAAACAACAAACCTGGACGATGGGGATGGAATTAAATTGCAAAATGGAAAGAAAGACAATGCTGCTAAATCTGTGAGTAACGTTAGCTCACTACCAATGTGCTCCACATTAAGTTAGTCAAAGTGCCCAAAACTGTCAAAGCGAGGTCGAATTGTAGTTTCTTCCAACTAGAGACTTGTGCAAATCAACCTGATGGCAGAGAGATGGACGTTATTAATGGAAAGATAAAATATAAGCATGAACTGCAGGGGCGTGTATAGTTTTTATGAGTTTAGTGAGGGGAAGAACAGGTCCCTCAGGCATTTTTGTTAGACACTTTTGTATATAATGTTGTTACTGTACAGCATCAACATTTCATTCTCACGTATAGCAATGCAGAAGATAAGATCAAGAGTAGGACTCTATCAAAGCAAAGCCAGCTTAGCAGTAAAACAATACACAGTGATGGAAGGGTTACTTTTGACGTATAAAAGATTATTACTTGAGATTTCATTTGGAAATATAAGAAATATATATATATATATATATATATGGATATGAGATGATCAAAACACATCTGGTCAAGACCTTAAAAAAGAAACTCATTCATGATCTTGTGGATGGGTAAAAACACAACATTAGTTTTCATATTCATTGGTATGGTATTTATGAGTAATGATCAAAAATAGTTGATCCTTTTAAATATTTCTTTTTACGGAGCAGAGTTTGGACTAAATTAAAGGATTGATTATTATTGATCTTGAGCTGTAAATACATTGACCTGTCTTCTGTTATAATAGATACAGGGAAACATGCTTTTGAATGGACCAGAAAACGTCAGGGCCATACCCACCCAATAATGCACACACATATTATCACAATACTACTATACATGCAGATTATTTAAATAAGCAATTTCTACAGTGTGATTCCATTACAATTAACTATGAAAACTGAAATGAAAGTAGTGTGTGCATCCACTAGAGAGCGTAGGCTGACAAGCTCCTTTCCCATGAGCAATGATGTCACAGGGAGGAGGCATACCAGGTCAGGGCGAAAATCATACCATTTCATACTGATAGTAGAATTTAGACTGAGTGGTTAGTGTAATGTCTGATGCCACAATATAGAGGCATTAAAAATAATAATGATAAAAAAAACTGCAGAAACTGCAAAAACACTAAAAACACTTTTTTCTAAACTGTCCTCAGTTGATGTGACCTTATGAACAGTTTAACCAACCAGTCCACACATGACATTTGCGCTGTTTGCAGTAACAGCAGCAGTTTTCTTAGTCATACAGTGAATCACATGGCTGATTTGTAACAGTTTCATGTCTTAAATTCATCAACCAGTTAACCAGTCGTATTAATAGAGCACATTTTATAGATATAGGAGTGTTGAATAACTAATAAATACATTTGGAATCAAATAAAATACGGTAGTGTGTAAACCAGTTAACACTTAATTGAACACAGTACTATTATAAATGTTTTTATGTCCAAGTTACATGTTCATTGTGTTTTCACATCAAGAATTATTCTTACAATAATTTCATAAACAGATGTCATATGAGCGATGTTAACTAAAATTTGGAGTTGGTTTAAAGAGCTAAACGTGTTGTTGTTATCAAACCCTCAAAAAGCCATGTTTCAAAATCACCACTAAGTATATTAGTTAGTAAGAATTAAAGTAAAGTAAGAAAGTGAGTCAGTAAGATATTGCTGTATGATAAGTTACAGCTTTGACATTATTATTTTAAAAAAAATAATAAAAAGAACTTGTTTTCTTTTCAATGACTAACAAACCACAATACAGCATACTTAACCTCCACAAATGGTTGGAAATTCCTATGAAGACAAAAGCACAGTCATTATTTATATCTGGACATTCCTGTGCTGTGAGTAGCCTGTAGCTACACAGCCTCAGTAGATTACTGATTTATATATCTGTACCCTGGAGCACATGTTGTCTATATATTTTAGTCATATATTCAAACAAACGTAGCTGAGGGAATATATTTGTGACCCGACTGTTCACACTGCTTTGTTTTTTTCAGGTGGAGGATGAAACGAAACCAGCAGAGCCTGTGAAAGAGGCCAAAGAGCACCTTCAACTAAGTGACTCACAGTTTTTCCTCAGGGATGCTGTCACTGAAACTGTTACAATAGGAGCTCTTCCCCCTCTTCACTTCCTCAACGAGACCGTTTTTGAAAAGACAGCCTCAGAGAGAGATGACGGGGAGGAAATTCTCTCGCGCACTGTGGCGCAGAGGTCTGACCTCATCTCTGGCGTGTACGAGGGAGGGCTGAAAGTGTGGGAGTGCACCTATGACCTTCTGGAGCTAATTGAGAGAGACGGGGAGACCTTTGGGGGGAAGGCGGTTTTGGATTTGGGCTGCGGTGCGGGGCTTTTGGGGATACTGGCTCTGAAGAGAGGAGCCAAGCAGGTCCACTTCCAAGATTATAACAGTACAGTTATTGAACAGCTCACAGTGCCAAATGTCATACTAAACTGCCACGAGGATGATGAGGGAGACAGTGAGGATGAAGAAGGGAAGGGAAAGATACTTGAGGAGGATGGTTGTAAAAAGAAAGTGAAAGAGGTTAAAGATGGTGACCCACCAGTTAAGAAAAGAGCCAGAGACCTCTCAGAGCACCCATTAGTAGCCAAGTGTCGTTTTTTCTCCGGTGACTGGAGCACGTTTCTTACTTTGCTTCAAAATGAGGAACCACAACCCAAATATGACATAATATTCACCTCAGAGACGATCTACAACACCTCATACTACCCAGCGCTACATGAGACCCTCCACAAACTGCTGGCACCAGACGGACTGGTCCACCTCGCCACCAAATCCCACTACTTTGGCGTGGGTGGTGGACTGCACCTGTTTGAGACGTTTGTGGAGCAGAGGGGTGTTTTCTCTATGGAGCACCTGTGGGACGGGGAAGAAGGACTTCAGAGACACGTAGTAGTCCTACGTTTTAAAAAGGAAAAGGCCACTTAAATAATTAAATCCATCCTGAGGAGGTGAAACATTGTATGTTAAAATGAGATATCATTTCCTTTGTATCTGAAAGTTGTATGTGAGATCAACTGTGGTGAAACAAAGACAAACTATAATAAAATATGCTGTCTCATCTCCTCTATGCTCTTTGGTCACCTATACCTTCTCTCACTTCCCATATAGAAATTTGAATATGTCTGCCGGTAAGTGAAGAGCAGCTGAAATGGGCTGTTACACGTCTTTAGATGCATGGGGAGGAAAGAAAAGGAAATGGGCTCAGTGACCTTTGCAAGTGATTTCCCCAGTGTTCAAACAGCAGCATGAAAGCCAGGCTTGTTTCTGAAGTCCGGCGCAAAATGTCAATTGCAACTTATCCCACCAGCCCAAGGATGTAGTTTGAAAGTGGATTCTAGAGTCACTGCACATCAACGGTGGGACTCTATGGGGTCTCTGTAGCTCTTATTCAAGTAATGGCTCCTCTTGATTCTGTGGGGTTTTTACCTCCAGTTAATGTCACTGCGTAATCTGGGTGTTCTCTGTTGCAAAACAATGACGTGACACATAATGAATGTATATATCCAAGAAATATGTGTCAAGTACACGTCCAAGAACAGGAAGGGAACTTTGCTGTGATTTTTACCAGCACTGTTGGATTCCCCTTTTTCATCCAGATCAAGGAAGTTAATTCAATTAATCAGACAGGGCTTTTTTCAGAGGAAGTTTGCGCAAAATTCAGCATAGTTTCTCGCATTTGATGTGACTAGGTAAAGAGGATGAGGAAATCAGAGGATTTTACAGGGTCAATAAACAACGAAACTCTTTTTCTCTCAGCTTGCATGTGTAATAACTGTGGTTTTACCCTGCTGACCCAGCTCTGTCTTCTTCAGCTGATAGAACACAATCAGTATCACATCCTTTTCATGTTTGACTACGACCTGAGAGCAAACAGAGTTATTTTAGGTAGGCTGTGTCATTGAATACAACCCTATCAGACCTCACCAGAATAAAATCCAGCTACACAAACATTCACACAAATCAGTCTCATCAAAAACATGCCCATGACGCAAGTGGCACACACTTCTGATAAATAATATTTTACAAAGATAAAACATTTTCTAGGAAATTGTCACAAGCTCAAACATGACAGAGCATTTATACACCCACAGTGTGTGGATAGAATTTCCACTTGATATGTAAATATACTGTAGTGTTAAACCCTTTTTCACTCTCACACACATACAGAGAACCAAACAGTTTCTGTTTGCATATGCCCAGCCAGTGAGCTTCCAGTGTGTCCGCTTCGTCATCGTCTCTCATCTCGACAGCTGTTCACGGCCTGTGGGGGAATTCCTGGTTCCTCGAGTAGACGCAGCCTTTCCCCTGCTTACTTTATGGGAACAGGGGGCAGGGCCAGTCAGATGGTTTTCCTCAGAAACTATTATGTGTTGATTCACTGTGAGGGGGCGTGCTGCTCACCACTCCCACTGTTTCCTTCTTACTGGGAAGTGACTGTCAGGCTTACCGAACGGAGGGAGTGTATAAAAAAAAAAACAGATAGAGAGGAGGGAGGGAGACTGATGGGTGATGTGAAAGGTGGTGGTATTTAAGGTTCTTTGCTCTGAATGTCAGACAGTATGCTGTATCCTTCCCTGGGACTTGGAGGACATGGGAGAGTGAGCTGAACGTGCAGGTGAACTGGGCAGGGATGGCTTGCTGTATGTTCATCCAGTTTGGACAGAGGTACTGCTGATTCAACGCGAAAACATCTTTTTGTTGAGATGGAGCTGCTGGAGAGGAGCACAGTGCCAGGAGGCCTTTCTGAGGAGATGTATCTGATATATTCAAGAACTGGACAGAAATGTGTCAGTGAATGACTGGGGTAAGTATATAGATAGAAATGTATCTCAAATTATAGGCAATTTGACAAATATTTGGCACACATCAACATTTTTTAGATAAACCTTTAACATGCTTTAAGTTGTGAAATATTTAAATTGGTAAGATAAGAGTTTTTACAAAGAAATACCAACTTCCACATTTTCTGAACACTGACAGATGAAGGGTGTTAATGCTGTCATGCTGTGTTAATTTACCAGATATGTGTGTGAGAGCTGTTTAAACTAGTGCAGGCTGAGTTCTTGGCCTCATAGGGGAATTCTCTAACAGTAACAGGCCGTATAACCGGTTGTTTCCCAGTCCAACTGCCGGAAAGATAGGAGTTTCCTGAACGTGTTCAGGTGTGGCCTTCCTCAGAAAGTTCATTGTATTGTATTGCATGCATCCTAAAAGAATGTACACTCATACTGAATAAACCACAGTGACTGAGATAACACTGAGGAATTATTTCACTGGACTGTCACTGTCAATATGACCTCGAATGAGTCGTTTTTTAGAGATCCTGTAAAACAACAAAGGTCCGTTAATGTCAAACTTACTCTGGAGGGTTCAAAGATATATCGACCAACTGTATGTCAGCAATCACATCGTCCCAAAGTTCTTTTCCTGGGAGTGTACGGCCATAAATGATGAGTCATTTCATGCCTCGACCAGAGCACTATCACCATGATCTGATTCAGAGCTTGCATCAGCCCAGTGGACAGGCTTTTTATTTCAGCGGTTGAGAAGCATTTCCAGGAATACTAAGAAGATGGTTGGATTTCCTCAGACGACCCTGAAACACTCCATAGGCTCTGTCTAACCACAGCACTGGATCCATTTAATCATTATGGCAGTTTGGAGGTTTGTTTTCCACTTTGCCTTCATTTCACTCACACATAAAATACCTTTCAAACTGTTGCCAATTTATGAAAAAGTCAGTGTTTAAAAGGAAATATTGCTCTGCTGTATTATGTAACTATGACTGATCACTGTTTAAGATCACCTTCAGTTGCCACTGTGATGACCCCTTGCTCAATCTTCTAATGAAAGAGGTAGGGCTGACGTTATTGTCTCATCATCACCATGAAATTCTTGAGAAATAGGGAAGGTCATGGGTGACTCAGTGTTGGAGCCCATTGGCTATTGTCTGACAATGACATCTGCATACATATGCATACACTATATATAGAGAGGCTATGGGTGACTAAACCTCAACGCGCTGCTCAATATCTCATACAACACATATCTAAAACCCATATTATCAGTTTAAAAAGTTTTGTGCTGTTTTACTGATTGTTGCTGGATTTATTTTGTTTTTTATTCACTGAGATGTGGGCAGTAAAACAGCAATAATGATGGAGTAGACTTGTGTCAAATGATTACGCCATTCAAGGAACAAGAGGCTCCTGAGGACCGACTTTTGATAAGTACTCTACTATGAGAACTGAATTCCATAGATGGTGGCGTCTTCAGGTGTCATCTATGGGCTCAGTTCTTTTGGCATGGTACTAGTTTGTCAGCCTTACTGCGTCGCACCAGAGAGTGGGAGTCATGAACCATCAGAAAGCACACATTTTTGTGTTGTCGACATTCATCCCATTGTGTCTTAGTATTTCTAAGTTTTACTCTTGTTTGTATGTTTGTGTATATTGTCACCTTTCCTCAAATAAATAAGGAATCAATTTCATATTGCATACAATAATAATGTGAATGCAATACACACATTTGTAAATTAGAGTTTGTTAATAAAGTAAATCAAAGTCATTTTTTTGTCATTTATTGACTCTTGTAATATTTTGTTTGATATTTAAAATACCTATTGCCACATTTAAGTAATACAGTACAAAGAGTGAGTGCATTCAAGGACAATGATTTTCAGAAATACAAGGCCTATACCTTGTACCACGCCTGATACGACCCACACAAACAGACCTCTTTTATATCATTTCTTATCTAAGCTTTAATTCTATAAAAAGTTGCAGCCATGGTGATGGCAGTTAGCTGGATTAGCTATAAACAATATGATTAGATACAGCAGGAAACATCCTATTCAATTACAACATCGTGGGAGTTAAACAAAATTTCCAGCTTCAGCTTTTGATGTTTAAAATACAAAAGAACATGTTGTTATGTGGATTTGGTGTACATAGTACTGGTTTAAAGCAGTTATTTTTGAGGTATCTTTTGCATCTCAAAGTTATTCCAGGATATGCCACGCACTGTACAAAGGACCCTCCTGAAAAACTCTGTATTGCACACATATCTTCCACATGGATTGAACATCTTTACAGGATAAGGTCCATATAGTGGTTTTATTCTTCACGATCCCAGTTTCCCATAAGTTGTTGGCCTTGGGGCACGAGTTTTGGCTGTGTAGAACTGTATGGTGGCAGGAAAAATGTGGAGAGATAGGGGAAAATAACCCACTATGTTTTACATTGCTCTATTTTCACATTCAGTATTATTAAAGTAGTGACAATGTCATGATCAGCAGGGAAAAACCTTATCATGTAGTTGTTTTTCCCATAAGTGTCTGCTTAGGTATATTTTTATATCCCTAAAATTAATCATTTTCATTTCATAACCTGACACTCCATCCTTGTTATCCACTCATTTAAGATATGATGAGACCTCTGCTATGTGGCCACAGGCAGTAAGCTATGACATGCATTCTCATGCCAATAGCCTTGATATTTTTTAAGATTATCTTTAAATTGATTTAAGGTTTTATATTCAGACCATGCACTGTACTAAATATGCACCATAAGGGTCACAAGTTCATGGAAAATTTACTCAAGTAGGCTACTTAAAGCACAGTTTTTAGGGGCTTTTGTCTGGAATATTTTTATTTTGTGCTACCAAGCAGTTCTACCACACTGCAATTCAGAAGGAAATAATTTACTTTTAATTTGCTGATTTAAAATGGGACCGAGTAATAAAATATGATGCATTGTTATAGCTGAAACAACCCAATAGAAAAATACAATGAAACTGGCAACACCTCAACCATATACAGTATAATATTATACTCTCAAAGGCTCCTAAATACTGTATTTTTGCTGATATATTTAATATAATACCATCAAATCACATCTTCCCACTCTTTGATTGACAGTATATCAGCCAATCATAGCCGTCAGCAAATCCACACGAATCTATTACAATGCTCTTCATTGGCCATTAGGAGCTGTCAGTCAAATACGTCACAAGCTCATCCGACCAATAGCATGGCAGTTTTTTGTAGAGGATGAGCAACAGGCTGTGCCCCTGCTGAGTGTAACACAGCGGTCGGGGTTAAAAATTTGAATTTCGTCTGTTAACATTAGTAGTGTGAAGTTTTCATGATTTAGTATTGTCTCGTATTTGTTAAACTGAAAGCAGACACCAGGAGACACCTGTATATACGTTGTTTTGTGTAGAATAACCAGGTTTGTTCGAGGTCGTGGCATGGATGAGGTACGGCCTACCAGTGGTGCTCAAGCCCACGGGCTGGTGCCGCTGTTTCCCCCCGGATTGCAGGCTATCTACGGGGAATGCCGGCGACTTTACCCCGAGCAGGCCAACCCGCTTCAAGTTACAGCTATTGTAAAATATTGGTAAGTACCCCGTTTTGTTGTTGGTAGTCTCACAAATTTGTCAAAGTTTTTGGACAAAGTTTATGTAGTGATGGCTAGAGGTTTAGCCAATAGCTGCTAAGCTAACCTCTCAGCTAACAGGAACTATATTGTAGGTAACTGCTACTTTGTTTTGGAGTGTCTGAGGATTTAGTACCAAACTATCCTAGCCTAATTAGTGCATTTTTTTTTTTTTTTTTTTACAGCTAAGTACTTCATTTCAGGTTATGGTCTCCTGGAGCTAATTGTCTTTACACAGGTGTACTTGAGAGTAAACACACTCCACTGACAACAATAACAATTTCTTATTTATTTATTCGTGGCCGATGGTTTTCATTTTATGCTTTTAATAAAGGAAAAAAGAGCCAATATCAAGGTTACTTACAATAGCGCGCATACAATAACAGTAATGGTAAAAAACGGGAATATTTACATCAAGATTACATAGAATTACAACATATAATTACAATAAAAAATAATTAACAGTGCTCACCTCTGATTTTGCTTCAGCCAAGCTTTAACACTTTTGTTAAAAACCTTACTTTATCTATTCTCGCAGGTTAGGTGGACCCGACCCGTTAGACTACATCAGTATGTACAGGAGTGAGGGCTGTCCAGCTCAGGACATCCAGGAGCATTGGCACTATGTCAGCTTTGGACTGAGTGACCTGTATGGGGATAATAGAGTTCATGAGTAAGTATGCTAATGTAAATATGTGACTTCCTGTAGCACAGGGGAGTTCTTGGATCCTTTTTATTTTTTTTAATGTAATACATATTTACATTGTGAACTACCTGGGGAATCTTAACATCACAAATCCAGTCTTTCTAAGTACTATGTAAAATATTTGCTTATGTAAGGCGTCCACAAAGAGTAGACCACCCACTGACTAAGTTGTGATTGATTGTTTCCTTGATTTTTGTGTCATGCACACAAACATGTGCCTAACCCCAACGGGCTTACAAGACACAATTGCAGTTTTGTTAAAGTTATCAGTCTAAAAAACATGTTGTCTCACTGCTCAGTCTGAAACATATTACTCTGCCCCCTATCCCAGGCCCAGTTACAAAGTCTGCTATAATAAAGGTTTTCTTATCGACACATAACTCAAATTCAAGCTTGGGATTTTTAAAATAACTATCATGTGTACAAGAAACAATAAAAGTACAGCTCCTAATCCTGTTTCCTATTGTGTGTGTGTGTGTGTGTGTGCCTGTGCCTGTGCCTGTTTGTGTTAGATTCACAGGAGCAGACGGGCCCAGTGGTTTTGGCTTTGAGCTCACCTTTAGACTCAAAAGAGAGACGGGAGAGACGGCACCACCAACCTGGCCAGCTGAACTAATGCAAGGCTTGGCTCGCTATGTGTTCCAGTCAGGTAATAGAAATAAACAAAAGATGAAATAAGAAAAGATAAATTAGCTCCACAGCGGGGAAATTTACATTATTACAGCATCAATGATGATAGAGCAACATGAGAATCATCAGTAAAAAACCCCCAAAAAAACCCCACTAGCAATACAAGTGAGCATCAGTACAAACACAAAGCATTATTATAAAAAACAGTAGAAAAAAGCAAAATGTAATAAATGGACAGGCTGAATGCATGCTATTGTACATAGGCGTGTAGATGTTGCATAGTTTAGTATATACTGGTCTTGCACCTGAGTGATGATAAAAAAAAAAACACCTCAAGGTCAATGCAAACTGTTTAATCCCATACTCTATTGAAAAAAAGTCATAAATTGCTTCTTAACTTTATTGTGGAGAGTTTTGCAGCAATAATATTGGAGGATTCTGGTATTCCTGTGACACAGGTTTTTAGGAACTTAGATTTTGTATTATGATGATGGTCAGCTCTGTTGAAAAACAAAAAAAGAACCCATTGTATTTGTCATTAAACAGGATTTATCAATAAAGTTACCAAAAGATTAAGAGGTAGTGTAAAACAATGTAAGTCCCAGCCATACAGTCTTCATCCTTTACATAGAAAATGTGTGACAAAAAGATAAATGGTTTGTGTTTTTCATTTGGTCACACTTTGTTAATAGTCTGGTAAATGATTTATCTGTACATGTTATTACAGAACAACTCTGTGGCTGCAGTTGGCATGCCTCCTTGTCTTTGTGAATGTGAAGAATGTGTTCTTTGTAAAGGTAGCTTGTTATTCCTGTGATACATTCAAACATGCAAAAAGAGTAGAAGAGTGTGCTGCAGGCAGCATTCTTGGTACACATTATTTGTGTTTGTTGGAGCTCTGGGTATTGACAGGAAGTCTTATTTCCCCTTTCTTTCCCTTCAATGTTTTAATAGGATTGTTTTCACAAATGGCAAACAAGGCCGTTGTTGTAGTGTGTGAATGTATACTCTGTGTGTAACGGGTATATACGGTGCTGCTAAGTTCTTTAAATCCTTCAGTTGTGTATTATACTGTGCACAAGAAAGTGTGTTTGAGTGAGGAGGGGGCATTTAAAAGCCATGAAAGAGAAGAAGGCTATTCTCCCTAGGCTCCCCTTTCCTCACCACCCAACCCTTCTCTGCTATCCAGCTGGGGTCAATTTGCGCGTGGGTGGGCTGGGCTCCTGAGCTAAATGAATGCTGATTCCTGGCCATCTTCCCCCTCGCTTTTCTCCTGCAGCGAATCTGGATGGGGTGCATGTTACCTCCCAAGCAGACAGATTCTTCAGATGGAGTTTTTTTCTTGCCAAATTTGGTTCTCGATTTCCCTCTCTCTCGCGCTCTCTCTCTCTCTCACTTACTCTCATACTCCTGCTGATCTATGTCCCCACTTTTCCTGTTACTGCAACTTTCCTTTAGCAATTCTGTACCATCAGATAATGAAAAGTTGGAAAGTAGGATTGCTTTCCGCTGGTGGCCGAAGGAACAGGCCCAAATGCTATTTTAGACAACTTAAAAGAGCATATTTTGCCCTACTTTAAAAATGAATGTCTCCTTTTGTTCTCTTTTCTGCAGAAAACACATTTTGTAGTGGCGACCATGTATCGTGGCACAGCCCACTAGACAACAGTGAATCTCGTATCCAGCATATGTTGCTTACAGAGGACCCACAGATGCAACCAGTTCAAACGCCTTTTGGCTCAGTGAGCTTTCTCCAGGTGAGTTCAAATATGTGATATTCACATAGGAACTCTCACCAAGCACTTTGGGAACTTTTGCCTAAAAATTTAAAGCCAGTAAGTATTCTGACAAAACATGAACTGGCATCAGAAGAGAGATGTGGCTGACAGTAGCCCTGCAGTTTAATATCAGTGATGATAATGCAGGACACAGCACTGTACCATAATATTCAGTGTATTCAGCCAAAATTTGCCCGGGTCCAGACCTTGGAATCTACCCACTCCACAGATTCGTCTGGCGCCATGACATCAAACAGCAGTTTCTTGGTTGAAATAAAAAAAAAAAACGACCAATGCTTATGAGTAATAGCAACCATGGCAACTGCCATAGAAAAGATAAACGTATCTGTCAAAGCTGTTCCAAGTCAGTGTTTCTTCTCAATAACAAAACTAGTATGTTGGCGGACTTAAAATAACGCTAGACTCAGATGGATATGTTGGTCTCTAGAGATTGGTCAGGGAAAATTGAATCCCTATTTTCCATAGAAATCAGTTTGAGTGGATGCAATATCATACTGAAGATGGAAACTGAGTGTAGCGAGTTGACAAAAAAAACCATGTGACATTAAAAACCTTGATGGAAGTGAAAATTAACTTCTGTTGTCCAGTATACGGTAGATCTTCGGAGCCCAAGAGTGTGTGTACAATCACCTCGTTCTTCCAGTTAATTTAAGGTCTATCAGTGTATGTGTATTATCAGTCCCATGGCAACAGGAGGATGGCAGATGCACAGTCTTCAGCCTGTTTTAGTGTCTGCGCTACCTCTTTGCATCAAGTCACATAAGCTGAATTGTACGTAAACTCAGTGTGACATTTAGTTAAGTAGTACATAATGGCACCAAACTTTCTAAAAAAGGCTGATGCAGCCACATTAAACTTAATTGTGACAGTGTGTTTTCTGCAAACCGGTTGAATTTTATCTATTATCAATTATATTTACAATACCTTGGAAATAAAGTTCCTGTCATGAATGAAAATGAAGGCAGCAACAGTAGTAAGAAGTACTCAGGGTAAGAAAATTGTAGACAACTCCCTTTAATGCTCTGCACTGTCTCCTATAGATTGTGGGTGTATGTACAGAGGAGCTGCAGGCGGCCCAACAGTGGAATGGCCAAGGCATCCTGGAGCTGATGCGTGGAATCAGAGTGTGAGTACGACTGTGCATCAGTACACGATTCAGCTATTTAAAGAAGCCATGTTTTAGATTTGAAAATGATCCTTAACATATTGAGCTTTTTTGTTATTCTTTGGTTTTATGTTGTTGGTCAACTTTTTTTTTGTAAGTATTCATTAGATAGAGCTAGGTTAAATCTGTTTTATAGGTCAAGATTGCTAATGTTGGTATAAATGTCAGTTGAAGCAATTCTAGTATGTGATTGGATACCCATCAGTAAGATTTGCAGTAAATATAACTCAGCTTGACATATGATGAGGGTCATTATCTGTGCGTTTTTTTTGTGTGTGGGTGCGCAAGTTGTAATTTTGGTGATTTTTCAACATAACCTTCAATGACATATTTCAGACCAGATCTGCTTTCATTGTATAGTTTTAGCAAATCAAATATATATTGCTTTATTATCTATTGTAATACAATATTTTCATTTTCTTCCAAATGGTCAGTCACTGAAGTAAAGTGAATTGAAATACAGTGTGTGCCACGGGTGAAGCACATAGTTACTTGTTCATTTATTAACTCTTTGTTTAACTTGATTAATGTTAATAGTTAATGGTGTCTGTGACTAATGTTGATGATTGTCCTGTGTACAGAGCTGGTGGCCCCTGGCTTATCACAGACATGAGAAGAGGGGAGACAATTTTTGACATTGATCCGCACCTACAAGTAAGGCTTTATTAAGTTCTGCACACTCCGCATAGTGAACTCTATTGTATTTACAGTGTGTTAGATTAGGGGCAGTCTTATGCTGCATGCCATATTTTCAATATATTAACTGTGTAACATCATTTCAATCCACTATTATTGAAATGAAGGAAACCAGTTCTCTACATTTATAGACATAAATAGATATAAGGATGTTATTTATAACTTGCAGTACTACTTGGAAATGGGGTTGAACAGGTCAAGGATTTGTCCTGGAAATCAGAGGCAAAATGACCTCTACATCTACAAAGCATTTTAAAGGGAACCCTTAACAGAGAATGAATTTTACAACTGCTTAAACATCATTTTGCTCTTTGACAGTATTGAGTGCCCCCTGTTGGCCCAGAAATCTTTATGCAGTGTCTTCACACCTTTGAAAATGTTAACCTTATGTCAATTTTATGGGAGCAAGTGTTGATGATTGCGTATATTTCTTGCTCATCTAAGCAGGAGAGAGTGGACCAGGGTATTGAGACAGAGGGCTCTAACTTGAGTGGGGTCAGTGCCAAGTGTGTGTGGGATGATCTGAGTCGACCGCCGGAGGACGAGGAGGACAGCAGATCCATCTGCATAGGATCACAGCCACGGAGGCTCTCAGACAAAGGTACGCAGAGCCCCAAAGGAGTGAAAAGAGAAGATCCTCTAATTAAGACCACGCAGATCCAAGGATGCTTAGCGATCTGAGTGCAGGAGTTCTGGTTTCGTGCTGTCAGCAGTGCATGATGGGTCAATTCCATGCTGATCTTTGTCCGTGTGTTGACAGACACAGAGCAGATCAGGGAGACCCTGAGAAAAGGGCTGGAGTTTAACAGCAAAGCAGCGCTACCACCCATCAGCAGCCAGAGACAGAGCCATGAGAGACCTCAGTGAGTGTTCCTCCCACACACCAAAACACACCCTAACATGGGTTCAGATCAGCGCTCGGGTTGCACTAAGATAACTCCCTCCCCTGTATGCAGTGACTCACAGTGCAACTGACTGATCTTAACTGTTATCACCATTGTTTCTTAGCTACCAGCAATATATTCTGGTTTGAAATCATAGCTATTTTTCTATGGAAATTGTTAAGTCTTCTGCAGAATACGATAACAGTGGTTGTGAAATCCGAATATTTCCATTTGCAGACGAAGGCCAAGGTGCCGCCATTTCCTTTGTAGCTGTTTTCACCGACAGACATTCTCTCATTGCTGATTGTACCGTATCAGACTTCCTCACTTACATTTCCCTTTTGTTGCCTTCCACTCTGTATTTTCTCTCCTTTGTCTGTGTCTTAGGAGTCGGAAGGACAGTTTGGAGAGTGAGAGTTCAGCAGCCATTGTTCCTCATGAGTTGGTCCGAACACGACAATTGGAGAGTGTCCATCTGAAATTCAACCAAGAGTCAGGAACACTGCTGCCCCTCTGCCTGCGGTACAACACTATTTTTCTCTTTTACTCACACACTCGATATTTACCCTTTTGGCAAGCCCTGAAGACCGAGAGATTAAACAAACAACAAAAAAAAAACAGCCCAGATATTTGTGTCAGATGGGTGTGGTAGAATATCATAGAAAAAAATCACGGATGAAAACCAGTTTCTCAGATGTTAAAAAGGGGCCTGTGAATAACTCAACAGCAGTGTCTCTTTCCAGAAATCACGACCTAGTTACTCAAGATAATTCAAAGACCTTGTTGTGAGCAGTTTCATGAAGGAACTGTCTTCTGAATTTTACCTGCCAACCGAACCGCAGAAGGAAGCATGCATCTACTGCTAGCTCACCTAGCACCACTGAGCTAGCTGACACCACAGCTCAGACGAGGAGGACGCTATCAGTGTTTACATCTCGTGCTGTCGCAGGCATGAGCCTCTCGCCCATGAGTAGATGCCCACCGCATTCTACTCGGTGATGTGTATGGCGGGTAGTTTGGTAGAAAGAAAATAGTTCCTGCACGAAACTGCTCACAACAAGGTCTGTGCATTATCTTGAGTATCTGGGTCATGATTTCTGGAAACGAGAACCCGTGGCCCTTGATGAACCAGAGAAGTCAGCAGAGGTTATTAGTGTACACTGACACCATGATTGAGACACTCATGGTAACATAGCTCATGCACAATGACTGGCTCTCTTTACTGCTCACCTACTAGAGAAGTGCCTCATATGACAGGAAGTTGCTTTAGAAGGACAAATGTCATGATTTGCTGGATTAAAACAGGGCTTTTCAGTGACTGTAATTCCTATAATAAAGTTACCTTATAGTTGTGTATTGGGAACACACGATCAGTCAATCATTACCATGTCAACCAACTTGCATTTGAGTTTCACAGACACAGGAAAAATCTTTATAAAATATTAAAACAGAATACAAAAACCATTATGAAATTACATGAAATGGTGAGTAAACAAATGGTAAAATGAAAACATAGTTGTTTGCAGGGTCTTAACATTTGTGTTTGGGCTTCCTCTGATATGCTCTGTGTCTCTTGAAATCTACACACCCCTGGCTGACAACTATCTGGGCTTGGTTTACACCTTTTATTAGGAAAGTGACATTTTTTGGAATGCGTTTTTGCAGACAAAATACCACTTAAGCAATTACTATTCAATAAGAACGGCAGCATTTGTAGAAATGCTCCTCTGGTGATGCTCTGCAAAGGCAGTAGACCAGGATGAGCCTGCTTATGTAATCTCTGTCTGAGGAAAGAACTAGACCAAAGTTAGTTCACAGAGAGACCTTTGTGTGAGAGAGGGAGAGATATGCTGGGACTTAAGAGGGAGAACATGGAGTAATGGGCCCAATTATGTGATACTGAAAATGGGATGTGATTATATTAAATGTTGCCTACAAGCTATGTGGCTTTTAATATTCTAAAGGTTGTGAAAATAGTTGAGCATTATGCAACAGACCCAACCAGACCCACGTTAAAGGGATAGTTTGGGCCTTTTGAGGTGAGATTAAATGAGGCACTCACCCATAGTCAGTTTATTACATACAGTAGATTTCAGTCTGCATTCCCCCAGTTTGAAGCAGCAGGTAGGAGTACCATCACTGAAGGTAAGCAATGAACTGTACTGCTCTGGAAAGGGTTGCAGCAAAATGCAGTTTCGCTTAAAAGTTAAAGTGTAAGTGAAGACTATATTAAGAATATTGTCACCACGTTAATTTGTTGTCAGACTGTGATTCAGTTGGTCGTTATATCGCTCTCTGCAAAGCCAGACTCCACCGCCTTGATCAGTTTGTTGGGTTTTTGTATGACTTTGTCAGTAAAAGTTCAAATTTACACATACTGAATAACTTATTGAGGCAGCGATAAACCAGCAGCTCATGTGTTCAACAAACTACAATTACAGTTTTTTTTCAGTGGAGTGTGGTGGCATTGACAAAAGCATGGTCAGGAACTGAAGCCCTCTTCCCCATCAAAACAGGCTCTCTGCGTCAAGATAAAGAGATAAAATATAAACTGCATTGATAATTTTTAGGTGGCTAAAATATGTTTTGCTGCTGACCCCAACACTTTGCTTAGCACCTGTACTCCTGTCTCCTACTCCAAACTGGGGCCATGCCAATCTCCAACTACTTAAGCTAGTACACTGACTTTGGATAAGTACTGCATAAAACCTTATGTTAAAAGATCCAAACTATCTCGTTAAGATGTATGTCATATTCAAAGTAGACTATATTAACATTTTATCACTAACCAATTTCCTTGGTAAATTAGGGTGATACAACTTTGATTTGATAACAAATCCTCTATATATATTGTTTTTTGCAGTTGTTTCCTGTCACACTGAAATTATAAAAAATGACTTCAGATAACTAAAAGAAAGAGTTGTTTCATAAGTGCCTGTTTTGATTTATTACAAAATATTTCACCTTTTTCAAATGTCTGCAGTTACTCAAGGAAATTGGCACACGTTCATAAAGTCACATGAAGAAACATGCAACATAAAGTCTCATTATCTTGGTATTTCTTCAGCAGATTAATTCTTTAAAGTTTGTCTGCAAGATGCTGACTATTACGCTGCGGCCTCAAGCAATAATACGTCTCCGTAAATGTCAAAATAGGAATCTGGCGAACATCGTCAGTCGTCACAACAACATTTTTGAGAAACTACAATTTTATCTTTTTCCTTTAAAGCTTGCTTGAAATTGTCACATGGAAAGATACCTTTTCTGTTATAGCTAATATAAATGAAAACACAAACTTATGCACCCTTTGTAGTTCATACTGTGCTGTATGCAATCTCTTACAGGGGCCGCTTGCTCCATGGGAGACACTTCACTTACAAAAGTATCAATGGAGACACGGCCATTACATTTGTGTCTACAGGAGTTGAGGGAGCTTTTGCTACTGAAGAGCATCCATTTGCAGCCCATGGCCCCTGGCTTCAGGTATACACACACACAGACTCATTCTGAAACTCAAGGTTTCCATGTGGTGATTTCATATTTAATGCATGTATTTGATCTTCTGTTCCCCCTGTGAAGATATTGTTGACTGAGGAGTTTGTGGAGCAGATGCTTGGGGATTTACAAGAACTTAACACTCGTGAGGAGGTGTGTATAACTGCCTTTATTTGAACTTTTATTTTTGGTGTGATTTTCTGGTGCATTTTCTGTTTCACTTTGTCTATCTCTTCTCTTTGTATAGACAAAGTTACCCAAGGAGTACAGTTGGCCAGAAAAGAAGCTGAAGATCTCTGTCCTCCCAGACTCTGTGTTTGATAATCCACTGCAATGAGACAATGAGACACTTCATTGCTATAAAACTACCACACAAACGCCTGCAGACACACACTTCCTGAGTGGACCATCATGAACAGGAGACCTCCCAGCACATGCAGCGACCCACAGCTGTCAGGGCGCACAGATATGCTGCTCCCACAGTGGATGGCCAGAGACTGTGTCACTCCTGAAAAAGATGTGAGGGACGATCTAAACCCTTTCGACTGTTACTGCATTCTCAGACTAGCCCCACTGTTTACAACATTTCTCTAAAGGCTTGAAAGCTTTTAGAGAATGTGAAATCGGCCTTAAACCAGCCTGTTCATATGGTTGACCGGTAAGAACAATCATTATAGGTGACACACTAGCTGGAGGGCAAAACAGGATGTTGTCATTCCTCCAGTCATGCCTGCCAAGGTCTGTGGTCCAAAATATACGTCACTAAAACAGTTGAAACACATCCTGTGATCACTCCAGAGATAACTGCTGCAGATCTCAAAAACAGTTCTATTTATTCCACTGGCCTTAAAAAAGGGCGGAAAAGTCACATGTTAAACTTGAGTTCGTATATAGTATTTACAAATGCTGGACATTTTTCTGTTATGTGTTTGTCGTCATACCAAAGTTTTAACTGTTGGCAGCCCAATGCCAATACTGTCTGTGTGTCAAATGATAATGTAATAATGACATGACAAACTATGATGAACTAATATCCACTCCAAATGAACATATGACCTGTTGTTTATGTTGTTTTTTTATATGTGGCCGAAGCTGCAGGTAGAACCACCACTTCTCCCCTGTGCCAAGAACATGACTCCTTTATTAATATTTTTTTCTTACACATAAAAAATGCATATTTTAAAGATATGAAATTAAATACATCAAGTCTCTTGTAAATGTTCAAAGAATGGGAATCCGTGGTCAGTGTCCTCTCTCGAGTGTTGTCTCCAGTGGCCACATAAATATGATTTGTGTTTTTGTTTTGTTATCAGTAGGACCTGCTTGAAAATGAGTGAAATTCCTCAGTGCCTTGTGTTGAAAAGGACCACATATTCTCTGTTGACTCTTAACGCTGCCTACAGCTCCGAGATAGTTAAAGAGAAGTCACGGCTGCCACGGTCAATCTGTTTTTGATGCTGTCACTCTATTTTAACACAAAAACAGACTACTTTTGCTACAGTGTCTTCTTACAGAAATGTACTCTTATGATACAACACGTGATGGCATATTTTTTATTCAGAGTGACAAATGTAAATTTTAGACGCCTTTGATATGGTATTTTGTAATTACTATGTTATGACAGAACTGCCTGATTGTAATCCCAAGTGCATTAAAGCCTGTAGGTATTTACATAAATAAAGATGGAAAACTAATGCAGAATTACAGTGGAGCTTATTTTGTGTGTGAATGTTTTTAGTAATAGTTTTGTTTGAAAAGAATTAAAAACTTGTCCCATATAGAGGCCTTTCCCAGATTGAGTTCTGTGATTTAACCCTTTGAAACCTGAGCAAATATGTTTTATTTCTCACAAAAACACGGAGAGAAGGTATCGAGCAACATAACAAGACTTGAGTCTCAAAGACTCAAAAATGAGCAAGATATTAGTAAAAAAAAAAAAAAGTTCAAAGAAAACTACCTGAAAATAAAGAAAAAGGGGGGCAAAAAATCAATAACAAATGACCCCAAAAAAAGTTCAAAATGTTTTAAATTTTTTTTTTTAATTTTTGTAAGATCATTTTAA
This sequence comes from Plectropomus leopardus, assembly GCF_026936395.1. Taxonomy (NCBI): domain Eukaryota; kingdom Metazoa; phylum Chordata; class Actinopteri; order Perciformes; family Serranidae; genus Plectropomus; species Plectropomus leopardus. Next base: position 18,480,592 of record NC_142188.1, on the reverse strand, counting down.
CTATATAATTATAATAACTACAAATCTAATTTTCTGGACATTTTTCCTATTGTTTTTTTCCCCACATTTTTTAAATGTTTATTTTTAATGATTATTTTTTTCGGGTCTCATGTATATCTTGTAATACTAATACTAATAATACTACTAATGTTTTCATCAGAAATTTTAAGAAATTGGCTCAGCTTTTAAAAAATCAAACAAATAATAGCCCGGGATATTAATTGAAGTTTTACGGTACTATATTTTTCTCGCGAGTGTTTCAAAGTCGCCTCGTGCACAAACCCTCTCGTGAGCCCCTGGGAGCCTCTTCCTCTGTCTGGCCACGACTCAGCGGTAGAAACCAAACGAGGCCAGGTCACACAAATGTCTCCTGGTCATTTTTACAGTCTCTCCGGTAGAGTTTGCTGTGGCCGTTTCCTCCGCCGCCTCCTCTCGACTCCTCCCCGTCTGTGTATCAACTCTGTGACGGGTCACGTTATCGGAGGGGGGCAGTCAGTGTGGAGGCACTGAGCTCCTGCCGACGAGTCACAGTCTGCCTGCACTTACCATTAAATATTAGTCAGAGAGTTGACGGGAAAGCGAAAGCAGCCGACTAACAACTGGGAATCTTTTAAAATCCCGGTGCTGAGCTGTACGTCGGTCACACGGCTGCTTTCTAACCGGAGGAGCTGGATCTCATCGCGGGCTGGATGCGAAGCTCTACGGCGTTATAGGTGCACCGGAGTCTGCCGACGACATGGAAAATAAATAGTTGGTAACGTTGCTTTTTCTTCTATAAAAATACATCCAGTACGTTTCTTTAGACTGCTATAATGTTTTATTGGCAGTTGTCAATAGTGTCTTCGCGTAAAAATACAATGTCAGAGTAGCCCAGTGTCACATTTTACTAGTCCCATTTCCAGTGTCAGTCTGTAGCAAGTTGTCACTCGCTTTCAAACGCCACAGCTTGCACCGTCCTGTCGTGAATTCCCAAATTCACAAACCAAATGTTGAATTGTCATTAACTGTTTTGTCGCAAATGTTCGGGATGTGTTACTGAACTTTCACTGTGGTTGCACTTCATTGGCCACTTGACTTAATCAGTATCTTTCAACTCAGTCGTCCCCTTTTAATGCTCCATTGTTTCACCATTATGTTTTAATCTTCATTAACCTCGAAACAATTTATCACACATCTCTCTGTGTCATTTTTGACGAGATGTAAGTCAAGTGGAAATATGTAGGCTCAACTTTCATAAAGGTATTTCTTTTAGAAATCTTAAGACTCGTCTTTTTTCCATTGCTTTCCTCTGAAATGTGTTTTTAACTGATGGCTGTTTTATCTTGTCTAAGCCTGTCACAAACGTTTTATGTTCTTTTATGTTCAGCATGAATTGTGCTATGTAATTTTTTTTTATAATTGTTATATATTTTATTAATATAAAAAGAATTCTGTCATCCATATTTAGAAATTAATTCTCAGTTTTTCACTCAACATCAGTTTGGATCCAGCTGACGCCATGGACGAAAGTTGGAAGAACTGCTTCGAAGAGGAGCTTCTGTGTCCCATTTGCCTGAATGTTTTTGACGAACCCATCCAGCTGCCATGCAAGCACAACTTCTGCAAAGGTTGCATCTCTGAGGCTTGGGCCAAAGACAACGCTGCGGTCCGCTGTCCTGAATGCAACCACGACTATGAGCAGAAGCCCACACTGGAGAAGAACTTTAAGCTCGCCAACATAGTGAAGCGGTTTAACGCATTGAACACTGAGAAAGTCCCCGCTGTGCTGCACTGTGTCCTCTGCAGACGAGGCCCCCCGCTGCCTGTGCGGAAGGTCTGTCTGCGCTGTAAGGAGCCCTGCTGCCAAACTCATATCCAGACGCACCTACAGCAGCCGTGTGCAGCCCCGGGACACCTGTTAGTTGACGCTGAGGAGCTGAGCGCTTGGACCTGTCCCAGTCATGAGGAGTACAGGCTGCTCCACTGTGAGGAGGAGCAGGTGGCTCTGTGTCCGTTCTGCTGCATTTCTCACTGCACTAACCAAAGACACACAGTCTGCGATGTGGATACGCAACGCATACAAATGCAGGTACATAAATTGCACCCTCACACACTCTCTTACTCACACATTTACTTGAAACCGTCAGCTGACAGGCAGGTGACTGTCTAAAGATTTGATAGATGTACTCTCTTCCATGGATTCCTCAAAGCAAACATTTCTTTCAGTCTATAAAGGCCTTCTCTCTTTGCTGCCCCTTTAATCTAATCTGATGTGAAAGGACAGGACAGGTGAAAGCCACCCCTCAGGGGTAGATGATAGCACACATGCACACACATGCAGGCATACGTCCCACACAGCTTTTAACCTTGATCAAACCACCCATTCCACACTGCCACGCCTTTGCATTAGCCGCCCTGTGCCCTCGGGTAAGTGCTGTGATGCAATCTGCATCCACCGGAAACAGTGACCCCTCTGCAGTGGGGGTGGATCCACATGTGGTTTGTTTATGTTCGCTACCCTGATCAGTTTCAGGATTTGTTCAGGCGGAAATGCACACAGGCAGACAAAGAGAGGAGTAAAAGAGGAAAACGGATTCTATAATATGAGTGTTAATCTAAGGCCTAGTCCACATGTATATGGATATTATTGAAAATGGGTTTTCTTCTCCTTTGTACTAATCAAATCATCAAGCAGTGATACAACTGGGGATGTTCTGATACAAATTATTCTTCCCAATACTGATTCTGATACCTGAACTTCCAATACTGAGTACTGCTCCGATATGTGTAACCCCCCCAGCTTTGTACTACTAACCCTGTATGAATGTAAAATTGCTATTTTATGGAATGGCTCAAGTTAAACCTTTTTTATATTATTTACACAAACAATACATACACACAAACATACACACAGTAGACATATCTACATTAATCTACATACATGTTGGGTATAGATCGCTGACATAAGATTTTGACCTACTAATTTTTTCTTTACCTTTAATAATAAACATCTCAAGTTAAACCTTTTGCAAAGTATTAACAAATACATACAGAGAACAAATATCAGAAGTTTTATTTTATCCAGTGTAAAAAATTGACAATTGCTAACATTTTGCCAATGGCAGTGTTCCAATATTTACCAGAAATCAATTCTTCACAATTCTGTAACAGGAGTTGCCAGTGGCCGCACAGGCCAACCTCCTGTGAAGGTTACTTGTTTTAGAGCAGCAAAGAGGAATTGATTTTGGGGAAAGATGACATTTTATCTGGGCGTGAAACTACTTTAAAGATTTCTAATGAATTACATGGTATTGGATTAGTCCTTCGACTTGTGTACCTGCTGATAACAGATCCAGCTTTGGAGGCAGTACTGCAGGCAATTCTGATGATCGTATCAGAACATCTCTAGATAAAACCCTCACCCTAAAGCCATGTTGGCCGATCACACATAGAAGATGATGTTGGCTATTAAGAAGCCTGAAAAAAGCTATTACCAGAATGCTACCTGATTACAGTGATGCTACGTGACCTCTGTAGCACATTCTCCTCTGAAACACTTCTGTTTCACAATATAGTGGACGAGAAAATGTCAAAAGTCCAGTTAGCGAGGTTAGAACCAGCAGTATAGGTCATGTCTGCCACTGAATGAAATGTCACCTCATTTGTGACACCTCACAAAGGAGAAAACAGCGCACACTGGCGTCCCAAGCCAAAAACTCAATTTTCCCAGTCTAAGGAAGTTTCTGAAAATCTTCACTCTGGAATGAGCTTTAGTAAAGAAGCATATTCAGTGACCTAAAATACATTTTGCGTGTGGACGAAAGGCCAAAATGCATTGCATAAACTATGTTTTTAAAAAATCCCTTGTAAGTGTTGTCTAGGCCTGACAACAGGCGAATAGTGACCTGCCCTGGCAGGGTTGACCTCAGGATGCATGGAAGAATGTGTCTCACATAAGGCAACGGCGTCCTGGTTGGTTGTGTCCACTTTTGCATTTTCCTCAGTTCTATACATTATTTCATTTCGCTCTCTCTCACAATTCCAATGTAAGTGGCAAGGTGTAAAAAAAACAACCACCCACACTGCCACATTTCTTCCCTGATTCTCCCTATCGCTGAAGGGGTGGATGTGAGAATCAGATTAGTTTTAGCATCTGCCGTGTTGCGGTCTTGTTGATACGTTTGGTGATCGTATTATTCCAGTTGGGAAGGTCACAGACGCATTTCTTTCCAGTGTGTGGATCACAAAGTTCTAAATCGGCTGAGGCCTTTGGTGCAAACTGTTGCTCTGGTTCAGAGCTATTATTGGGACAAAAGATGTCTGTTCAGCCCTTTCCACAGCTGCTCTCTCTCTCTACACACACACACATGCACACACCCAACCATCTTTCTGTTCTTTCACAACTGTATGTTCGCAGGGTAAATGGAGTTATCCAGGAGTCAGAGTTCCTGGCTCCTCTCAAATTAACACTGTCCATGCTGGGGCCTTCAGACACAGAGTGCACTCTAATACTGATAAATGTGGCAGTGGCCAATAGTTCTTGAATGCTGGTCCATTTCTTCGAGTAATTTGAGGCCGGAGTGGCTTCTCTTCATTTCTTACTAAGAGGTCGTTCTCCTTGACAGAGCTGTGGTCTATTTTGGTAAAAGGATTTTAAATTCCCCTGGCAGCACTCTTGTTGCTTTTGGGATAAACAAAAAGGAAAAAGCCAATGTAGCTGTGTTCATATCTTGGGTTATCTTTGGCTCTCAAAGGAGACTTTTACAGTAACCTTTTACAGGCTTGCTGGTAATTTCAAGACAAGGAAGGAAGGGTAATATGAGGGTAATGTCGTCCCTGGGACAGGCGGAGGAGAAGCCCTCCCACACAGCCTCACCTTGGTTTTCTCATGCACCTCAGCAGGAAACCATAGCTCATGGAAGCTCTGCCGTTTGCAATTTCTTGTATCTGGGCTGGAGTGAGTCAGTTCCCCAGAATGCTGAGGGCAGTCCATTGACATCAGACGTGGGGAATCGTTGTCAGTTGATTGTGAAAGAGACTCTCTGTTCATTGAGCCTGAGGCTCCTCATTTAAACATGAGCTTCCTGGCAACCCGCGGGTGTCTGGATGCCTAAATAGGACAGTGGGGAAAGTGATCATTGGCGGATTTAATCTTGATAAAGGTAGGCTTTCACGCTGCTACAGAGAGATCAGCAACCAGACAGTTCCCTCCTGTCCCCTTACGCTATTTCAAGCACACAAGACAAAAAGGGAATTGGAGGAAACATGGTAAAATGAGGAAGACACAGTTGTTGAGCAGAAGCATCCAGGCAGAGAAAAGCTGTTGCCATTATGTGACGCCAAGTCACATAAAGCAGTTCATGCACCGTTTACGACAGCAATAACCCAACAAAGTGTTCTTTCCTGTTTTTCTCAATACAGCACTCACACAGAAGGTATGAGATACTGCTGAGCTTTTATGCACCGTGTCAAGACAGTCATTATTAATGCAGGTGTGCTGTCTGAAAAGTATTGTGCATACAGGACATGAAAAACTGGATGAAACAAGAAACACGGCAAAGTAAATAGGTGCCACGTGAGTGTGCAGGGCAGAGTCAGCCGTTATGGGTTGTTTGAGGAGGACTGTTCAGCTGAAAGGGCCTGCATGAGTGAGATGTAGTGTGGAGATGTAGTGCAGGTTTGGGATGTGTTATGAGTGTGTGATGCATGATTTAGGACCATTCTGTTGATTTTTAACATGAAACTGCCAGTCTCACGAGAGCATGGTGCCCATGTCGGCACTCTTTAGGTGCACAAAAGTGATTGAATGTAACATTAGCTGGTAGCTACTTAGCAAAACCATAGGATTTCTACAATTGTGTCTCTTTATAGCCTGGCGAACACGATGCATGCATGTATATGACAACATTTGGCGTCAATCATCATTTACATCTTTCTGTAGTCTTGAATTGCTACATTTTTACAGAAGATGAATTCCACCAACTTACCACCTCACCCCTGTGCTTGTGGTATACATGTGTATGATTGACGTATTAAAAACAGGTCACGCTTTGGTGAAATGGCCGGCGATTCATCAAACAGAACTTGCTCAGCCAGTGGTGTTTCCATCACACATCCGCAATCCCCATGTGCATGCTGATAGAACTAACATCTGATACAAACATAACAAGAAATCACTCATCATAACATTGCTCTACCGTGCAGTCAGTGGTTAAAAACAGGGTTTATATTAGGTCTGCAACTAATGATTATTTTTATTGTCAATTAATCTGTTTATCATTATCTCGTTTAATAAGTTTTAAAAAGTAATGAAACATCCCCCGTGTAGTTTTTATGAGGTTACGGAGATGTCGTCAAATTATTTGTTTGCATTTTTTTAAATGGAGAACAGTCCAAAAATCCAAAGCTGTTCAGTTTGTTATCATGTATAACAAAGAAAATCATCAAATTCTCACATTTAAGAAACAAGAAACCAACAAATGTTTGCTTTATTTGTTAAAAGAATTTGTAAAAAAAAAAAAAAAAAAAAATTGATTATCAATAGAGCTTGGTATCATTAAAAATTTAGGGTACCAGTTCTAATACCACTACCCTTAAAATGATACTGATACCAATAGAAACTTAATTTGATACCTTTTTTTTTTTTACTTTACTCAATACCCATCATGAAAACGGAAATATTCAGGTGCATTACAGGACACCACCACTCATTAGATGGCATCTTGACATGCTGAACTGCCAACTGTCAAATACACTGTGTTGACTTCACTACAATTGAAACTGACTTCACATGAAACTGAAGAACTCTTGCCATTATTGGCTGCATGCAAAATCATAGAAATAGTCATTTTTTTACTAGATCTGCATACTAAAATGTCCAGTTGCAGGTTTCCCTGGAGGCTTTTTGATACAATTTGGTACTGGGTTATTTCGGTACCTTAAAGGTATCAAGTCCAGATACCCAGTCCTAATTATCAAAATAGTTGTCATTTATTTTCTAATCAACTAATTGCTGCAGAACTAAGAAGAGTAATTTCAAAGGTGCATGATGCTTAGCTTGCTTTAGTGTGAGTATTTGTCTGAGCTCACATTCTGCCCATCAGTAACAAAGAGCAAGTGCAGATGCCAATTTCATTCCTCCAAAGTATAAAATGAACAACATACAGTTAGCTTAAGGCTATTTAAATACAGCCATTTTGTTTCAACACCTGTATGATTTATCATTTTATGATGTTGGGCTTGCTTTAACACTCCAGGTCAGTCCCCATCTCTTGTGGTCACTCTGTATCGGCCTCAGTTTCACAAACCATAAAATAAAATACCTTTTAGATTTCTCTAGCAAAACCCCCTTTATCGCTGACCGTTGACACTGCAACACGGATGCAGCAATGAATGCATGATCACATTATTGGAAATGCAATGTTATCTTGTGAGCACTTAAAGCTGCACTGATCGATATTTTTGTATGAACAATAGATTAAATGACTGTGTAAGAGAATTATCACCCAACTCTGTTCTTCTCTTCAGCTTTTAGTGTCTTTCAGTTAATTGTTTTGGTTTAACGGTCTTATGACAACTTTACTGATTTGGTTCACCTTCACCGCTTTCATCAGCAACATTTCCAGTGGCAGCCAGCAGCTTTGATAACCTCACTGTACCTGCCCAGCACCAAATAGCAGACCGTCAAAGTTAGTGACTAGAGATCATTGAAGTTAGTTAACACAGTAAGAGGCTGTGTCTGAAATCATTCCCTTATTTACTTATTCACTGCTTCCTGTATAATAGATATTCAATAGTATTGCTGCCTTTAAATGGAATCTGTGAGCTCAAGTTTATGACATGAAGTCGTGAACACGAAAAACTCATATGTGTTCATATGGACTCTTGTCATGAACACAGTAACCACAACCCCATTTTACTGCAATATTAACTCACGATGCATTACATTGTAAGATTTTTTAAGATTATTTTTGGTTTATTCGACAGGTAAGATTTAGTGTGAAAAGGGGAGCGATAGGGGGTGACATGCAGTAAAGGACAGAGGTTAGAGTCGAACCTGCGGAAGCTGCGGCAAGGATATAGCCTTTGTTCACGGGACGCCCACTCTACTCTTGTGAGATTTTTAGCAGAGAGTAGTACACATACCATTAAGAATACTTTTTTATTTCCGTTGTGGATTTTTTTAGGAGACTATATAGTGGATAAATTCACACACTCAGAAGTTGGACTCTCAGCCAGAGACTAACAGCAAACACTGAGGAGCAGTGACCTGCTAAGAAGCCAGACTGGAGTTGGTGTAAAAGGAAAATGATCACTGGACCTACATGTGTTGGATGGACAGAGGCATGACTTTAAATGAATGTGAATGTTAATCCTATTTGGCTGGAAAATGGATGTATTGACTTGATATGGCACCACAGCTTAGCCGTGCATCTAATTTTGCCTTGTGGCCTCTCCCTGTATTGCGCAAAAAAATATCCCTCTGGCCCAAAAAGTATTTTCCCCATTGACTATCATAAAAGAGACATCTGGAAAACTGTTGACAGGACACCTCGGTAAAGAGTCATGACTCCTGTTATTATGGATTTTTGATCCATGGAGGTTTTATATTTGTGAAACTCCTCAACTTAAAGATGTGATTTAAAAATCTGTCATTACAGTGTAAAGTTGACGAGCCAAGCAGGATCACCTGGTTAGGGCCAGTGGGAGAAACACCGCTGTGTCCTAGAAGTAAACCCAAAAGCTAGTTACTCTCCTGGTAAAGGCAGCAGCCAAGCAATCTACACTGGACTCAATAGGTGCCATCTTGGGGTCCTGTACCCAGTTCTAATTATACATATATGGGCTGCATGTACACCAACAAATGTAAGGTGATAATATGTGAATGTTGTTTTTATAGGCTTTTCCGCTGTCCCAAAATGGCCCAAATGAAGAATTTATGCTGCTTTGAAAATTTGAAAGTTTCCCTTGTTAGTGCATCCTTTGTCAAAAGTCTAAAGTCTGTGTCATAAATTAAACCCATATGGAGGAGGAAGAAATATTTCTGATGAAAATTTGTAACCTTGTCTTCACTAAAATAGACAGTTTTAAGGGCTGTGCAAACAAGCAAAAGTGGGATTAGTATGATGTATTAGTTGGTGTTTAATGTCTTTTTTGCAGTTTGGTTTTAGAAACAAGAGGGACCATTGGAAGTGTTCACTGCGGTATAGTATAGTGGCCAGCCAGTTGTTGTACATAAGAATCCATGAGTGCTGTAAGCAGCTGAACAGGCCTGTTGCTGTGATACCACAATGTAGCTACCCTGAAACCCACTCACTAGAGACCGCAGGAATGTCCTCATTCTCCCTATCTCTCTTTTTTGATTCAAACTTTCCCTCTGTTGGTTTCACCCTCTTTTTGTATGTCTTTCTCACTTTCTTTCTGTCGGTTCTTGGCATGTGTAAGCAGAGCCCAATAGCACTTTTCCTCCCGTTCCCTTTCTCCCATGCACACTCATGCGGAGGGAGAGAGCAGACCCCAGCATTATGCACACAGACATGACAATCTGTCACTGACACAGAGGCCAATGCAAACAATGGGAGCAATGCATGTGGCAAAATGAGAAAGCAGAGAGGGGTAGTGAGACACCCCCGCTTTTTGCTCCCTCCTGCTCCCTCACATACACATTAGCTTTCACATATAAATACATACACAAGGCTTTGTTGCCATGACAGCAGGTTTTCTCTTATTTGGGCATGGTGCCTTTCCCATGCAGAAACAGTTCATTAAAAAGCGTACCTGCCCTCCCCTGCTCCTAGTTAGCTGTCAGCCTGTGACTGTAGATTGATTTCCATCTCCTGCAGTAAATGGAGAAGGATTATGTTTACCGGCTCTTTTACCGGCCTTTGGCTCTTTTTGCAGTCTGATTCAGCCCACAGAGGAAGTAGGCTGGTCCCAACAATTGACTTCACTTGGTGTAGCACAGTCCCCGCCTAACATAGGAGCAATCAGAGATGGATTTGGGCAATTGTGTTTGCCTTTGCTGGTGCTTTCCTCATCGATAAATGCATGTGGCTGCTGCTGGCAGCTGTTGTTTCCTCCGTCTAATCAGGATTGTGGAGGACATTGTCTTAGTGACTCATGAACAGCAGCTAGGTTTGCTGAGGTCACAGCAGAGGTCTGAGTTTTATACAAGAGTTTGTATATATATTGTATCTCTGTATCCTGTTGTGGTTCATCTGTCTAATCCATCTCTTGTATGCCATCTCTCCACAGGCCATGCTAATGAGGCAGCAAGACAGACTGGATGGTCGTGTTCAGAACATTGATGAGCAGCTCACCAAGCTGGAGTCAGACAAGACACTGATGAAGGTACAGTTCATGTACTTACCAAGACACAGTTCTGCCAGTCCTTGTCCCCTGGTTCTTTGTCATTGTGTGGGTTTTATGCTATAATTCTGTCCACACACTGCCCTAATGAAATGACTCTGCACCTTTGTTCACTGTTGCAAAATGAAAAGAAAATGAAATGTATCTCTAGCTTTGCATGGCTGGCGCATTAGGGTGGGAAATGCATTTTGCAAATGACTTCCCCACTTCAAAAAGCACTGAATCCACAAAACAGAAAGAAAAAAACATACTTTAACCTACAGTAACTGAGCACTAAAATTCATTACTGTGTATTGAAGCATATTTTTATTCCCAGGTCTTTCTGCTAAATGGTGATTGTATCAACTTTGTAGTACAAATGCTTGTGCTAAGAAATGTAGACATAATTGTTGCAAAGTTGTTTTGTAAGGGTGGGAAGCCCCATATTACAACATTATCACGACACCTAAGTCATGATACAATATTATTTCGATTTTAAATGTGTTGGAATATGCTGAGCCCTAGGGAGTCCTTTAAAATTATGTTATATTTTTTCAAAAATAAAAAAAGATAAAATAAAATCAGTCTGAAAATACACATTAACATGAATCCAATAGATTATTTGTAAAGACATTTTGGCCGATTCATTTATAAAAAAAGAAAGTCAATTAACAGTACACAACATAAATGATAAAATAGCCTTTTTCCATGAATCCTTGTGCAATCATGTAAGCTAGAAAATGCTAAAACACTGTGCAAGACATATCAATATCAAGGAGGTGAACAACTTAGCTAACAGCTTTATAATATACATTATGTAACTGGAGGAGGGGGTCCCCACTCTGTCTCTGTTTCAGCTAAGGGGTCATTGACATATAATAGAAAAGTCAATGCCTGGCATCTGTGTATAGATACAAAGTTGCCATGCTTTGGCTTGTTAAAATTGTCTCTATCACAATTTACTTGTGGAGACAGATTAAAGAAAGAATGGTGAAACTTGATGAAACCAAAAGTCAAACCTTGATCAGTTTTTCTCAGACATGACAAAAGCTCCTCCTTAGCTACATTATACAACTATTTTGGCAGGCTGAATCAATCATACCTCCCATTGCTTATAAATTCAATTTGCCATGTAAAAAGATTGGACACCTGAGTTAAGTGTGTGTGTGTTTCTTAATCAACCTGTCCCCAACCTGTCCTTTCTGCAAAGGATGCAGTGTCTGAACTGAAGGAGCGTGCCAGAGCCCAGTATCAGAGGATGCACGCGCTGCTAGAAGTGAACCAGGCTGAAACCATGCAGATGCTGGAGAGCACTTACACCATGTTTGTGAGGAAAAACTCCCAGCAGGTTTTGCAGCTCAACGAGAAGCGCCAGGAAGCAGAAAAACTCCTGAGCTCAGTACAAACGTTCTTCAAAAGAGCAGACGGCATTAACTTCATGAAGGTACAAATGCACTCATGTCTGTGCAGCACACACACACACACACATTACTGGAAGTGTTTTACAGTGTTTGCATCCATTTAATCAAAGGTAACAATGCTTGCATGGACACAATGCAGAGAGAGAGACCACAACACAACCACTGTCCATGGCAGTCTGAATGACTTATGCATCTTTTTGTCTTTCAGAACACAAAACCTTACCAGCTGCTAATGGACAGGTAAGCTTTTATTCATCTCTTGTATTTCACAGTACTGGTACATGATTGTATTTACTGTTAATCATAAGTTAGATAGTCAGTGTGAGAAGGTACACAGAAGAGCAAGGCAACTTTGTGTATGCAGTATCTGAGTAATTAGAAACTCATTTACAAAAGCAGGGAGTCAGCAAGTAGTAATGCATTGTTGGGTATTATTAAACAGTTACATATTGTAGACATTTAATATTCCTGCTCTCTTTTCTTTCTCAGAATTTGTTCATTTCTTTGAACTAAACCAGTGCTGCTTACACGCACACGTTCTTGGTGCACTGAACCTTATCCTGCTGTCATTGACGATAGAGCATTGGATAATCAAATAGTCTCTTTCCTGTCACGTTTTTCATATACCAGTGCAACTCTGATTGACCCTAGCAGATACATTGGAAAAAAGGCATTTTAGTTTTTATCTCATTGTTTGCATAATCCTACTCAACATTTGTATGCATAATAAAAGAGAGAAGTATATTAAAGTGTTCCTTAAAAGGTAGGACTTCAAAATATATATCTTTTTTAAATTGTCTTCATGATGTCAATTTATGAACACAATAAATACACAATCAGTAGAAAATCACTCTTTTTTCTTTTGGTACCTTTCCGTGTTTAGTTCAGTGCTCAGTTTGTTCAATAAAAGAATGTTAGACATAATTTCCATCCATTTTTTAAAATTCAACAAGCAATTTGTTGTATTTTTAGTAAAAAGCTGGAGAAAGGCAGAACTGGGTACGCTTCAGTATCTTTCTATTTATCGCAAGTAATACCATTATCAGAATATTCAACAATGTTATCACATATCCCATATTTTGTTCATATCGCGCAGCTCTAATTAAAGGTATATATCATTTGACAAGTATGTTTCCAGTCTTCCACTCTAATAAAACACACTTAAGTGCAGAATTAATCTCAACCAACAGTTGCATATGGATAATTGAATCTGGTCCAAAGTATTCAGTGTGCATGTCTCTTTTTTAGGTCAAACTCACACCTTAGTAGTTCTATTCCTCCACTCCGAGTCGGCCAGCTCAACTCTCATCAGATGCTGTCCGAACTTTCAACGAGAGAAAAGAACATGCGAAAAATACTGGAAGGTAAGAAAAAAGTGCAACAAATAAAAATAATAAGGTAAAAGTGTATGTTAAGATATTTAACATACACTCTGTATTTCTTGTATTTATTATGTTTTTTTATGGTACTTACTATCTATCTATATATCTAAACATCCATTTCTGGGATATATTACGGTGAGAATTAACTATAATCTCTTTCCGCCCCACCACTACCTGCCACTTTCAGAACCGTTCAATGAGGCGCCCATCCTCGAGCTTGTCCAGTCTCACAGCAGCTCTGCTGGCTCTCACATGGGGACTGGTTCAGGACTACAGAAAAGGAAGTATAGCATGGCTTTCCTGGAGAGTAACACAGCAAACTCTACCTCCCAGGATCCTCCACCGCTGATCTACAACAGCAAAAAACCCTTCCTGGCTGATCAGAGCCATCGTGCTTCATCCATGTATTCCTCTGATGGCCTCTCCCAGAATCCTCACGGCGGCCCCGGCCACAGCCGACTCCTTGACTCTGCGGCCCATCACATGGTGGGTCTCGGCTCCAGCTCAAGCCACCACTCAGGGACCATATTCGCCCCCTCGCATTTCCCCAGTGGAGGTGCGTCGCAACAAGCCATGTACGAAGGGAGGAAAGTACTGATGTGCACTCTGAATAACTGCTGCTGCTCCAGGGCCCCTGCTGCCCGTGCCCGGCCCCCGTTCCCAGCATCGGACTCCTTCCCCTCCATGACCTCTCAGGAGTTTCCCCCACATGCCACGCTACCTGCAAGTCAGCCACTGCAGCATTTTCCCATGAGGGGACTGATGGAAGCCTCACAGACGGCCAGGCACCCTGACTTCTACGGGCTGTACGGCCAGTCTTCAACCAAGCATTATGGGACCAAGTAATGAACCAGAATCAGCATTTTTTTCCTGTTTCTATCAAATCAGAATCATCATTAAAATTTCCATGTTTTTGTTTAATTTAGTTTCAGAGATACATCATCAGTTTGTATCTCCAACACGCCTTCATTATAATGTTATTTTGACATTTTAGGAAACCATCCCATATTACCATTGGTAGCCCTGTTTACTTCCTGAATCACAATGACAGTAGTAATGCTCTAATTTCAAAATACGTTTTGATTTATTTTTCGTTTCAATTCGACTGGAAGTGCTAATGTGAATAATGTAGTCTTAAAATCCGTTCAAGCAGTGAACTAAAGAAACAACATATCCTTCAACACGAGTCCAGACAAGGGACTCCAGAGACTTCAGTGCCTAAAAAGACTGTTAACACGCTCTTATTGTACTTGCAAGTTCCTAGCTCTCGATTATTTCCTGTTTGCGGCTGAAAGCATGCAGGGAGCCTCTCCATGCACTCCAAAGTCCACGTGGCTTTAGAAACACACTGGACTACAAATGCTTGTCAGGTTTTTCAAGAATTTTTTTATACAAGATTATGAATAAACCAAAATCAGTGGGAAATATTAAACAAGCATATGAATTTACCCCTTGTTGTATTTTAAGCATTGGTTTACACATTTGAATGTAATCTTGTGGGCTTTTTTAGTGTAAACTTTCAACAGAGTGACACAGAGGTCTGTTTGTACTGAGAAGAACATTGTGTGATTTGTTTAGGTTAAGAGGTTTTACAGTCACTAGGTTACGGCTGAAATGTTAACTTCCTGTAAAACAAAGAAAAGCCATTATTGACGTTCACCCACAATCTATTCATAGGCTTAAAGGGATACTTTGGATTTTTTGAAGTGGGGTTGTGTGGGATACAAATTCATAGTCAGTGTATTGCAAACAGTAGATGTCCGTTGGCATGCCCCCAGTTTGGAGAAGCAGGTTATTATAACATGGACGCTAAGCTATATACTACTGTGGACAGGGGTCGGCAATAAAATGTGTTTTGGCCAACTAAAAAAGTTCCACTGAGAAAGATCTATATCAGTTTAAGTGTACGCTGTTTTGGGAGTATTTTTACAATGTTACCTTTCTGTCAGACAGCCTGTTCTGACTGGGAAGCTGTTAGTCAGACCACCAGACTACATTAACAAAAACAGTCATTTTAGTTCGCTGAATGTGGAAGCTGCTGGTCCGCAGCTGCTTCCGTCAGTAGTTAGTCTGCAGTATAATGTGACTTTGATAAATCTGAACAAACCCCTTTAAACTCCAAAGTCTCATGTTAACACAAACAAACTAGCAGCAGTAGACCAGCAGCTCCTGTGTTCACTGATGTAAAATCACTGTTTTTCTCAATGGAGTCTGGCTTTGAAGAGAGCAATACAACAGCTTTTTTCCCATGTTGGAAATCACTGTCTGACACTAAGATAAAGTGGTTTAAAAATTCCAAGAGACGACATACATTTAAACTCATATTGACTTTTTTAGGTGGCTAAAATATGTTTTGTTGCTGATCCCTCCACAGCAAAACATGGTTTAGCTTCCATGTCACACTCCAGCCTGCTTCTCCAAACTGGGGCATGCCGACTGCCATCTACTGTATGTAAATACACTGACTGTGGATAAGTTCCATATACAACCCAGCTTAAAAAAAAACCCTGAACTATACTTTAAAAAAGAAGACACTGGATGACCACATCTTTGAGATCTACTGCATTCACAGGAATCTCAGAACATGGTGGAGGAGGTTCGGACAATGATTTGTTGCAGACTACGCCACAGCAGGCCCATTATCTGCCAATTTAGAACAGTTCACTTCCTTGTCAACATCCTGGTCTCTGGCAAAATCTCTGTCTCATCCCTCTTTGTCTCATTATTGGAGCTCATTGTCAAGTTAGGTCAGAGAACAGGAATAACTGATGAGCAGCACCTCCCTCCCCTCACCTCTCTCTCTCTCTCTCTCTCTCTCTCTCCCCTCCTCTCCCGGGATATCATTTGCTGGGGCTCGACTCGGCGGAGGAGGTGGAGGAGGAGGGTTTGAGCGGCGGATGATATAAGCGCAGAGTTTTAATGAGGGCTGGGACAGCATAGTCATCTACTTATCTGTCACTCATACTCCTTTCATCATTCCCCTCCCCCTCAGCTAGACAGTGAGATAGATGGAGTGAGCTGAGGGGCGGGGTGGAGGGCTTAAAGAGGGAGGAGAGGAGAATGGTTAGAGAAGGGGGGGAAATACAGAGCAACTGAGGCACATCACTTATTTATGGCTTATAAAATGTTCTGCCCTCCTGTTTCGTTCTCTTTTTTCTCTCATCTAGTCTGTTTTTTCTTTCTTTGTTCAAATTCGAGAGACTGGATGCTAAAATGTCTGATACCTGGCTCCCTTTAGCAGTGAACACATGAGGCGGAGTAGGAGGAGCTGGGGTTTAGTTACAGTGTGGCATGAATCTGACATTTATTGTGTGTGGAAGCCTATTAGCATTCCCCTTGAGCACAGTTCCTTCTGTGTGTGTTATTAATAAAACATACAGCAGATATCCTGAAGGAGGCCATACCATTAATTTCATCCATATAAATAATATCACTCATGGATGCATGTTTATGTCAATGTGGCCATTTTTAAACTGTAAAAACATTAAAATCAGGGATTTAAATGTTAAAGAAGACATTTAAAAGTCTTTTTTTAGTTTAAAAATAGTAAAGCAAAAATATTTGGAGCAATATTTTTTGAATGCTTACTACAGATTGTCACTCAGACTTCTATTAATTTGTCAGTTTTTGTTTTAGCACAGACATTGAGCTTGAAAGAAGCTGTACGGCTTTGAGTGTGTTTGGTTTGTGTCACCTTGTGTGCAGTTTGGTAAGAGTCAAATCCTGTTGCATGGGTGAATGTGTGCTCAGGTGTCAGCGCACATTCAGCCAGTTACTGTGTTTTCTCATATATGTGCAGGAGTAAGCTCGTGTGTGTGTGTGTGTGTGCGTGTGTGTGTGTGTGTGTGTGTGTGTGTGTGTGTGTGTGCTCAGTGAGGTTGCATATATGGTAAAGGGTGATGCACTTGACAGCTGTGCTCTGTTGTGGCAGGTGTGTTGGAGCTGTATATGCATGAGTACAACACGCCCCTGCCTGCAACAGGACGTGAGGCTGTTTTGTGTGTTTGTGTGTGTGTGTGTGTGTGTGTGTGTGTGTGTGTGTGTGTGTGTGTGTGTGTGTGTGTGTGTGTGTGTGTGTGTGTGTGTGTGTTTTAATGCATGGGGAACTGTCAGCTGTTGTGCAGCTGTTGTTTGTGTGCTTTAGTCATTGGCTAAATGTACTGTTGGAGTTGCAGTGGGCACTCTCTCTCTCTCTCTCTTATATTCACACATTTTCTTGCCCAGCATTTATTATAATTCTCCGCGAATATTTACATTTGATGAAATGTTGATACTGTAACAGATGTTTGCAGCCTGACATGTCAGTAATAGCTTCGCAACATTCACATCGTAACAACAGATCCACGCTGCTGCACCCAGCAGAGGATGTTTTAAAGAAAAAGGATTTTTTACACACATCTATAATGTCTTAAAGGTCCAGTGTGTAGGATTTATTGGCATTGAGCAGTAAGGTTTATTGGCAACCTGTGCCCAGTAGGCGGGCACAGGTGCTAGTAATCTAACCATGGCTAGAGCAACATAGCAGTCTCCATATGTAGGGATAAACGACTCATTCTGAGGTGACAAAAACAAAAAAATTATTATTTTCGGATGATCATACACGAAAACGTAAAGAAAACGTAGTTATAAATATATTAAATACTATTTGCCAATGGATAACCCTAAATCCTACACACTGGATTTACAAAGGAAAAATCCACCCTAAATCATCTTAGATTTAATGTCAGTCTCTTAGGATGAAAGAAAAGGGCTTTGTAGATTCACTATTTTGCACTGACTGCAAGACTGCATAATCAAACAGGGTCAATACAGACACATAAGGGTCAGGTGAAAGTAATCATCTAAAATAAAGAAAGTCTCCAACTGACTAAGAGAAACTTTATCACCCCACTCCACTAAACATCTGAGACGAGTGATATATAGCTAGTGGCCGAGGGTGGAGATTTCCTCTGTATCTCAGGCCTTTGATGGATATTATTGACATAGTCCCAATACATTTGCACAGCTTGAAAGCTGTGTAACCGTCTCGTCAGTTCAGTGGTGGATGTTAAAAGTGGCTGATGTAGCAGCCTTAAGTATCATAGTATGTGGAATAAATGAGTGGCAATCATTGCTGTTTGTCTGGATTTAGCAACCCTCACAGAAACACAGACAGGAACAAGGACATATACAGCATAATGCATACAGAGCGGCTATTCATCAACCATGCAGCATGGTAACCTTCATCTGATAAGGCCTTTGAAATCAGTGCCAAAACTCCAGTCCAGGATAGCAGTGTGTATATATACACACACACACACACACGGTGCAAAAACATCAAAGACAAAGATCCGTGGCCAATGTTTATTGATCTCCATGTCTATTTTCGCCTGTGGAAATCGTTGTAACATAAACCACTCTTCTGTTGAGTTTCAGCTGAAAGGAAATCGTATGTAAGTGAAATGAGCGATGACAGGAAGTGTGTGTGCAGGTGAATGGTACCAGTTTGTATATATGAATATGGCAGGCGTGTCAGAGTCCCCTTGTGGAGAACAGCTGTATTCAGTTATCAAGTGATTGTACAGTGGCGTGCTTCAGCTGTTGCCATAGTAACTTTAGACCACACTGCAGTGACACATGCAAGTGTCAGAGGTGGAAACTAATAAAATATCTCAACTCAAGTACTGCTTACAATGTAGAGTTAATGGTTCCCTCATTGCTGTTGTTGCAGCTTTGTAGTTTTTGTTCTAAAACATTTAAAATGAATATTTTTACTTTTAATCGAAAAGGATACAGTAGAAATTATTATAAACGAGTTAATGTACTCAAAATTATATAGATGGATATATAGATTTAGGCCACTTAATTTAACCCAAATTGGGAAATTCTTGTGTTATGCAGCCAATTGTCTCAGCACAAACATCAGATACTAAATGGGTTTCTTTGCATGGTAACAGTAAATACACATACCATCATTAGAGGAGAGAAATGTATAAAGCATATCAATAAAAATGATAAAAACAACAAACAAAAAACATTAAAAAAGCTCAATACAGAATACAAGACAAAAACTCCTAGCATATTCTGTAATTATTCATATATATTGTCACAGTAGGCTACTAATAGCAAAATAAGTATAGTAGTAAATATTAAAATCTGAGAGAATGTTATCAACTATACATTAAGTCTTTCCACAGCACATGTGTAAAATTGCAAGATAAATGGGAGCAAGTTTCAAGATGTAATTAATAAAAATAGCAATTCACTTTCTCAATCTTCTTGACCATACTTGTGTTCCCTAGTGTGCTCACGTGAAACGTCATCAGTCGCAGCCCACGCGCCGTCCCAATTCAAAACAAAGCGGTAAGTACGGTCCAAATACCCGGATGTGGCTTTACCCGCTCGTTTAATCGAGGGACGCTTTGGGACATCACTTTTGTGGACTTGGGATAGCCATGTATCACATAATTCCGCAGCAAGGAGCGACAGTGGCGTAGACACAGAAGACTCACAACTGTAAGTTATTATTTTTTCGAAATTAAGAGTTTTCGGAGATGTGAGGACTCGAAGCTAACGTCGTAAACTAGCTAACGTTATTGCTAAGTTAGCCTAGCTTTGGGGCAACCACAACAACCACGAAATATAAATATTTACATATTATTTGTAATAATGACTTATAGGATACACGCGTAAATATTTATTTGTTTATTTAAAAATGAATAAGTGAAAACAGGCCAACAATTGTGTTTCATTTGTTGTGAACACTACAGTGAAGATATTTGGTGTAATAATGTAGGCATCATCAAGCACGCTGCGTACTACGTCCTCACGTCCTCACGTCCTCGGGAGTTTGTGGGCTTGCCCAGTTTGAACTTACAACTTCGCAAGTACGAACTTGGCGAACTTTATTTTGTTTATTATTTGTTGTTTTCCAGTTGTTCCATACATGGCTCAATAATATTAACAATTTCAGTTATGTAACAAAAAAAGAAATGGGATACTACAAACAACACATAAGGAAAAAAAAGACAAAACAAAGACCAAAACAATGTGGGACAAACTATATATATATGGAGTATCGACCGAAGTGTCAAATAAAAATGTTTAATGTTTTTTCAGCTTTTCTATCTGTCGTTGTTCTATTTACATTATGAATTCTTGTATTTTGGGTTTCTGTTGAGTCCATTTACACACACACACACGATTATCTATATCTCATATATATATATATGTGTGTGTGTGTGTGGTTTATTAGTGTTTACCTGGTGAAACCTCGTCGGCAAGCAAAGCAGAAAGTCTATATCAACAGAAACTAAGTTAACTTGGTGTACATTAATCCACTGTCCTAGATTACATACTAACATAGAGCAAAGAGACAACATCTTACTGGGGAAGATATGCAATGTTCATACTTATGTCCCACAGTACAGGCTACAATATTGGCTACATTATATACATCATAAATAGGTCTTACTTTTTAGCCTAGATCTCCCTAAAGTGGCTGTAATAATGAACCTGAACTGCTTTGAAATTGAAAGAGAAAAGAAATACGAAAGACAGGAAAAGAAATCATTGCACTTACTAGCTGACTGAAACACTTCTGAAGTATGGCAGACTTGTTGAACTGTCCCACAGTCTTATGCCACCCAGGCTCCAGTCAGAAAACTGGTGGACAGCTGCAGGTAGACAGACGACAGGCCTCTGGCAACCAGAGCACATATCTGGATGGATTCACTCAGTCGGTATGAGCAGGAAGTGTTTTGAACTGTGATATGTTGTTTGTGTGTGTGTGTGTGTGTGTGTTTGTGTTTTAGAGCGGGCAGTATTACACTGAAGAGCAGCTGCTCTACTCTAAGAAACCATATGACTCCTTCAATGGGTGAAGTAGCCTGTAAACCTCTTTGAACGTCATTTCAGGTGAGCCCAGAATCTCCAAACTCAGCAAGGCAGGAAATTAGCTGCAATCTACACTTCTCTGTTTTGTGACATATTGGTGTTTTTAATAATGCTGTTCTTCAGTGGTGGTGTTTTGGCAGTGTGTGAACCCATCTCTCAGCAGCTTGGTCAAAGACACAAACTGCAATGCTGCATTATCTTATTTCTCATCATATGCCAACAGCTTTTCTGTGATTTAACAAGCTAAAAATTAGTGACTCAGCATCATGATGAGCCAGCTTCTGGCAAAGATAAAGTTGGATTCTTTTGTAATGACTTGATTACTCTCACTGTACTTCATGGTACTTTCCAATCAGGGCCGGCCTTTGGTATAGGCCATATAGGCAGTCACCTAGAGCGCCACATGCTGGAGGGGCACCACTGTTCGCCCTAAAAAAAAAAAAAAATAAATAACTTGCTGCGCCTGTTAGCACCCTTTCCTCATAATAATATAACAGAGCCCCTGTTGTCTCTCATTATTTGACCTGGACCTGACCCTGGACTGTACTTTGGGTAGTGTGTCACATGAAGACTGACGGTGCTGCGTGTTAAAAGTTGTGGATGACTTACTGATGTGCACCTCTCCTCGAGTACCACTAGTCCTGTATGTTTTAGTCTCTCCCTGCTCCAACACAGCTGAATCAAATGATCTGCTCGTTATGAACTCCTGAAGCTGCTTGATAACGAGCTGATCATTTCAGTCTGCTGTGTTGCAGAAGGGTGAGATCTAAAACATGCAGGACAATCGTTAAGGAGAGGTTTAGGATGTGCTGGTCTAAGGTAACAAAAACAGGATTGGCAATGTTCACACTGTGGGCCCAAGTGGCCCTGAAATTATTTTCCCCCCTGTGTGATCCAGATGTGATTGTTTAATGACAGCATGAACAGCACAAATCATTTTGAATCTGCTCTTTTCAAATCAGATTCGGGCCACTTTCATATGTGGTTCTAAATCAGACACAGATTTGATTTTTTTAAAAATACAACCGCAGTCTGAACAGCCATTCAATCAGTATTGGAATTCAGTGCAACTGTTACGTCACTCTAGATCGTCATCCTTCTATAAAATAGAAAAACCATAAGAAAACTTCATCGGTCTGTCTGTCTGCATCAATTTTTTTCCTCGATGGGTTGCCAAGACAATCCTAAAATTGCACATTGGCATTGTGAAATGCCATAAGTAGAGACTGAAGAAGCTCTCTGTCTCATTCACCCACTGCCCGGGGCTGTTTTGTAGAAAAATACTTAATAAATAACGTTGACTTGCTTCTTCCTTTTGCCCATGGAGTCACTCAAAATAACTTAAAAATTTAACGATAAACGGTCACATCAGTGGCCTCAATGTGTAGTATGGACTTCTTCTCCTTGTTTACTTCCGTATCCACAGCGTGCTGTGTATGACGTCTTGTTGTTCTTCTGGACATACGGGTCGCATCAATGCCATGACTTCACACTGGAGGCTGATATTGGCCACAGTTTAAACAATAATGTGAACAGCTGTATTAAAAAAAAATCATCAGAATTGAGCACTAACGCTTGCAGTGTGACCACAGTGTAATTTATGGCCGATTATTTACTGAAGACCTATAATAATAATAATAATAATAATAACTTCATTTATATAGCACCTTTAAAAACACAGTTCACAAAGTGCTTTGACACACAGGAAAAGCTGAGGCTTGTAAGCCCCAGAAATTAAAACAATTTTAGCAATGTAGTAATGCTGAGAAAAGAGTGAGGACAGAATTATGTAGGGGGATCGAGGCAGGGACATATTAGAAAAATACAGTAACAATAATAATAAAAAGTGATAATAATAACGATAGCTATTAATTATAGAAATAATAACGATAGTAATAATGGGCAGGATCAAGGCAAAGAAAGTAAAAAGATAAATTAGAAGCTAAAATTAAAAGAAGAGTTAAAGGACACAAGAAAAGATAAAATGATGAATTAGAAGACAAATTAAGAGTGGAAAGTATAAAAATAATTAAAATAATTAAAAGACAACATCACATAGGCAAGTCTATAAATGTGGATTTTAAGAAGTCATTTAAAAGAAATCACTGAATCTACCTATTATATTCCATTTATGCCAATATATCCCCCTAAATCCTATACACCGCACTTTTAAAGCAAAAGGTGTCCATGAAAAAAAAGAACGACTCCCACTGTCCCACTGCGTCAATGGAGTTTGACATGATGGTAACTTCAGTAAGACAGAGATGTGACATGGGGGGGGAACTCTTCCAACAAGACATTTGATTTTGCTGCGGCTGAAGCCTTATTTTCAGTAACATGTCTTTTAACGTGCTTCACCGGGTTGACCACCAGATTGTTGTTGCCTACGCTACAGAAACAAGCACTGCTTTGAACTCAGCTTTAACCTCTACAATGAGGGTGAAGCCTTAACGCACCACCACACAGACGCTGCACCATAAAACCCCTACATCCAATAAAAGGGGTGTAAAGGTTCACAAAACTCCCACTCAGCGTTAACCAAGTTGGATGTGGTTTATGAGTCAGAAAATAAGAAGCAGCAGCACCTGCTCCACGTCAAGGTGACATTAACTGGCTGGGGCATTGTTGCACATTGATTTGCTATCAGTCACATGACCCTTTTGATAGTATGCGTCTTGTGTGTTACCCTCTCTTCCAGGAGAAATGGTGTTGTCACAATAATGGCAACTACCTGGGACAATTGAGGGTAACAGCTTGAGTATGAATAATGCTAAATCATCGATTTAATCTTCCTCTGATTAAAGCATCCCTACCCTCCTTGTTTTTGTGCCTCCCCCTCAGTCCTGTCTCCTCGTTAACAGAAAGCTGCCGTCAAGGGCATCACACAGGTGGTCATTCCTCATGTTGCCATGGCAGCACCTGGCATGACTTAGTTGTTTGGATAAAACTTGTCTCATGGACATCTGGTGCTCAGCGGTGTGGCTTGTTTATCAGTCTCTCCCTCAACTTTTCCCTCTTCTGTCCCACTGTGCCGCCAACATCCTGCCCATTAGAGCACAGAGAAAGGAGAGGTGTGATTTCATGCAGGTGAATATTGACTTGAGTGCTGGACAAAATGCTTCTGCTTTAGTTACTTTAGAAATTACAGTTTTTCATACACGTCCTGTGGAGTGATATATCTCCAAACGTAGTGATTGTGAAATTGAATATTTTTGTAAACTTCGGCATTAAGTGTCCCTTTAGTTCTCCTTTCTTTTCATGCCAGTTTCTCCTCCAGTATTATCGTCATGGAGCCTGCAGCCTGCTTGCCCCTCCCAAACTGTAACTGTGGTTTATTGGCTTTTTGCAGCTGACAGTTATCTGATGAGGAAGATCTGTATTTGTAACTTTCCAGCTATATATATATATATATATATATATATATATATATATATATGTAGTTAACCCTTTAAAAACCGGAGCAACATCACTTCTCTTTTGCTGCTTTCAGAATCCCTTTACAACCTTTGAACCCTGAGTAGATTGCTGTGGTTTCTTTCAAAAATAGGAAAAAATTGTAGGCTTAGAAGATTATGTTTTTTAAAAAAGCGAGGGCCATATGTCCGGGGGAAAAAGAAGAGGTAGGGGAAAACTATATGTAGGATTATCAGATATTTAAAATCATGTTACAGGATAATTATATATTTTTTCTGTTTTTACTTATTATTTATTTATTTATTCTTTTTTTCAGGTAATTTTCCAGTAATTTTTTTTCTTACTAATTCTTGCTAATTTGGGGGTATTTTCTTCTTTGGTTGCTTATTGCCTTTTTTTATTTTTTGAAAGAAATCAAGACAATTTGCTCAGGTTCCAAAGCGTTAAAAAGCTCCATTGCTTCTCAGTGTGAAGATCAAGTGTCATCTTCATATGGCTAATTAGAGACTGGAACTGCTCTGACAGTCTGCAGATGATTCAGTTATGTAATTCACTAATGGTGATTTTCTGCTTACGGATGGGATTGCATGTGTATGTATTAGTAGATGATGCAGACTGTTACCTGATACGTCTGTCCTCAGGAAGCTTTAACTGTTAACCTTAAACTGATTTAATGAGGTAAGCTTTGTTGGTGCTTTACTGTCAGCTTGGTTAATATTTTTATGCAGAATCAGTGCAACATTTCATGGAAAATATTTTTGCTTATTCATTGGTGTAGCTCATGGTTCTGTTTTATAGTTTTCTGTTGCTTATTGTTCTTTTGAGTTTGTGGACCCATCAAACTGAATTAAGTTTTGCAACCAATCTAAGTTGAACAATACCAAAGTTTCTCAACACTGGTATTGTCAACCTGCCTATTTCCATATGTTCCCGTGTGTAAGTGACTAATGGGGAACACAATTTTTTGAAATTGAAACAATTCACCATCACTTTACGTCCACTAAAAGTGTTTTTGCCACTGACACTGACTCAGATTGTTATTCTAAGTGTCTGACAACATTATGGGAGAGGATCACCACAGAGATAGACCTTCTTGTCAAACCAGAAAAAGCCCCAAAATCTCTATCACCATACCCACCATTTAAATAAATCGTAAAAAAAACCCCCAAACACCTAAGTTAACCCTGAAAGGGCCCAAAAACACATTTTTTTCAGTGAGCTTCTTCCTTTGGGCAAGAGCTCAACACGAAAACAAAATGTTATGCCACATTAGCCCCAAGAGATTTCTGTATGTTTTTGTTTGTGTGGGTCATTTGCTTATAAATGCAGGCCACGTTCAATTAAATTAGATAAAATAATTTCCACAGTTGTAATCAAGCTGAGTTTTGTCTTTTCTGTTGTCTTTTTTGTTGATTTAATCATGGAGAATTAATGTTTTAGTGATAAACATTGGAATAGAAAATAAAATATGTGTTGTGGTTATGAAATACTTGAAATGGACTTAATCGCAATTGTGATTTTCTGCCATGTGTCTAAATTACAATCCACTAAATGTGTTGCGTGTGTTTCAGAGAACACTAAATTTATGTGACCCTGTTCGTAACATAAACTGGCTGAAAATTACTGTTTTATATAGGATTTCAAAGGGAAAACAAATGAAAACACAAACAAAATGTTTTCTCAACGCATCACTTTAAGTACAAAATCTTCACATTTATGACTGACATATCACATAGAAAACAGTATTTTTGTAACAACTAGAAATGGAGAAACTCTTACGCACAGAGAACATTTAATAAACTGTACGCAAGCTATCTGAATACACCATTCAGTTGAAGTGACAATTCATGTGGATACTTGTCAGTCATGTCTGACAAAGTACACGAGCGCGCGCGCGCACACACGCACGCACAAAGGACTTTACTTTTACAAGAACAGTATCTATAACAATACCAGAATCCACTGGTGCAATAAATCCATGTCAGCTGTGACTGTATCATATACAGTGCAAAACACTGGGTAGCATTTATTAGCAAAAGTTCTTCTATAAGTAAACGTCTTAATACATCACAGGGACCAACAGTTCGCTGTGAGAAACTTGACGAGCGGAGAGGTGAGAGCATCAGCCCGTCATGCTGTCACTTCCTCCCACAGCGTGCTCAGCTAACAGCCGCCACACTAAGCGCTTACTTGGCTGTGTAGAGGAAGTAGCAGCTTTATAAAATGTGTCCATCCGGTACAAAATAACCTGTCATTCCTTAAAAAACATATCAGCTAGTGAGTGAGGCCTTTCAAAAAAACGATCACTGCTTCTGCTTCTTTTTTGCTGGTTTAATGGGGGTGATGTCTTCCTCCTCATCCTCGTCGTCATCATCATCTTCGTAATCCTCATCAGACAGGTCTGACTCCTCAACCTGTGAGGCTGCACAAGAAAAGGGGACAAAGTTAAATCACTGTGTTGAATTGAATCCTGGTATAATATTTAATTATAAAGGCCAGAAAGGTGGTTTTATTAATCTGCTGTCTTAATGGACCTCATGCACAGGTTGTAATATTCAACTACACACACTCATTACAGCCAGTAATAAGAGCAAAAGGTATTTAATCCATGCAGTATTTATAAATGTAAATTTTAAAATAATTTATGATCTAAATATAAAACTTAATTGAAATATTTATTAAAAAGTGTCAAAGGTCTTAAATTTTAATTAGGGGAAAATGTGACATTGATTGCCCACATATACATTTAACCTTTCATGTAGTTGGGTCAAAATGAAGAGAAACTGATTAAAGATACTGAGTATCTGAGGATCATTAGAATAAAAAAAATCTCTGATTGTATTTCAGCAATTATAACATTATGCAAAGAAGCAAAATGTCTGGCACCTACTAATGTATTACAAAGTATAGTCCAGTATTACAAAGCAACACATTAGCTGCTTGTTTAATAATTGCGTCGTTTTGTTTTTTCAGTGTTGCAAAGCAGTGTATACCTGAAGCTGCAGTGATTACAAAAACAATTATTTTCATTATCAATAAATGTGCTGATTTTTTTTGTCAGCAAAATGCTGGAAATTAGATTGTTGTTTAAAGAAAAGCCCAAGGTGACAAAAAACTTTTTTTTTTCATTGTGCAAAAACCCCAGAAAAAAACAACTATTCACATTTTTAAAAGTTGAAGCAAGAGAATATTTTATCTTTTTGCTTAAATAAAACAAATTATTAATTGCTGCAATTTTATTTTTTTTTCCTGTTGATCAACTAATTGACATATTGTTTCCGCTTTAAAAGAGTGCGCCTGTTTCACTTGATATTTTTTAAGGAATGGCAGTTACTGGTCAGATGAAAACATCGAATGTTTTGTAAAGAGATTGTCACTGAACTATTTCATTGTACTTTGCAGTAACCTATTTATCAAATGCTGGATACTTTTAAAAATCTTCATATAAACAGACAGATATTATCAGTAGGCCATTAAATGTCTAACAAATTAAAAAACAAACAAAAAAATAAAATTTAAGTGTTACCGATGAGGTGTAGCCCGCTGACAGTAACTGGTCCTGTCCCAGCTTTGAGTCGGATGGTCACTGGGGCTTTCAGCTCAAATTCTCCAAGACTCACCTGAGGAAAGGATGGTAACAGTTTAGACATGTGTGCTGCACATTAACCTGCGTGTAGAAAGAAATCACTGTACTGTACCATGGGCAGACAGCTGATGTGAAGGTTGGCAATTGGCACTGAAATAGTCTTCCCTTGGTGGTTCATGGCCGTTACCTCCACCACATTACTCTCCTCCTTGGCACCTTCTCCCAGACAGACCTGCAGGAAGCATAACAATTAAGTTGACATACATCAAAAGAGTTGGCAGCCAAAAAAGTACGTTTTTACATGATTTGAAGGCAGTATGGTTCAAAAGCCTTGGAT
Source organism: Plectropomus leopardus (assembly GCF_026936395.1). Taxonomy (NCBI): domain Eukaryota; kingdom Metazoa; phylum Chordata; class Actinopteri; order Perciformes; family Serranidae; genus Plectropomus; species Plectropomus leopardus. Next base: position 18,452,251 of record NC_142188.1, on the reverse strand, counting down.
AATTACATACAAACTTCACTTTAAGCCATTTATACCCAACTCACGGCCCACTGACCAAATCTGGTCCCTCCAACCATTTTCTAATTCACAATAAAAATAAATAAGTAAATAAATAATTTACACTGGGTATTGGTTTTGTATTTTTAGTGCACATAAGGTGCCAGAGTCTATAAATAACATAAAAACAGAGCTTGTTTATCAAAAAAAGTGTTAGTGGAAGATCCCCCGCACCCCCCCGACAGACGTCCCAGCAAAGCCCTTAATGTAAAATCCGAGAAATGTGGTAAAATCTATATCCTGAAATCAAAGAAATGCCCTTAAATCCCATAAACATCCTTAAATCCAAGAAAAGTCCTAAAATCTGATAAATGCCGTAACATAAATGTTGTAAAATCCTAAAAATTTGAGAAAATCATAGAAATGACCTTGCTTTAATTTGCTATGCTGGCATCAGAGCAGCTGTAATGAACAACAATTCCCCCAAGGGGATCAATAAAGTATCTCTGATCCTGATAATCCTGGAAACGTCCTAAAATCCTAGAAACATGTAAGGGGCTGCAGCAGCTGGCTCCTGGCCTCATGTCACTATCCCTGCTTGTAAACTCGCTGTTGAAGTTGTGGAGAACTTTTGCACCCAGTTTATGTGATTATAGAAAAACTGAACATACTGTTCTGAGTTCAAGGAAGTGCTCCAGGTCCTCCTCTTCGTCTCCTTGGAAAGTGTAGAAAGGCACTTTAGAGGACAGCTCGCAGCCTGGAAGATACATCAAAACAAGGGTAATTTTAGAAACTTTTTTTGTTAAATGTAAGTTAGAGCACTGGCTGAAATGTAATAATATGGAAGCATGTTATTTACTGTGGTAACATCACACAGGAGACCCACGTGTGCGCCAGCAGAGCTAACCTGATAAACTGTATTTAAATGTTTCTTACTGAACAGAAAGCTCTCCAACTTCGACTGGCCGGCTGATCCGATGTCCAAGCTTTCATCTTCGTGAAAAGACATTTTGTCAAAGCTCTAAATTTGGGTTTTCTGGTGACGCTTTATACAGAAATGAACCCTCCACGAAAAATAACAAGCGCGTCGCAAAATGTAAGCATGCCTGAAACGTCATCACTGTGCGCCTGTGGCTCGGCGATGTTTTTTTTTCCCTTTCCGTCTCGTGCCCCAAATACTCCTTTCTTTTATTTATTTAGTTAAATCTTACGAATAAAACAACATGAACGCAGCACATACATAAACAGATAATGGCAGGGGACCAGAGCACTAACAGTAATCGCTGATCAGCTCATGTAATATAGGATACACCGATTATGATGGGAAACTTTAGATTTCTGAATATGAGATTTTGTAAGATTTGCTTCGGACAAAGAGTGAGTAAAAGGGGAAAATTCAAAATGAATATACTGAGAAATAAGACATCTTGCAAAAAAAAATACAAGAGTTGAGGGACAATACCAAAATATTTGGCAAAAATCATCTGACTAATCGTGGATGACTAATACAAACTATTCTCCTAGTATATAGTGTCCCATTCGCCCTAAAAAAAACCGTCAAAAAACAATAAAAAGGGCCAAATTAACTCTGTGTACAAAAACATAAATAATTAATAAGCAGAATAAGAAAAAAAACATGGCATTGCTGTTATTTATTTTATTTAATTTTTTAAATAATGTGTGACTTCTGTTTGTGATTTAACACAAACAGTGTGCCAGCCTGGTGTGTACCTTTATATGTGTGTTTGTGGTACATGTCATGTCCTGTGCTGGGCCAAATGTACCTTAAACTTATTAGTTATTAGTAAATAATATTTTATGGAATTAAAGTTTGGTAATTTTCTTTCATCTGAACTTACATAAATGTACCAGTTTATTATAATCATTAAAATGATTATTATTATTTGTAGTATTTGAATAACATGTTTTGTATTTTTAGCTTTTGGTATTTTATAACTTCCTATTTTTCTTTTTTTTCAGTAACTCTACTTTTACTATGCCATATAATTTCTTAAATTGCAAGTTAACACAACAGAAAAAAAAGATTGAAATTTAATTTCATTAAAAATTGCCCCTTGGCGTTTACAAATGTGTATTATGTCCAAAAACTCTCCCCAAGAATCAGCTGTAAATAGATTATTCAACACAAAAATGTATAAATATGATTTTTCATAATTCATAGGCTTGTTTCAGAAATAATGCAGCTGTTAGGGGCAGTGTACAACACCATAAGTTCAATCTTGTAAAACTTTATGACCACAACACTTTGCAGAAACCTTTACAGGGATATTAAACCAAGAATATAAATATTTTTTTGAAACATTACAGAACTGTATCCTTTGTTTTTTTTGTCAAAATAGAAATGGGAGTGATTCTTTGAGGGCAGATATATTAAAAGAACATGACATTTTTCTAGTTCAGACGGAAAGATCTGTGCAACAAAAGACACAAAGCAACAAATTAACTTATTATGGTTTATTAGTTTTTAATCTTATGTATCTCACATACAAATTTTACATAGGTAAACTGTTACTTTCATTACCCCCCAACCCTATTCTTGTGTAATCAAAATGTACAATAGGAGCCCTTTCCCTCAGTCACAGCCCATTTCTATCAAAACCCGTTGGCAAAGGAGAAAGCTGGAGTATCGACCAGCTGCAAAATGAGCCGTTTAAAATGAGTGAAAATCCTGCTGTTGTTTCAAAAGATGAACAGCAAACCTGTTGGTGGAAAGCAGCCTGGTAGGAAGGCTGCACGGGACAGGGCATTACAACATTGTATTCCTTAAAGGACAACAGAGAGTTAGCCGCAATTTTGATAAAGATATACAAAATAATAACACTTTATGATTGACAGTGTTTACAGACTGTCTACCAACTACAGTATCATGCCCATAGAGGCAAGTGGCATGCTTCTTCCTCTATGCAGCATGAGATGAGGTTATTTAAATGACCGCCACAGCAAATCCAATACACCTCATGCACATTATGAATGTACACAGTATCAAAACATCACATTGGCAGGCAGCTACTGAAGAGCAACTGATGATCCTCGTATAACCAACAGAACACTCCTATCTATTAGAACAAGTGCTTTTATTTTTATCAACTACACAGATTTACAAAAACAGATGGGAAATGCGTCAGAATATAAAACATTCAATGGACAGATAGGAAAAGGCCCGAGGAATTTCTGCTCCAAGCCCCCACGACGACAGCCCGACAGTGTGGGAGTCAGTGCTACTTTGGTGACCGGAGAGCGCTCACCAAGGCTCCACTGAGAAGACATTCATTTGAGAGTATGCAATGCAGGAAAGGATGCAAGCAGACAGATGTAAACTGATTATTTTCTATTGCTAATGACAAGCAAATGTCACTTTTTCGCACAGCAAATCTCTTGAACATAGCTCAGATCAGCTGCTGCTTTACAAGTCATGTTTGGAATTAGTGGTTAAGAGAAAAACAGAGCAGCTCAATGACAGCTGGAGGGTTAATGCTTCCAAGCCTTTACTTATTTTATGTTGGTGAGAGTCAAATGTTACATTTTTCTACTTAATAGCAGATCAGAATATCAAGATTTTGGTCCAACTGGGTACTGCTATCAGAAAATGTTGATTAAGTGCAATCTTTAAAAGAAAAACGACTTACATTATTTTGACACAACTTAACGAGAAGGTCTTAACTTTCTCTGATAGTGATGTCCCTGTCAGTCAGCTTAGGCGTACTGCAGGATTTCTGTTGCGGAGTTTGGGGTCTGAAAGGGCAAAACTAAGACATATGACTGTCGATATTAGGCTTCACCTTAGAGAAACTGAGAAACAACAAATCCAATGTCTTAAAACTGCTGTTCTCTAGCTATATCTGACTGACTCGTGTTAGAAAGTCTTTGAACAACAGACACTGAGGTCTGCAATATAATGCTAAACTCAAAAGGCAATGAACCAAAAGGCAATAGCTTTAAGAAAAATAAGCAAAACCAGCTCAATTACAACAACAACAAAAAAGCAAAGCGCTGAAAAGTTACAGGATGACAACCATTTTTGTAAACGTGTGGAAGCTTTTCTATTGCTCTCCAAATGTCTATTACTACTTGAATGGAAATTCAGGGGACCTCCTGGTTGAGCCATCAACATCTCAACGACTATTCTTCCCTTTCTGGTCTTATTGACAAACCCTGAAAGCTACAGTTTTCCACCTTCCGTGTGTGCAGACTCGGCACGTCACTCCACTTTTTGATAGAAACACGCCACTTAAAAGGCCTCTTTCTCCAGGACTATTTGTGGAGCAAATGGAAATAGTGTGATGTGACGATGAAAGAAAAACTCATAGCACCTCGCATCCTCGATATAGGTGTCCTACTTATGTCTGCGTTATTTCTCTCTGTCAAAGCTGGGAAAGCAGGATGTAAGGGTAGTAAGACACTAGCTGAGATACAGGCCGCCCTCATTTCACAATATGTCTCCATTTCAGATACAGACACGTTGCATTAGGGCATGCAGGCGATATCCAAGTAATGGCTACTGGATTGAATGAGAAAAAGGCTTATGGAGTTATTACTTCAAGCCTCTTGGAGGTATATGAGTAGTGGGACTCAACAAATCATTGCTGGAGTGCCACTCTTCCATGTTGGCTCAAATCAACTGATTACAGATCGCTCCTCTGCCTTTTAGCTTCAGATCTGCCAAATCCAACAGAGCCATAACATCTAAGGGCAGCGCAGGGAAATCTGTGTGCGCCTGCTGTGCTTCTGTACACAAATCCTAAAAAGAGGTTTCCCAGGGCGAGCCCAGATGGTAATGTAGTATAAAATCATCATGGAAGTTTTTTTTTTTTCTCATTAAGGTAGCAAACATGTTTAAGCCACGTCAACTTCTTCCCCCCTCTGTCTGTTGTCGCAGCGGGACGCTTCTTCATAGGCTGCGTCCCATAATGATGACGTCTTTGGGAAAGCCCTCCATTTTGGCCACTTCGAAGCATCCCAGCTTACTATAGAAGTCCAACATTCTCTTATCAGTCTGACGAACCTTACAGAACGCACCGAGGGAGCCTGGAAGAAAAAAACAACTAAGCGGGGTGTCTACTGCAGGTATGAGACACTTCAATCAATGTTTTTTTTTTGTTTTTTTTTACCCTTTTAAGATATTTTTAAAGCAAAATTGGACAAATCATCCTTTTCTTGTTCAAGCATTGCAAGTATGTGTGCAGAGGTACATTTTATGCAAGAATATGATTATTAAAGTAAGTAATATTAATCTACATTTTGCAGACAGGTGAGTGTCAACAAGCATGATAACACCAACACAATAAGTTGCAGCAATGAATATTGCTGTCAGAACTGAAGATGGCTGCCACCTACCGTTGGCCTTAAGAGAGGATAGAAGACATCCCATCATGCTTTTGGCCACGCTGGGGTCAGTGACCTTGGCGTGAATGTCCACCTTGATGAGAGAGGGGAAGTTGGAGAGGAAAGAGTCTGGAAGACCTTCCTCCTCTTCGTGGAAACTCAGCATCATCTTCTACAGGGACGACAGACAGACATGAATTCCAACAACAGGAGACACAATCGTGCCAAATGATGCAGATGTTTTGACAGAAAAAGAGGTGGATAAAGATCATACCTCAGCCTCTGTGAGGTCCTTCTCACAGTCAGGTTTGAGGTATTTCTCTTGCATGAAGGGAATCCAGTTCAACTTGCATTTCTTGACGAAAGGCTTGACGTCCACAGTTCCGAGAGCGTAACCGCAGATCCCTTCATCATCCTCCAGCACAAACCCGTAGTCTGAACTCAGAGTCAGGAGACCTCCTACTAACCTGTGAACAAACACGAAGGATTGCGTCAGCCATGTTGATTTGCAGCGAGGGGAAACCATGCTTTAGTCATCTCTATATTTTACCTGTCTCCTATGAGGTCAGGGTCCTCATCAGAGACTGGAACACCCTCCATTCCTTCACAGTACATTTCTTTACAGATTTTATAAATCGCAGTCTGCAAAAAAAAGAAGACAGGTACGGCTGTAACTTGACAAACTATGACACTCGGTATAAAAGCCATAACTACGCCCAGACAATGCCAACAATGTTACATAAATTTGCTGATGTACAGAGCAGTTGAGCACAGCATTGCGACAGATTCACAGCTTAAACTGGGCCAGTTCTGCTGCGAATACAAGCAATTGGCCAACATCATTTCGGCAACCATACTGTTTTGGTTATGACATTATTAATGACGTTGGTATTTAACATGCAAAACTTGAGTTCTAGTAAAAAATAAGGTGTACATGGGCATGAATAATAATACACACAGACATCTTACCTCATCTTTGGGATAGTACGGCCTTATGGAATAGATTTTGGAGGTTGGCATTGAAGGTGGAGGTTGGTAGAAAAGATCGTTTGCCCCTTCTATTGGCAACAATCTCTGTGGGTATCAAAAGAAACAGGTTCAGTTTCACTGAGACCAGGTGGTGTGCCGCTTTGGCTCACTGCCTCACTGTGCATTTGCTGCAGTTGAGCCACTATCAAACCAAAAGGAACTACAGAGGAGAGCAAAGTGCTTTGGTATGACAAATATTGTTGAAACAATCACGTAAAGATATGAACTGATATTCCTTGTTGATCTGACAGTGGACAACAAGAGCAAACATCACACCTTTGTTATTTTTGCTGAAGGAACATAGCACAACAAGCACATACATATTTGCTTTTGAAATATATTAAAACAAGGGTGGTGTTTTGGTCTGACTAAGGTTTTACTGGCTGAAGGAGATGCTCCTTTCCCTTTTGTAAGACATCGCAATATTTCGCTGCGCAGGACCCTCCTGTTGAGAAAAATAATGATGCTGGCGCAGAGTGGCAGGGAGAACTCCAGGAAAAAAATCAATGAGGCAAATTTAATGAGTTAATTTAGGAATTCATTGGCATATTAGTTGCCATCCTGCTACTCTCCAAAGATGGAGATACCGCTTTAGACAGGTGTGTTTGATCATGGAGTTTTCCCATTGCAACATGCTTGCGGTCTCGCTGGCGCTGCGATGCTTGTGCGTGCGCTTGCAAAGGGTTGGCTTGGTAATTTGTGCGCTGTGCTTTCCTGCAAAGAAATGAGATGTCATGAAAATAAAAACCTAGCCATGCTCGCATGCGCTGCGTGCGCTAGGGAAAAGCAGCATCTCCTTGGGCAGTTGCTGAAAGAAACTCAAATTAATCAATCATAAAACGCCATGCCAAACACTGGATGGAACCTCTTTTTGTCGAAATTGGTTTCCGGTCGCATATTGATCTCTCACAGACTGACAATATCCCATAATGATACAACTTCCTTGGAGACCAAGTGAGGGTGACAGAACCCAGATGTTTTAACCCATTACAATCAGCTCACCTTCGACAGACCAAAGCCCTTCATACCTTCGCACATATTACCATTGTTGTCTTTTCTCACAACACTCTTTTTTTTCCATTAGATTGCTGTAAATTCAGTGCATGAGATACCTGGAACTCTCCTGCTAGACCTCCCCTAAAGGCCCAGGGTTCTTGGTCTCCTCTAAGGAACTGTGCTGAGGACTGACTACGACACCCTGTTAGGAGCAGATCCAAGCGGACATTGTTACCACAGGATGGGGCTCTCTGACACAGATGAAGGTAGTAGGGGAATGGGGAGGAAGGGGGTCATAAGCATCTAATAGCATAATCCATATAAATAAATTAATTTAAATTTACTCATTAAAACATAAAAAGGGCCTAATTTGCAATAAACTATATTCAGAGGACATATTTTATGATAAAATGGGGCTCGAGCAACTAAAGCTTACGTGTTTGCAAGAAAGAAATCAAGTCCAAGATATAAATAAACCTTAAATTATCTGTGTCAATACAACAACGTCAAACTGCAGGTCTAAAGAAGTGAGATCTTTCTTAAAGTGAGGAACACACGCTCTCCAAAAACTGAAGAGAGACAGAATTAAGTGTGGTTCAGCCCCCTTGGTGTTTCAGTGAGGGTAATGCGCATTTGAAAAACTGATAGACCTCATAAGTATTACACTGACCACCAGTACCGAAACCCCACTGTCTATAGACTACAAAAGTAAGCTTCAGCTGCCGTCACCCCACTCATCTTAGTACCCCGTGTGAAGTCACATTCTCATCTTATCTGCCTCGTCACATGACTGGGGAGCATGAGTCATCAAACCAGGAAGACAGAAGGAGAGCTGGTGTGAACACTGAGTTATGGGGTCTCTCAGCTTTCTATTAAAAGCCACAGTCAAACAGACCAAAGATAAAATACACCACAGGGACAAATCACATAGATCTAAAGCACGCAGGGCTCTTAGAGTATGTTTAAAGTAGTGTTCCCGCTAACAAAGTCTAACCCTGGTTGACGAGAAGCCCCGTCATGTGACCAGACAAATGCAGCGCACGGGAAGGACATCTAACACTGCTTTACATATAAAGCTCACCCTGATACTTTAAACAATTCCTCTGATGAGCTGACACAGCACAGCACACAGATGCACCCACGGGGAGGAACTCTGAACTCGCTTACCCAAATTAAAATCCACAAAACAGGCACCTCAGTTACCTCATCAGACTGCATTGCTTTAACACAATCACAGTTGTGCTGAAAACATGCAAATGTTGTTCTTGCACAGTCAAACCAATGTGTGTGTGAGCACATTTATCGTAAATACACAATCAGAAATATCCCTGAGTGGGATGAAAATCGTGTGCTACGGTTAAATTTCAAAGCCAAGTGTAAATTCCCTTGAGTAGGTGCATCAGGCTGGTCTGAGCCATTTCTATAGGCCTACTGACAGAAACAAAAAAAAAAGTTAGAGAGATGCTGCCAAAGAGAGAAATTTGGGAGTTAACACTTAGCATTCAGGGCTAAATCGCTGCGCAAAATGTGACTTCATCCGGAGGGCATCTTCCTTTCCTCCAAATCAATGTTTTACATTTATAAATCTAGTTTTAGAAAAAAAATCCATAAATCCCTCTCAAACATAAACAAAACAAAAAGGCGCTTGCACTGTGCATACATCGGCCACTGTCGATCCAATAGCAGTAGAAACTTGTACTGTGGATTCTTCCATCTGTACATAGTGAAGGGAGAAAACAGTAGAAAATAGTTATTAGTAAGTGTTCTCAGTACAATAACCAGGGAGGTTTACGACTAAATGCCGGCTGCACAGCTTCTACTGAGGGGAAACTGATGTACAAAAAATCTGATAATAGCAACAGCAGAAGTCAACAGTTAGACACTTAATGACTCTGCAGTTTTTAGGGAGAATTATTCAAAGATATCTATATTCAAAGGACACTTGATTTCCTCTGTGTTGCTGGAGGGGCCCAAATCATTTAATGCTTTATAGAGCCAGTATTGTGGATTTTTGATGTGGTTTTGCCAGCGTGGGTATGCTGCCTGCTGTGTACTGTGGGCTAGAGTCCTCAGCTTTACCATATAGGTCAGAAACCTGTGAATGAAACTGGGTTACAGGGGGTAACCTACAGGCCATGCTGGTGCTTTAGAATAATCAAAGAACACTCCAAAAAAAATATGGAGGTGTTGTCTCAAGGCTGAAAGTTGCTCAAACTGCACCACAGTGCACCACCTGAAGGAGTGGAAGAAAGTGAGAGGTGAAACGAGGAAGTGGGAGAGAAAAAATCTCTTCTCTTACAGGAGGTGATGGATGCCACACTGATACAGATTGGGCAAATAATTCAGTTAAAATCCACTGACAACCTCATTTTAGAGGCTACTCAGTGAGGCAACAAGACAAAGCTTCCAGTAATATATTCACATGGTTTGTGTTAATAGCCAGCTGAAAAATAAGAGACAACTTCAGATATTTCTGACTCAGTTTATGCACCAGAATGGCCTTCCACAGTCAGTCAGTCAACTTGCTCTCCAAGCTCGCGTGCGCGCTAGGGCATGGAGGAGGGGGGAGAAGGGATGGGGCGTTCCCCCTGGCTCCCATCCCCACAGACAGAGAGATGGAAGCAAGTGTGTCTGTGTGGGTATGCAGCAGTGATGTTACTGGATACACAGCAAGCAGCATTAACCCTGCTGGGACGTTTGCCACAGAGACCAGGTTTAGATATCACCAAGATGGGGGCAGCTTGTTATGGAATAAATAAGGAGGGTGCTGGCGGTGCAAGCGGCATTCAGTCAGATGAGAAAAAAAAAAGAGAAAACAATCAACATGTGTGAAACAAGAGAAATCAATAGAATCATAACTATGATGATGCGACTAGCCTGATCTGTGCTAAGCTTATCTAAAAAATTAAGTGCCGGTTATTAAAATTGGGAGAATTAGCCACTACTTAGATTCTCATCCTGTCTACAGGTGGTGGCTAAGATCTCTAAGAGCCATATTTCATCAAGTCTTTGATCAGTAATATTACCATCTGTTATGCAGACTGTGTAAGATGTGTGAAATAATTCTAAATTTGCCTCATTAGACTACATAGCTCTGAACTAGGACATAATCCATGCAGCTAGCCATTAAAGTGCTTTTTCTTTATATAATCTCATTTTTTTCTTTTTCAAGGTGACTGAATTATTTGCGTCTCTGGGAAAAGGATAGTCAGGATTACCAGACTTGATCAGACTACAGCTATGCTACTGTACTGCTCTCTAAGAGTATGCGCTTTATGGGTCCCTTCATACGTACCGAGCCACTGGACAAAAGACTTGACCATAGAAATGATGCTCTTGATGTCCCAGATGTAAGGGTAGAGGTCGTACAGGATGGTGCGGTTGGCTGAGTTGGACAGCCGTGTGAACATCTGGATGACGGAGCAGCACATCTCCTCAAACTTCTCCGCCCTTGATTGCCATTCTGCTACCTGCATGCAACACAATGATCGGAAATAAGAACAAGTAATTAGCAATAAGAACAGCGCTAAACTTTTTTATGTGCAATAAGCTTTTTTTGCACAGCAGACATTTTGACTCATCATAATAAGAAAAGCACATAATTTACTTGTTACAATGGTTGGTTTATTTAAGTGTTCCAGTCAGCAATACTGACACTTCAGTACTTCTAATATTTATTTGTGTGTTTCTGTGTTACGTCAACATGTCTTTTAGAAAAAGGCAGATGGTTTAATATGGGAAGCTACAATGAACACAATGCTCTGCGGTGCACTCCATCCCCTATCACACCACCCAATGGGCATTATGGGTAGTACACATCCACCATTTTGTTTTCAGCAACCTACACTATCACAGGCAAGTTCAGTTAATAATGAACTAGTTCTTCCACGTGGACCTCTTTCTCTTAACTGTCTGTATGTGTGTGTTATTCAAATGCATTAACCCGCCTTTTCAGTTTCCTTCCTCTTGCAGTTGACACTGACAACGCTGCTGTTGGCTCTCAGCCAGTTGAACTCCTTCAACATCTGCATGGCCTTGGGTCCGTGCTCATAAGGCAGGTAGAAGAGCTCTGCCAGCAGGCTCAGGTCATCCAGTGTGACGGGCTCTGCTGTGAACAGGGGCTTCTCGTTGGGCCCAGGCACAAACAAATCCTGAGGACGCAAAGAAGAAACATTGTGACTTTGTAAAGAATTCTAATTTGTTTTTGCCTTCAGCTGCAGATATTGAAGAAGTGTTTGCTGCACCTGCTTGAGCTGATCGTCTGTCTGCATGGGAGCAATATCACTCCCTGTGTCTTCCTGGATGGACTCCTCAGGGGACTTTGACTCTGTGAGACTCTCCTTGTCTGTATCCATTGGCTTCAGGTCTTCGGCCATCTTGTCAGGTAAAATGGGACTGACTTGCTTCTCCTCTGGGTCAGCTTCTGCTTCTGGCTCCGGCTCATCCAGCTTCTCATCTACCATCTCCATTGGCTCCTCATCCGAATCCTTCTTCTCCACCTCAACCTGCACAGGAGCAGCATAAACATAGTCGTAGAGCCATATACACATGCTGTCCTCTCCAGTAAACAAATGCTAAAGGAAAAGAGTGATTTTTCTGTAAGCGAGGCCAAAAATTTGATCAGAAGGAAGCCCAATCCGTTTTTCTTAACTAATAAATGACGATATACTCACATCATTAGAGAGGCTGATTGCCAGAAGAAACATAAAATACTCATTGTGGTCATTAAGGTGCTATGATTCTGTCTTCTAGTAACAATAAAGCTCACCTCCTCTTCCTCCTGAGGTCTTTTTGCCATGGGGTGTGAGAGTGGATCCAGACAGAGAGGCGGCATGGCAGGAGACATGATGGGCTGCTGGAACACAGTTGTGACTGTTGTGGAGGAGCAGAGCGAGGGAGCGGCCATGGATGACACATCAATGGCTGTGCTTTTGGCACCACTCTGAGGCACCTGTCGGCCTGAAAGACAAAGGTAAGCCTCACTGCGTCATGTTCGTGAGTCACAAAATCATCATTTTAGGCTGCCATGCCAACACTACAAACTAGAAACAGCTAGAGAATCAATTTGCAAAGAGATGATATATAATAACGGGACTGCTCTCACTGTTGTATTGATGAGGCACAACAAAGTCCCCCAGCCATTCGGTGAGAGCCAGTTTTAGAGCGAGCTGTGGGCTGTAGAGCATGTCTGTCTCCAGTTCTTCATCGCTGCCTTCATTCTCTAACTTGATCTGGATGGACACTGTGCTGTCCTCACCGTCCGCTGGTAAAACAAACAGCAAAAACAGCATTAATGAACAACCTGTATCATAACACAGCATCTTACAGAAAGATCAGTGTATCCACATGAAAAAAATACTAATTAGTTAACTTTTGGATCACACTTACTCATGACCACATCCTTGCGCACCCCATTCATATTTGACTTGTACCAGGTGGCAAGAGTGTGGATCGCTATAAAGTTGGACTCAAACTCGCAGTTAGGGTTAGTGAGAACTCCCTTCAGCCTGGGGATGAGCTCTGTGGAGCGGCCCTTGTATGGACCCAAGAAAAGCCTCTTCTGGTCGTAATCGTTGGCGTGAATGTTGTCCCAGATGACAGGGGCTCTTCTGAGGATTTTTGACACCTCCTCAATTGACTCCACTGAGATATCTTTGGACACCACCTTGGGTCCTGCAGAAAAGAAAACATCATGATAAAATAATTGTTTTCTCTATTACGGTAAAGTTTGTCAGCTGACAGGAAGCTATGTTAGACTTACCAGTCCATAGCACTTCAATGCCAGGCAGTAGCTTCTCTCCTACTGTGTGGAGGTAGGGGGACTGAGAGACATTTGGGTAGCAGAATGTTCCACAGTACTCTGCATTTCAAGGCAAGCAAACAACCAAATAATGAATAAATCAATCTCTGAAACAATTGTGCAAAACATGCAAAAGATTCAAACACAGAACTGATGTACCTGTGGGACAAAAGAGGAAGGTTTCAGGCTCCCCCAGGTACTGGTAGATTTCGTTGGTAATGGTAACCTGAGCGTGTGCAAATGAGCTGAACACCTCTTTGTCAGCAGGGCACATGTTGTGGTCAATATCGTCAAAAAGTAAGGCAAATGACTTGCAGCCAAAGTGAGAAACCTGAGGGGAAGAGAGAGGGATTAGAAATAAAATCCATTATAATGGATACAGAATGATGAATAGAGTGAAATGCATGAAAAATATTTAGAGTTTGAACACACTGTGTTGCAATAATGTTGCAATACCTGATCAAGTTTCCTCTTAAGTGCAGAAACCTCTTTCTGATTGGAGAAGGTGATGTCCAGTCCAGGGGAAATGGCATAGATGAACTCTATGCAATGCTCCTTAGCAGCACCAATTAAAGTCATGAGTTGCTCTAGGAGATAGAAAGGGGAAAACATTCACAAAATGCTCTTTTGTGCTATTATAACAACTCTTAAACCAGTTTTTTCATTTCATCCGTGTTTAACAATGGAATATGCAGGCTGTCATTTAACATAGATAAACAAGCATTACTTGTTTCCCTTGCCCCAAGACAGCTGATCCCAAGACGTGTACTGAATAATCACCTGCTTCCTCCACTGAGTACAGCTCTCGCCAGAACATTCTGTGTTTGTAGTCATCTTTGGGTGCATAAAGGTATGTATTCAGCCCCCATTTCTGCTGCCTGGGAGAGTCAATGTTGTGCAAACTCAGAATGACATCTCAAACCACCTGTCCGTAATAATGTTTTTATCTGATTAACATACTTGTTTAAATAATTCACACGGATCATCATACCTTCTGAACAACTCTTTCCTCTGTTCCATTGTCCATGGTCGACCGTAAAAGCCTGCACAAGAAAACAGTACATTTAGTTCCCATGTAGTGTGCAGTGCTGATTTTTAACTAAATGTCTGTGTATTTTCAACTGTTTAACTGTGACAACTAACAATTTGCCCCAAGGTGAGGGCTGAGCTGGAAGTGTCATCAAACATGCAATGTTTGCTTATTAGGACTGTTCGCTTTTCTTAGCTTATCAGTTAATCATTTTGTCTAATACGAACTACAAAAAAGTGCTAGTCTTGATTTTTTTATCCAGTCTGAGCATAAGACGAACCACACAAAGCATTCAGTTTACTATATTACACTGGCCAAACCAAATGATTTTTCATTAATTAAGGCATAAGTTGTCAATGTGTGGTATATTTATTTGACAAATGACAATCAAAATTAATCAAATGTCAATTAATTTGAATTACTGATGATCACCGCTTAGTAAATGACCACCATTTATATTAATTCAGCGATGATCTGCCATTGGACGACGTCTCCCATTATTGATCTGCATATATATTTACATTATTAAACGTTGATGAATACTAAGCCCCTTTTGTTTTAGGACTATTTATAATCGATTTGTGATTATTGCTCTATCCGATTGTCTACTAATGCCTTATTTCCAACAGATAACACCCCCCAAAAAAAAAAAAGCAGGACTGCTGCAGCATACTGATGCCCTTTGTACCAGTGTACGCAGATCGCAGCCAAATGTCATATTTAATTTTTTCAACTAAAATTCAATATTACCTTCCACGACTCCACTGATGAATTTTCTGTGGCCAGTCGGCTCGACTCCGATGCCGGACTCCTCCGCGGGGCCGGGGGCATCGGCACAAGCCTCTCCGGAGACTGGGCTGGGGCTCGGCTCACCGTCCACTTGAGGCGTCTCCAGCGTCTTATCTTTTTGTACCATTGTTAGAAATCTTCCACGGTGTAAAGTCAGTAAATCCAGAAGAAATCAGAGAACACCGAGTTATTTTTATATGCCCGTAACGTTAATCTGGCGGACAAATGCGCCGAGCAAAACCCGGAGGAAATCAATCGCGTCAGTGCCTGTCTACCGTCAACAAGAGTACGGTATTAACGAGTCTATCAAAATAGTCGAAATCCTAGCGACTGCTTCTACTAGATGAAATCGAAATGACCATCAAGCTATAGAGGGAAACGTGTGTGCTGATTAATATATAAATAATAGCAAGACGTTCGTTGGTTTTTGTCCGATCATTTTCTTTTCTTTATGGTAGATTTGCCCTGGTTTTCTGTCGGTTCTTCCTGTTTACA
Source organism: Plectropomus leopardus (assembly GCF_026936395.1). NCBI lineage: Eukaryota > Metazoa > Chordata > Actinopteri > Perciformes > Serranidae > Plectropomus > Plectropomus leopardus. Next base: position 18,436,772 of record NC_142188.1, on the reverse strand, counting down.
CCGAGTGCGCATGCTCTCTGGACTGGATCAAACCAGTTAGAACCTGATCTGCGTGACAAAACACCACACAGATGTCACGAGGAGAAAGAGATAGATGACACTTCTGCTTTGCAACGCTAAATATTTACAGGTAGATAAAGTTATAAATCGTAAAATTATGTATTTTTGCAACCATAAACCACTCGCCAACGGTTTATTTATTTATTAATTAAATGAAGCCATTGACAGCTGAATAAAATGCTTTAATTGCGCTCCATGATTTCAAAAACTATCATAAATAAGTATTCAGTATGACTTATTTGTGGCTATTGATAGAAATAATAACCTCGCAAATTTATCAAGGAGTCAGATTAATGATTTCGGCTGAATTTCCAAACTTGCAGCGCAAGTCTATATAACTTGTCCTGTTAGTTAGGGCATTGTGTTGAGTATCTCGGTAGCTTTGTAACATCTTGGGATTCCAGTCCATATAAGGACTGCCGCTGAGCTCCAACACCACATCCAAAGGGGCGGTGCTGCTCATTTGTTATGATCTAAACCAGTGTACCCTGTGTCAGCAAAACACACATGCTTTGTTAGAAATCAACAGCATATAACCAATTATATTTTGGCATAATTACCCAGAACTCCTAATACAGCAAATAACACCCCAAAGGAAGCAAAATGTGTATTGGGTTAATGAAAGCCAGTATAAAAGGCCCTTTGTTCTCCCTTTTTTCACAGCACACAGCCTAACTTGTCATGTTAGGAAAATCACAGGTGTTACAAATAACATTACAGATGACTGTTTTATTTGGAGAATCCCAGTAAGTTATGAAAGTGGGTGAGCTGATTAAACCCTTTTAAAGTATATTTTTTGGCTTGTCATAACAGGAAAAGCACAGGTTTCATTAATAAGATTAGTAACAAGTGCATACCATTTAGATGAGCTAGTTCCAGGACTCTGTTATAATGCACACTGGCTCACTGGGTATTTAATCAAATTTAGCAATCAAAACAGAATTAGTTTCACCTGTGCTTTTTTCTGGAGCCAGTACGTTTGCCATGAAAAATGTAGACCCAAAGACCCTTACACCAAAGCAGCAAAACTGAATTCAGTCATTATTTTACTATTTATACATATAAGTTTCTTGTGACATGTCAAAATATCTTGTGTTAGAAAGGCTTAAAGTAAGATGTAACTAAATGACAAAATGAATGTAGACACACAAGTTGAAATTAAAAACAAGATGCATTTCAGGTTTTATTTCTTTTAATTTAGGTTTGTACTACATTTAAATGTATTACAACCTTTCCCTGCCATTAGGGAGCTCCATTCCATGTACCTTTTCCCATTTTAAAAATTATTCTCTCCATACAATTCAAATTTGCTTATACATTTAAATAAAACTTTAAAAAAAAATTATTTCACTTATTCCATTTTTTTTTCTTTTACTACTTTCATTACAAATCTTCACTTCAATAGAAGGTGTTAGCTTGCAGAAACAAAGTAAAACAACAAAAACTAATGCAACAACTAAAATGTAAAGACAGTGTTGCAGGTGAGGAGCCAACCGTTGGCTCTGAGGTAAATGTCGGCTGCTTCCTGCTGCAGGCCTCCTGTTACCTCCTCTGATTCTGCTTGGCCTGCTTCAATAAAGTGTCGAAGTCTAGTGCATGAAACTTGCCTTTCCCAGGCAATGGATCGTACTCCTTACTTGAATCTGAAGAGAGAAGGACAGAAAAAGTCAGCTTTGCAGTAAAATAAAATGGGACAAGGACAACAGAACATACTGTAATCAGGTTGAACAATTTCAAAAGACTGCTGTGCGACTCTACAGCTGTAGCATGGATGTTGTAAATGTGCAAGTCATGGATCCAAATCCCACCTGCAAATATCAACCTAAATTTTTTGACAAGTCACCAAAACTAAAATTTACTTCCTTTTTCTTAAAATCTTCTCATGTGGTCATTAAAAAACCCCACAGCGTTGTAAAATCCACCTTGTGCAATCTGTGTGTATAAAAATGTCATTTAAACAGGTCAGGTGAATATAACCTCCACAATCATAAAATCAATACAGAGGGACATGGCTTACATCTCTTCAGTGGTTGCCACAACCCTGACAACAAGTCACAAATTAGGATTTGTGGTGACTTTTGTGAAACTTGAATAACAGTAGTTAAATGTTTAATATCCTAAATCTTTATGTATACCTTTGCAAATTGAAAATTGCAGTTTCCCCTTGTAAACATGCAAAAAGCACATTAAAAGGACAGTGTGCAAAAATTAGCTTTCTTCCTGCAGTGTGATTATCCCTCCAAATCATCACTGGCTGCAATTCAAACAATACAATGGCTCTCAGCTGCATTTAGCTTGTGAGCACACTATCAGGATGAACTGCAGGCAATATCTCTAATCTTCTACAAACAGCGTCAATACTGTTTAAAAAGGCTAACAGCACTGTGGGTGAGGGCTACAGGCACTTTGTGTTGTGTCTGTTGATTTGTGCATACCCAGGTCAGCATAGTTGGTCTTGCAGAACTGTCTCCTTCCTCCAAAACAGAGATCAAACGGCAGCTCATCTGGCTTCCGCAACTTGCTTCCGTTCTCGATGGCCGTGAAAGCGTTCTTGGTGTCGTAATAGGTTACAAACCCGTAGTTGTCCCTTTGAAAGATAGGCAAACCATTAGTTTTCGGTTTGTCAGAGATCTAGAGAAGGTCATGACTGGTTTGTACACAGTTCTGAGTTGTGACTTGCTTTTAAAAGAGCAACCTAGGGGTGTTGCCAGGAGGCTCCAGTTATGAACAAGCCTGAATTTGTTTTAGCACTGTAGCTTGGCCTAAGAGGTCACAGATGAGACCAATAAGGTTCAAAGACAGTGCATTTTGCTTATATTGTGCTCTTAGTAAAATGTCAACAGTAAAGTAATTTAAACAGAAGTTTATGTCCTTACCCATGGTCTCTAAAGTGCAGGGTGCAGTCCTCAATCTCACCAAATAAAGAGAAGCGCTCTTTAAGTTCTTTTTGGGTCATCGTACCCCTGATTCGACCAACGTACACGACCCGGCGTTCCTCCTGAGAGAGAAAAAAAGTAGTCGATCAGATGATTCATAGTTACAATATTTTGTTCAGAGACCTGTGTACTCAGAGTATAATTAACTTACAATGGCTTTCTCCTTGCGTCTTTTCACCTCTTCCTGATTTGTCTTTGCACTGTGACCATAGTGGGACACGTGTGAGGGACTGAGGAAGACAAGATAAAACCTTTAGCCTTTTTTTTTTTATTTTAAATTGCTTTGTGAAACGGCCATAAAATCCATATAAAGGACCACCACCCAGATGGGCATGATTCATATACCGCACCTGTAAAATTTTCTGCTTCTGCTCCAGTCTGATCGTCTCTGAGGGGATCTAGACCGTGACCTGGAGCGACTCCAAGAGCCAGAACGAGAGGAAGAATACGAGTACCTCCTCCTCCTGAGAGGGGAGCGGGAAACCGAAGGAGAGGACTGGGAGGAGGACCGGGATGAGGAGCTGGAACTACTGTCAGAGTGACGGGGACGATACCTAGAGAGGAAAAAGTGCCAGTGATAAGGTAAGTCATAAAGACCAATAATCATCATCAAGATGCAGTATGAACTTAACATATGCTGAATGGAGGCCGAACCTTTTCTTTGATGGAGAGCGTGATCTAGACCGAGATCTAGAAGAACTGGAGTCTGACTCTGAACCACTTGACATAGGGCTGGGGGAGCGATGGGATCTCCTTTTTCTAGACCTGCCTCCAGTCCTCTCTCTGGGACCAGATCTGGGGCTGGGTGTGCGATAAGCAGCATGTTGACGGTAGGACCTCCCGAAGTGCCCTCTCCTTGGGCTTTCTTCTTTAACAGCAGCATCAGTCTCCTGCCGAGCAGGCGAAGCATCTGGAGTCTCCAGAACAGAGCTTTTCTCCATCCCATCAGTCCTGTGATCCAGGGGCTCTGTCGGGGGAAACTCCTGTGTTTTGGTTGTAACCACAGTGTTTGTGGTGAGCGGTGCCGGGGCAGCTGGGGTTGTCCGTGTAGTGCTTGTACCAGGCTGCTTGATGGGTTTAATAGTGATAAAAGATGGCTGTTTAACATTCCAGCGCTTGCCTTGCTCTCCCGTTGAAGTGCCTGTGTTGGGGAGGCAGTAGTCATGATCCATGCATGCCACCTCGGGGGTGACAGAGGGAGCAGCAGGAGTGGGTTTGCTGCGGCTCCTGACTGAGGGCAGAGGTCGGGCTTCTATCTGGATAACCTTAGAGGGGCTTAACTTTGAGGCCTCAGCGGCTTTGCTCTTTCCCAGCAGGGCCACAGGGGCCAGGGGTTTCCACATCTGATGGGGAGGAGTGGCTGGAGGAGTCAGAGCTGAAGCAGAGGGGAAGAGAGTGCACCACAATTACACCCAACATTCAAGAACACTTGGTCACTTAGTCATCGCTAGGGGTTGGGTACCGAAACCCAGTGCTACTATGGCATTGGTTACTGTTAGATAAGTACCAACCGGACTGAATCATGACAGATTTCAATGCCTCATTTTGGTGCCATATTATCAGCGTAGTGAGTGTGTGGCAGAGTTCTGTTAATAGTGTATTGTATTAAATTATATCATATTCCAATTTAAACAAAAAAAAAAAAAAAAAGGCATTCTTCTTTGAAAATGTTAACTGTCATTCAGTGCTTTATTTTGAAAAAAGTATTGGTTCAGGCACCAGTGCCATATTAAAAGTATTGTTTTGGCACCAATATTGGAAATAAACTAAATGATACCTAGCCCTACTCATCTCTGTAGTATGGTAGGAAATCTCTGATCATGAGGTAGTATTTCAGATAACCATGTTTAATGAGTGTGCTGTTTTACTGGTGAGAGCACAGAGCACAAAAGCCATAGAAGGGCAGACTAAAATAGGATCCCTTTAAAATTACACAAATTGTAACAATTAGACATAATGGCCTTATCTTAAAGCCAAAGTCAAAATGCTGAATTACCTGCAGTGCTTGAGAGGTCATTGGCTCTCACTCGCTCCACAACCGTTTTCTCTGGAGCCAACTCAACACTGTAAATGGAGCACAGAGTCCGTTAGTATATCACTGGTAAATAATGTCACTGCCACATCTTAATTAAGAGTGCAGCTTAGTCTAGCAAAAAACCAAAAAACAAAAGCCAGGTTGCACAAAACCAGGGAAAAGCGGTAGGTCTTGGCAAGAGTTGTGTGTGTTTGTCATTTCCACACACACACAAACCACGACTCCGTCACCCACACAGAGCAGCTTGAAGGCTGTAGGGTAACTCACCTAGAGTTTCCTACAGCTGCTGCTCTACCACAGACCTCCGGCACACAGTGCTTCTCTTTGGCTAAAGAGAGGAAGAAATAGGTGCATCAGCACAAGCAATAACAAAACAAACAGCAACACACCCAAATGAAAAAAAATGAAAATTGTGTGGATAGAAATTCTGCTGGACTGACATGAATAAACTGTACAACCTGCAGCATGTCAGGTGTAAATGTAGTGTCTTGTGTTTTGCCCACATAAAACTAGTACACAGTGTATTTTTCATGGGAGTTCACCAAATGGTCAGTGTCTACATTAATAATAGTTCACAGTATGACGGTTCAATAAAAAGTCCACTGACATGACTAATGGCACATACAGAGTCCAGGCACTTGTTAGGGTTGAGGCTTGTACATCCGCCCACACAAAGACAGCAGGGCGAGAGTTAAATGGATCTGCGGACAGGGCAGAATTCCAGCAGCTGAGCAGACAAGAGCACAAAGCAGCTTCTCTGCCCCCCGCAGCACCAAACTCTTCTCTTAAAGGGGAATGTTTCAGTCGCAAAATCTGCCATTTTGATTTGTCAGAAGTCCACAATCTTTCAAAGTTAATCACACTTCTGGCGGAGGATCAGATAAGGCCTAAGGCTCATATTAACAGCCTGATAATAACTTTGTCCCATAGGTCACATTTGTTGGACTATGAACTTAGAGGTCTTGTATAAGCCGTTAGTCAAAAAAATATGAGGGAATGGTCATCCAACTACACAGAGATCCCGCTTTTAAAGATACGCACAAGCTTCTATCCCTAGAAGTCTCTTTAGTTATTCAGTGGAAGGCTTTCTATACTCTTACCCACTGCTGCTAACCAAAGATAGAGCTGCAGGGGTGTGTGAGTCTTCCCGCCATTATGAATCAAGGGAAACTGATACTCTGACTACATTTAACATGGCACGAAACTATGTGACACAGTGAGCTTCTGGCCAGAACAACAACCCGTATGCCAGAAATCAGTCTGGAATGTAGTACCAATCAGCCAGTATGGTTTACCTTGGGTTTCCTCAAACTGCTCCAGCAAGCTAGTCAGATCAGCAGCTTCAATACCTACAAAATATATAAACAGATGATTATGTATTTAAATGTCAAACACATAATAATTATACACATTTAACAGACAGCACAGAACAGAGAATAAACAGGATACAGACCCAATTAAAGTGGCAACGGACCGGTGTAGGACAATTATAGAGAATGGTGTTTAAGTTGAAAAGGGGTGCAAGTATTTTGATTTTTACAGTGACACGGCATATTAATTTACTGCACTAAAAGCAGACACAGCTTTTCCTAAATAATTTTTGATATGGAGTTCCTGCACAGCAGCCAATCACTCGAGAAGAGTAGGTACGGGCTAGAGTTGCAGAGCAGCAGAGATGAGACACTGACAAGGCAATTTTCTGACAAGGGCTTTGTGGATACACACCAGCTGCTAGTATGTCACCCAATCAATTGCTTACATGTGTATTTGACACAAGAAAAATATAAAAATGTGTGTAAATAAATAGCCACTTAGCTAACCACTACCATTTATTTTGGGCCTGTCCAAAAGTAAATGCTTTTTGGCATAAGGTTTATATACAATTAGTGACTATAATTGGGATGACAGTTACATGTAAGTGGGGCGAGCTCATTTTTGGTGTTTCAACACTGACGAATATTAAAACTAAATACTTATTTGGAATACCAAGTAAAGCTGCTAGAAAAGCTATTACAAAAAATGGCTTCAGCTGGTCGCCCAACCCACAGAGAACTGCTGTCATTTATGACATCTTTGTAATGGAAAGAATAGCCTTTTTAATAAGGGTTACAGAAACTAAATTTGAGGGAATTTGGGAAAAAGTGTATTTCCCCCAAACGCTCTTCTGTACATTTATTAATGCTTTAACTTTAATCATTTACCCCAAACACAAAACACCCCATGTTCTGATGTTTTTTTGTGTTTCTACATTGTAAACAAAAAATGAAAAAAATGGTTTACTCTGTAATTGTATTTAATTAACAATGACTATGTGACTGTTGCTAGTAAGTGAATAAAAATGTCGTCAAAATAATAGAAAAAAAAGGTCATTATGATCAACATTTCATGAACATAACTAAACATTTAGCGCTAAAAATATGCAGTCAACTTAAAGCTCACCTATCTCACTGGTAAAAGCCTCAATCAGCTCCTGGGTGGGGCTCTTTGCCCTCTGGGGTTTTACTGCTGTAGTGGGTTTCTCTTTAGTTTCAAGTACAACAGGTTCAGCCTTCAGACTCTGGGAGTTGGAGAGATTGGTAGCCAGAGAAGAAGAAAGCTGGGTACCATTGGCTGTGGGTCTGCAGGACTTGCTATCCGATGTGATGGGGTCATTTAATGACACAGGAGCAGTAACCACAGGAACTGTCTGGGGGGCACTGGCAGCAGACACAGTAGCAGCAGTGGGTTTGATTGCCTCTGTAGTGGTTTTAGGACAAGTTTTAGTGAGCTCTACAGACTTAGGAGATACAGGCTGAGACTGGAGCCTTTCGTCGACCCCACTCTTTCCTCCTGAAAGTGCTTTTGATACGCACTGAGTGGTAGATGTTGAAGAAGTTGTAGAACAAGAGCCCTGAGGCACACAAGCGACTGCAGGTTGAGCGGTGGTGTGTTGTGTGGGTAAATTTCTCACAGAATTTGGTGCAGGAGCTGAGGGGTTTTGGGGTACAGAAGGTTTAGGAGTTTCAGGTGTTTGCTGGGGTTTAGGAGCAGCTGGACCTTTGCTGGATGAGGCAACCATGTAGGAGGGTGGCACCAACAGCGCCTCAGGGGTGGGTGGTGCACACGGTCCCCTTGGCTGCCAGGCAGGTTTGACCTCCTCCACTGCCTCAGGGTTAGGGCGTCGAGGATCCTTGGGGCGGGGGTCAGGCAGGCAGGGAATGGGGGGCAGCTCTTTGGGAAGCTCTGGGAGGCTGGGCCACTTGGTGCTGTTGTCGCCTGGTTTTTCCACCGGAGTAGGCTTCTTCTGCTGCCTGAGCCGCCGGTACTCTGCTAGACTGAGTGATTTAGGCTTTGGGTCTGCAGGGGCTGCAGGAGGGAGGGCCTCATTAACAGGTGGTGTATTCTGGGGTGTTGCAGAACTGGGAGCAGCTGCAGGGCTCTCTGAAGACACCAGGGGTAGGACAGCACAGGGAGCTGCTGATGAGTCCTCCAGCTTCTCAGGGGCCGGGGCCAACTGTTTGCACATTTCATCAGACTGCTGAGAGGTCACTGTTGTGGGTGGACAGCTAAGCTGACTCTTCTCAGGGCTGGCATTTAACGGCGCTGTTTCCTGTCTGGGTGAGATAGATGTGGCAGCTTGCACGCTCATGTCAGGCAATAGTGTTGTAGTGGTGATTTCAGTTTGGCATTGATTTAATTTCTTAGGTTTTTCAGAAGGCGCTTGAGTTGAGGCAAGAGGAACCTTCTTCTCTTCTTTGACTGACCTTTTTTCAGGCTTTTTGGGAGAGTCCTGCGCCATCTTTCTTACTGTGCCACTTCTAAGGACTCTTCCCTCCACAGGTTTGGGCAGGCACTCTTCCTTGCATTTCTTTTTCTTTTTTCTCCGTGAGGGGCTTTTCTCTTTTATATCTTCCTTCTGTCTTTTAACGATCATCTCATCTTTCACCCCTGGCGTCACAGGGGCCGCAATTTTCACTGGAGCCTCAATGATCGTTTCATCTTCATCGTCAACGACTATTTGCTCTGAACTGTCAGAGGCTGCGTCTTCTTCATCTGAAACTTTCTGCTCATTTTCTGGAGACTGCTCTTTAAGTGGCAGAGAGACAGAGAGATCCATGTCTGGGATGGCCAGGATGGGCTCTCCATTTTCACCCTGGTCCACAACTTCAAGTAAGATGCCTCCTTCGGGCAACATCTGTTCCCCCTCGTCATTCTCCATACAGATGGCCATACAGTACGGGTGCATGTGCCTGACCAAGTCCCCAAGGCTAACTGAGACGCCATCTTCCTCCTTCTGCTCGAAGGTGACAGGAATCGGGAGGGTCAGACCTTCCCAGTGTAGGTCGCTGTCAGGAGATGAATCATGACTCACTGGGCTCAGAGTGAGGGAGCCATCTTCCTCTTCCTCCCCATCACTTCTCTGGAGAGAGTCTGCCAGTATCCTGGGGAGGCTCTGAGTACAGAGAAGGAAACAAATATCCTGACATATTCAGAAATGTGTCTGCTGAACAAGTTCATATACATGTTAAATCAGTGTGAAAAGCTACCTTTCCCGTTGATGAGGCTCTTGTGCTATACAGTGCGTCTTTCTCTGGAGGGGAACGGGACAAACACAGCAATCTCTTGAGCTACAGAGTGAAAGAAAAAGCAAAATGACCAAAACGTTTTTGGTTTTTTTTACATTTTAAAAATAACATAAATAATAATAGCATAGGTGTAGAACCACAGAGGTCAGCAGGTTGCCCTTTCACTCTGCCTAAGAGCAAGAATCTGCAAGACACTTTTAGAGTTATGTATGACAGCTGGGCACTAACCGGAGAGTGTTCTCTGCCCTTCTGACCGGACAAGAGGTCTGAGTCGGGCAGTGTGTCAAACGGGGACAGGTTCTCATCGTCCACATTGTCGAGGATTTCTGTCAGGGCGGTTAGCAGCGTAGCTTCGCTCTCCTCATCTAAACCTTTAGTCTAAATAAAAACATAGAAATAAGGTCAACAGGGAGTATTAACAAACAACTGTGCAATGCTTACACACTGTAGATCTGTCTTGTACTACTATAAGTTCAATCATGTAAAACTTGTCTTGCCTCTGTTGTTGGCACTTCCTCAAAGATAGAGAGAATAGAGGGGTCCAAGCAGCTTTGAAGTGCCTCTAGAGTTTCTGCAGAGGTGAGGCCATCAGCCTGGAGAGGAAAAAAAGGAAAAAAAAAACATACTTCTTTGGCAAAAACGCAACTGAAAACAAAAAACTATCTGCAAGCAGCCAAGTACATAATTGTGACCACTGAAATTGAATTACTACAGTATAGAGTGAAGACAAACACTTGTTCCTGAAAATAAATGTTTATAGCATCAGTGTGCCCAAATCCAAAGAATATAACCACATAAAACCACATATTTCGCTACTTTCAATAGTAAGCATGATTTAGAGGCTTGTTGCGTTATTTTGTCATGGCAGTTACACTATTTGATTAAAAACTATTAAGTCTCTTCCTTTTTCAATGTTTGCAGATGTGGGGGTAAATGGAGATCTGGGACTTCAGGCAGATCTGGTCCACAAGGTAATATCATTGTAGTATCACATACTGTTGCTGTATTTCCATTACAACTGGACTGAAAGGAGCTCTTTGACAACAAACAAACAAACAAACAAACTTTAAAACAAAAACAGTATTTATTAGGCAGAGTCAACATCCTGATTCTAAACAATCAAAAAAACTTAAACTGAAAATGTTGTAAACCAGTCTAGTCTGTAAAAGTTGGACAGTGAAATAGGTCAATTTCATCTACTTATTGGGTGGTTGAAAGTGGAATTATGTCTGAGTTCAAGTGAGGCATCTGAAAATGAGAGTCAGAAAAGGAAACCCCAGGAGGCAAGTGAGGACACATGCTTTGAGTTCCAGCTAGGAAGGAAAAACAAAATACCAGAGGCGTTTTCCAATAATATGAAATATACCAGAACATGGAACAAATGCCTTTTTATTGTTACTATTTTGTCTCAACCGTTTAATTTTTGTTTGATTTGATCAAAGTGTGTATGATAAATACTGGAGTGGAAAGTGGGAATATTCACATTGAATATGTTTTCCTGACAAAAGAAAAAAAGGGTGGGGTTAGGATTTGAACAGTATTCACTTCCTCCAACTCCTTTTCTGACATGAAATACTATGTTGTTGTGTAATGAATATGTATTATGGTTAGTTGGGTGTTGTTTTCTTACTAATATTTTTATTTCGCCACCATTTTATTTTATATGTTTGAAGTAAAGATCTAAATTCTCAATATGCAGGACTCTATTTTAGACTTACATTATCAATATAAGTTATAACTTTAATATAGAGTTAATTCTTTATCAGGTTAATCTGTCCCCCCAAAAAGAGACTAAAATCAATGTATAACACTGGTAACTCTTAAGTTACTACATTTTAAATACAGCTTTGCAAAAATGAATATGAAATCCATCTGAAATGTGCAAGATGCCATGTGACTGAAGGCTCACTTGTAATGCAACTCTTACAGATTTGGTTCATATGCATAAATACGTTAAGTCCAGCACACAGGTCTCTTATATTAGCAAAATAACTGATAACATTTTGCACTTTGGTCTAAAAACACGGCAGTCTCTCACAGTGACCCACGTGTTGCTGTCCACACATGCACACACAGTGCGCAGACATGTTTGATCCTCGCCTCACCCCGTCCAAAGCGAAGCTACCATGCCCACGTGTTGCACTACAACAAACAGGAGCAGGGCCCTCATCACTGCTCCTGAGTGATATATGAAGAGTTATCAAATGATGTGCAACATTCAAATACATTTTCTTTAAACACAATACATTAAAAAGTCAAGAAGTTATTTATAAACTCTATGGACGGGTGTGTGTAGCTTAGATTAAGCGTGCCTACTGCGCATGTGTGAAGTAAGCCAACATGTGATTCACCACGACTAAACCACATGTGGATGCACACACAGGTTTTGAATGAAAACCGGCTTTGCTGCTGCAGTCAGAGTAAATAACCACGCAGGTTTACGTACATGTGCTGATTGCAGTCATTGCCTAAATATAAAATCGCTTAATCGCTGGGTGCATCACCCCTGAGTTGATGACACATTACTGCAACGTGTTGGCACGGAGCCTATAAACTACACCATGGCAGGATTAACATGAAACACCATAACCACTGTCAAGCAAAAGATAAGTATACTGCAGTGATGATAAAGCTAGCTCTTTAGCATCTTGCAGTGTTTGATACCACGTGTATATGAATCAGTTGGTGAGTACACAGAGTACTTTTGCACAGTGCTGGAGCTTAAACGCGTATTTCTGATATTGATCACGCAGTTGGTGCACATGCCAAGCCCACTATTGATAAAAATACATAACTGTCACTTCACTGGTTCAAACGACATTTGTATTATACGGGAGGACACCTGCGTCGTTCACTAACCGGCCGGCGAAGCTATACTGACTCACCAGCTAGCATTATACAGCTGAAAAACACCACCATATTTATGAAAAAGTATTAAGCATCATTCAATAAACAAACAACAAAAGAGTTACCAAGCTGTAAAAACAACAAAACAATAGGTGCGCGTTAAATAAGTTTTAATTGTGATACTACACTGGCATCCACGTGTCACTTTTCCATGCGCAGCGTACAGCACGCACACACAACACGCTCTGCCATGGCTATAAAACACACACTGAACTAATAACAGCTGGATATGATGATAGGAAATAGATCGAAGAATATATTATTTACCTCGTCTAGTGTGTCTATGGGGAAAAAATCCATATTGCACGCAGTTAAAGTATCCTCGCCTGCTCCCCACCGCGCCGCCATCTTGCTAAGTACACTCCCTGCCCCGACTGTTTCCGAATGAAAAGTGATGAATAGCAGAGCAGCAGAGAAACCAGCACGCCGGCAGCAGACACGTGGTCCGACATTCCCGGCAAAATGACGTAAAATGATGCCGCGGGTCAGGGGTGAACGTCGTGTGACCACGTTTTTTTTTTTGGTAATTCTAATTAAAATGTCGTAAAGTTCCTGCTTTGTGGGGGCTGGCTGTTACATCTGTGCAACAAAAAGAAGAGGAAAAAACGCATCAGGCATTATACCAGTCAAAACTATGCGAGTCAGTTTATTCATTTAGACACAGTGCTAAAAATGGCAGAAACAACAGGATACAAACTCTCTAATACATACGTACATGCAGGTAGGTTAGTTAGTGCAGTAAAATAAGTATTTGTTGGTTCTAGTTCCTCAAATGAATGTTGATTTGCTGCTTTTCTCTGTTTAATATTATTAGAAATTGAGTATTTCGAAAGATGGAAAATAACTATGTACATTTACTCAAGTACTGTACTTCAGACTGTCCTCTGGACTGATTTTCAGTTGAATCTCCAAAGACATTTAGGCAAGTACATTTCACTGAAAGAAGCCAATTTGTAAATATTATTCACAAATCCAAATTTCCCCAGGAAATAGTAGTATTTAATAGTATATAAATTTCCCGCATGTACCACTTTAAAAAAATCAGATCTAAATACATTTCTTAGAACAATATCAAACTCGAATAAATGTAGTTAAAACTGACCAAAAGTATTCAAATCCTACAACTTTATAACCAATTAGGTAAACCCCTCGCATTGTGTGATCGCTGTTACTGAAGTAATGATTTGTACTTGTCTCATTTGTAAAATCTGGTCATTACTTTACACGACTGAATATATTCACAACTGAATAGTACAACTTTGAGCGACCTGCACTTACATTTAGTTATTTCCATTTCATGCTATAGGCCTACTGCTCGGCTACTCCACTACATTTTGGGGGCAAATATTATAGGCTACTTTTTACTCCACTACATCTACTTGACAGCTTTGGTATAGATTTATTTTGTTAACGCAAAATATGAATACCTTATAAATTATGATATATTATTATAGGTTAAGGCACCCAACAATAAAGTAAATAAAACTTAGCTTCGCGTTTACTGCTGCAGCATTAAAGTAATTAACATATTATTGCATCAATAATTATAATCCAATACAACATGTATAAATCTTATTGCAAAATTGGCCACTTCACATAGAGAATACTTTTACTTTTGGTACTTTAAGTGTATTTTGATGCTAATGCTTAGGTACTTTTACTCTGCTTTGGATGCAAATTGTTCTGTTTTTTTTTTTTCAAATCTCTTTATATCATTTTTAGTACAAATTTTAAAAATTAAGTTGTGTAAAATTATACAAGGAAGTTTCGTGAAAGTTCTGTTTTTCTAGAACAGGTTTATTGGCAGTGCTTATACTGAACTCCCTTGCCGCTTTCTATCCAGCAGTTTTAGTCTCATTGCTCCTGCTTTCACTGACTGTTGAAATGAGGCACTAAGGAGGGCTCTTCAGGACTGGAGAACTCTTATGTTGTTCTTTGGATGAGAAAAACATCATTTGTTGGTTTTCCCCTCCAGACTGAGCTGTGTTTTGTGCCACAGTTAAAGGAAGAGAAATTTGTTAACATTTTAGCCATACTTTACTCACACTGTCGGGTTACACAATTTGCCTGATATCAGACAGAACTGTCAACTCTTTGCACTGTTTCAGCTCTAACTTATTGGAATGGGCAGATTCAAAGGTCGTGACTCATAAAATTACACAATAACAGTCATTTCAAGCATGTTCTCACTCTTTTTGTTTTCGATTGTGTTCGGTTGTCTGTATATCCTTCACTATTTTGAGTTTAAAAAATGTGATGCATTAATTTGGCCGAGCATTTGCATTAAAAGTGCATTTCTTTGTAGCTACATGAAATCATGCAAGAGGTTTGATTTTCTTGCGTTAAAATACCAGGTCATAATCAAACAAGACTATTTTGAAAAAATAATACATTCACCTTTCTGAGAATGAGTAGTCAAGTTAAAAAGAAGTAAAAGTTTACTTTTTGACTGTTAGCACTTAAAATAATGCTGTAATTATCCATTGGGGCCACAGAGGGCATTGTTCAGTAAAAGTCATAGAGGCTCACTGTTACTCTTCTTTGTAAAACATGCTTTTCTTGGTGTGCATTTTGCTCTGAAAATTAAATAAATGTGGCATTTTCTCTCTGTTTTCCAGGAATCAGCGGAATGATGGAGATAAATAGAGGAGGTCATTCACAATCATCACAAAAGACTATTTTTGAACAGAGACGGAGGTCACAATCGTCCCTGCTGGATACATTATGCCACAAACAGCATTAACTGATGAAGCCTTGGAGATTCGGTTAAAGTGCTGTGAAAAGCTAGTAAGTAGACCTTGAATCAGTATGTTTTTTATCAAACTCTGTTTTCTGGTTTGGACCTTATGCTTTACCACATACCCCTTAGAGTGAGCCACACACAAAATGAACTTTGCAGAAGGGTTTAATACTATGAAAACACTCACAGAGGACTAACCAAACAGCACACTGAGGAAAACGAAGTGTTTTCCCTCAGAGCTGGGGAAGTTTTTGTTACTGGGTGTAATACAGAAATGAAAGGTATGATGAGTGAACAGGAAGGCAGGCTGTGAAACACAGAGGTGGGGATTAAATTGGGTCAAATACGAAAGTGGGGAAGATGTGTTCCTCATTAGGATCGGTACTGCATGGCACAGAGAAGCCATCGGCAATCCCCCGTGTCCCACAGGCAGACATGGATTAGAGGTGAGCCCAGACACACACACACACACACACACACACACACACACACACACACACACACACACACACACACCCACACACACACACACACACACACACACACACACACACACACTGTGGTCTTCCATTGTGGTACACCGCTTTGTCTACGTTTCTGTGTTACAGATGCCATTTATTTTATGCTGTGTGAAGAATGAAAGTGCCTTGTTTGCCATTTGTAAAGTTTTAAAATCTCTCTGCATTTTTTAAGAGCTTCCTCACTGCAACAGCTTTTCTGTAAACTCATACATGCGTTATGCTAACTTAGAAAGAAAGCATTATTGTCTGAAAACAACACACACCAGGTTACAGACACACTGCAGTGTGTGCTGTATGTTTTCTGGCGTCGATCCAGGAATCCCTCAGGCAACAATTACGAGACTCACTGATCAATTTTGTCCCTTGCTGCATTTTGTTTGAAGAACAGGAATTTCCTCTAAAGAACAAGACCCTTTTAGGTGCCGTGGCAGAACATTCATTTTAAAAATATATAAAATGTTAGGACACTAGCTGACCCTTAACTTGCTCCTGATGAGTGAAGATGTACAGGGAAACATTTACTGCTCTGGACAAAAAGCATTTGCTAAGCGGCTGTAGTAGAGTTTCAGGTAGAACAAGAAATGCCCAGTAGATTATAATGGAGGACCATAAATGTCACGGAAATTGTAATTAAGCATTTAATTAAATAATAACTAATTGTACAATTTAAATAGGCATTCATACATTTTTTTGTAAATTATTTTATCAGTCCATAAATAAATAACACCAAAATGAGTGAATTAAATTACTGATTAAAATCTGTATTCTTAATTCATTTTGTGAAATCAGGCATTTGTTGTTCCTATAAAACTACATTTTAAATTCCATTATCTATTTATCAATTCATCCGTACATTTAAATGATATACTTATTGACTGCTGAATGTTGGTTTTGTAAATCCTTTTTAAATTAAACTATTTTTTAACTTTTTAACTTTTTTAAAAAACATGGGGGATGATGAGAAATATTCCTCAAACTGCAAGAAATTAGTAGATTTTAAAATAATTTTAAAAAACAATATTTATAGCCAAATATCAGAATTACACACATTTAAATGATGTCACATAATTATTATTATATATATAATTTAGCACCTTTTTTCCAGGTCTGTTTTTGAATTTTTCTTTTTTCTATTTTTTTCTTACTAATTTTTAGGTAATTTTCTTTTACTTTTCATGAATTTCTTGCTAATCGTTGATTTGTTTCAAGCCAACTTTCTCAGGTTTCAAAGAGTTAATATTTTATTTGTGTATTTTTTATAATTCCTTTTTAGCCAATTAAAACATCAAATAATGAATTACTTGAGTTTATTAAATTAAGTCCATTATTTGTAGATTACTAAAAAAAATGCAAACAAATTTATTAACTTCAATTGGACAATTAGTTATTAATTAATTAAATGCTTTGTTACTATTTCCGTGACACTTGATGTGCTCCATAGTGGATGTCTAGAAAAAAGTTTGGCACACTTGTTTTTAGTATTTGCATTGTTTTGTTTTGGCTTCACACACACAGACAGTTTAGGTTTTCTGGTTTTAGCTTTCGCCTAGTTTTGAGGAAGTTTTAAATAACTTCCTGTTTGCTTAGCTCATTGTGTTTTCTGTGTTTCACATTATCCCCATGCTGTACTTTATATGTGAGAGTAACATGCATGTTTGAATAAATCCTTGACACAAAAGTATTCCATTACTTGAGGCTGGCTGTTTTTTGCTGTTACAGCAGTACTGACTTTTTGGTGCCTGTTCCCTCACATGTCTGAGACACAACAGGCCCAACCAGTCTGCTTCTCATTACCAGTCATGTCCTCATGAATCTACCGCTGCTCATATTTCCTCTACTTTTCCTACCAGAGGCCGTGTGCATCTGTGGGAGCCGAAAGACTCATGAGCTTGTCTGTGTGCGCAAGAGACAGAGAAAGAGAGGCGCACCACTGTGCCCCAACACACTCCTTAACTGCTACCTACCGCTGCTCTGCCGTTGCCATGGATACAGTGCCCTCTCTCCCCCTCGCTCTCACTGGGTATGGAGGGATGGGGCTGGAGAGGAGAGAGGAGAGGAGAAGTGGCTCTGGCTGCTGCCTCTGCGTCATATTCATACCAGTGCAGCTGAGAGCTCCCCCTCCCTCCCCTTTTCCCCTCATCCTCCTCTTTCCTTCCTTCCTTCCCTCCTTCCTTCCTTCTCATCATCCAATTTGCACACTGCTAGATCTCCCTTCCATTTGTGTCTCCTATCTGCATCTGCTCATCACAGTCTCTCTCTCTCTCTCTCTCTCTCCCTCTCTCTCTCTCTCTCTCTCTCTGCTGGCGCAGCTTGGTTACCTCTGCGTGGCTGACCCGGGCGGACTTTTTGAGCGAGCGTGGGCACAGAAGAAAGAGGAAGACAAAGGTAAGCGTTGAGGATGTAGGATGTTTAAGAGTGTTTGTCTGTGAGAGAGTGTGCAGAAAAGGAGAGGAGGGGGGGGGGCGCGTAACAGCTGCAAGACAAAAGACTGAGAGGTAAGCGTTAATGGCATGAACTCACCTGAGAGAACAAGTGTGCCACCAGGAGCTTTTTAAACATTTTGTTGGGAATTTAGGAAGATTGTCAGTGCATGTGAGCAAGTGTTTATCCACTGCCAGACGACAACATACTAAGTGTTTTTGTGTATGAGTAGCAGTCAGTGTGTCTGTGTGTGCAGGCACTTTGCTGTATGTCACATAGTGTTATGGAGCTGCTGCGTGCTCCCACAGTGGAGAGAACAGAGAGGGAACTTCATTATTCTCAGGGAGCGTTTGGAGCGATGTGTGGATGTGTTGACAGAGCGGGAATCTCTCTATCTGCAAGAGTAGGAGAGTGAGAGGAAGAGAGAGCATGCCTGACAGTGCAGTCAGTGGTGAAGTGCTCAGCTTCAAAGCCTAATCGCTCCTGGAAACAGAAGCCATTTCCCAAATCACATTCACGCAACCCCCCCCTCCTTTTCTTCTGTCTCTCTCACTCTCATTTCTTCCTCTTCTCCCTCTTGCAGTGTTGGGGATGCCTCTCTCTATCTTTCATATCTGCCTTTGTTCAGAGTTCACCATTTTACAGTGGCAGAGTCTTCTGTAAATGTCAAATCCGCAGATCACGACCTACAAGGCGCACAAAGGACCGAATGGTGACAGAATAGCAGCAAGAGATGAGAGGACTCAGAGAGAGACAGACCTTGTTGAAACAGAAACAAAAAGTGTGTGTGAAGTGGAAATGAAAAGAGGGGGAGAAGACAAGAAAGGGGGAAAGAAGAGAAGGCCCGCAGGGTTGTTCATTGTGTCTCGGTCCTGAGAACAGTGTCTGACACCGTGTATGACATTTGACTGTGATGCTTCTGCCAGTGCGCTGGTGTGTGGGGAATGCGCCTGTCAGCTTTCGTTTCAGTGGAGACAGTTGTTTGTCTTTTGTTAGTGTATTGGTTGTGAGTGACAGACAACAGAGATCTGAGGTTTGTTCAACTAGGCTTCAACTCACTCGGGGGGGGTTCTTCAGTGCAGAGGATACATGGATATACTGTAGTAGATCAGTTGTACCCCTACAGCCCTGTCAAACGAGCCAAAGTGCTCCTACATTGACATATCTAGAACATCCGTCATTATTTTAAATGGTATCTAACACCAATAATTATATAAATTGGATATTATTGTAACACATTAATGCATCCCATTGCTTTTAGCCATTTTAACCATTTACCCATTACTTTCTGTCAAGTTTTTTAATCTATCATTTATTGCAGTTGGTCTCTAACTTTCTTCAATTATGTACTCCTTTTGAAAAAAAAAAAAATCAGCCAAGTACCCCCTGACTAGTGCAAAATATCTTTTGTAGGAAAAGAAAAAGCTAATATAAGACAAACAAGACAGCACTATGCCATCAGTGTCTGAATTACTAAGACAAAAACAAAAAAACTTAAATTTTTTGTTTTAGTTTTATTTTTTTGTCCTCATGCAATAACACCAAGATGGCATTGTAGTGCAGCTTTTTTTACACTTACAATAATGATAATTGTAGATGTTCTACATTTTGGAAATGTTACAGTACTGAACAGATCAAATCCTGATAGTGAAAGGAATCGTTTCATTTCCCATTTCATGCCTGTCTGTCTTGCTTTTACTGATCTAGTTTTCGTCTATTCAGCATGTTTAACTGATTTTAATTGACTTTGTTTTTGTCTCTGTAAAGCGTCTTTTTCTTTTCCAAAGTACCCCTAGTAGTATGCGTACCCCCATTTGAGAAAGAGTGATCACATTTGTCAAACTGTTTATTCATTACTTGAGCTATTCGCCATTTTCCCATCATGTTCAGCCACTTATTTCAACCATCCATCACTTTTAGCAGTCAATTTCCATGAATCTATTACTTTTTAGCCAACTGTTTGCCAGACTTCTCTGCTTGCTTGCTAACTAGATTTCATGCTCTCTCACTAACAACACTTAACGTTCAGGTGTCACAGCTGGCTCAATATGTGGAAATATTTAACAATGAAAACAGAACTTATATTTTTTTCAAATAACTAGAGGTACTCTACAGTCTTTACAAGTACCCCCTGCTAACTGCTGAAGTACCCCATGGAGTGCAAATACCCTTTTTTTGGAAATCAGTACAGCTAAGACTGTTGTTATCTGAAGTTGTATTTTCTTTAAACATTTTCTATTTTTACTTTTCCTTGCATGCAGTCACAGTGACTCAGTGCTGCTGCTCAGTCTGTTATCCATCTGACAGGATCAGGTACACAAGCAACAAAGACATCCAGCTCATGGGAGTCAGTTATGTGCTCATGTGTTTGTGTAGTGAAGTGTGAGATTATGAGATTATTGGCTCGGAGAACAGGCACGCTCGAGCCAAGAGAAGTTATGGGATGAACGAGAAGGGAAACCAGAGACGTGAAGGAGGGAGAGGAAATGAAACAAAATCACATCGAGCCACATCAAGCTGCAGAAAGGTCAAGGCAATATCAACAGGGTGAGGAGATTAAATTGACAGAGTGAAGTAAGATTAAAAAGCCTGAGAAAAAGTCAAAAAGAGGCAGGGGCTGCTGGGCAAACAGTCTGCGGTCGAGTCAGGCTGTTTACATGCAGCTCTTGTTGGGTGTGAGCGTGTGCACGTTTGTACATGCACGCTCTCCCTGCCTCCCATGGGTCTCCAGTGTCCCTGCGCTCCAGGTGGGCTTTGCATTTTTAATCGATACTGTCTGTAGTGATTAACACCAGTCTTCTCTCAGCAGCGGAAAAACAGACGGAAGGAGTGAGAGCGGGAGACAGAAAGAGAGATGGAAATTTGTCATACACGAGGCAGGGTGTGTGAGTGAGTGTGTGTGTGTGTGTGTTTGTGCATGGGTGTTTGTTTGGCAGTAATGACCCTCTGCCTCTGGGCTCCTACTGAGTATGTTTATCTCCCACAGCAGCACTGGGCAAAAATGGACGTTGCATTACTGCCACACACACACACACACACACACACACACACACACACACACACACACGCACACACACCTTGTGCATTTTCTCCTTTTCCTCTCCTTTGCTCTAATTGCCTCCCTCCTGTATTCTCCCCTCTGCAAACACATGCACACACAGTCCATATTACTTACTCCAGTCTCACATTATGTAAAGGCTCTTTCTTCCTATTTCACTCCGCTCTCATTTTCCCTCCCACTTGTGTTGCAATATGCCTATTAATGATGCAGCTAGAGCACCACTGCCAACTTCCTGCCTCTGACAGAGAGAGAGGAGTGTAGTTGTTGTGTACATGCCCTGCTTTGTACCACTCCCTCTAATCTCTCCACCCCTCTGTCCGTGTTGTTTTCCCTCAGAGTTAGCCCATGCGAGCAGCGTGTGGACTGAGTGCAGCTGTTTCGTTCAGAGCAGAGCCCAACATGTGAGAAGATGTCTGTTGGAGGTTGTGCTTGTCCCGGTGAGTGCCTACTCTCTTTCTTTCTCTCTTCTCCCTCTTTTTCCTCCTCCGTCTCTGTGCTCAGTGGTGCTGTCAGAAAGATGACTTATGTAAAAGTGCTGCAAAGCTGCCTAGGGCCAGCGTCAAGCTGTGTGAGTTTGTGTGTGCATGCGCGCGTGTGTGTTGATGAAGCCGTGCTACGCTCTCAACACATGTCCTAAAACAAGGTTATAGACTGAGGCTACCACAGTTTGGGATTGAGTTGTTCAGCAGACCCTCTCAGTCACGCTAGCTTGCTGTGCAGCAGATCAATGACTCTTTGAGTTTTGCCACGTACAGAGACACTGAGATATCAATAAGTATTTCACTTGCAGGCTCTTTTCACTCCTTTCCTCCAGCTTTATACCGCCACTACAGGTCTCCATTATTTGTGCTGTTATATGTCTAGAAGAGTTGGTGGAAATCGGTACTTACTTTCACAGGAACTGTTTTTCATCCCATGGGGAAGAACTGAATGAGGCAAAAGTGCTTCACTCACCGCAAAATGGTGTAAAGCTGGTCTCTCTTGATGAGTGTAAACCATTAATGAGGGTACTTAAGAAGATTTAACTAAGAGTCGAAATTGCTCGGAGTTAAGCTGCTGTTTGGATATTAGGCTGCTCTTTGTCACTGTGACTTTGCATTTTGCGTCCCTGCATATTTGTAATGCAGTCGTTATGCTTGGCTTTTCCTGAAATCAACATTCTTGAGCTTTAAATAA
Organism: Plectropomus leopardus; assembly: GCF_026936395.1. Classification (NCBI taxonomy): domain Eukaryota; kingdom Metazoa; phylum Chordata; class Actinopteri; order Perciformes; family Serranidae; genus Plectropomus; species Plectropomus leopardus. The sequence continues at coordinate 18,414,350 of NC_142188.1, read as the reverse complement.
AAGTGACATATAATATAGTTTGTGTCTTATTGGTTCTCTAAGCTCTGCTCTACTGTGTCAGAGCAAAGGAAGGAAATACTGTCTGCACATGTCAGTCTTTGGCAATGCTGTGGCAATTTTTATCAGCTAGATCTTATAATCTGTTCTCTCCCATAGAGTGTTTGATCCTGTTTGACTTTGGAGCAATTTCTCTCTAACAGTACCCCAGTGAGAGCAGGCAGGCTACAGAGACGGTTGCCTTGTGCACTGTGAAAGCCTCACAGTGCCAGGGGACGGGCTCCGTGCAGCACAAGGGAGCAAGTAACAGATAGAAATTGAATCGTAGCATCTGCTCATGGGGATCTCAGAGAGGGCAGATTGAATTAGGGTGTCAGTATCATTTTAATGGGGCTGCTCTGATTCATTGGTAGTCGCCTATCAGATGGAATAGAATGAGAGAGGCCTCTGCTTGATGTTCTCCTGTAAGATCTTTTCTCTGTTCAGCTTCCTCGCTCTCTGCTGTAGTTTTCCAGTACATGTGCCTCCTTTGCTCCCTCTGTTGACAGACTTAATGCTGGAGCAGAAACTTTTAATGACATCCACATGTTTCTAAAGGATGTACAGAGAAAGAGGTCGAACCCGCCATGTGCACCCACATTCAAACAGGTTTACACATGCAGGCATGCTACACTCGCACATATACACCTTCATAAAGAGCCTGCTCCGACAAGTTTAGGCTGATGGATTTGCCAGATAACCACAGGGCAACATTGATCAACACTGGTTTGCAGTTTCTTTCTCCCCAGCTGCGTGCATGCGCTGTAAATCATTATATTTGAAGGCTGGTTTGTTTACATTCTTGTACAATGGTGGATGGAAGATCCTCCCCATCCTTTGTGTGTGAATCTGCATCGGAAAAACAAACCCTTTCTTATTCTAACATCACTTCTCATCTGGTCCCATTTGTCTTTGTTTCGTTATTGGGTCAGAACATTATGGAACAGGGGAATCTGAACGGAGCGTATTTGCATGTGGCAGAATGCGAGCCATAATAAAGAACAGACTTCTCCTGTCTGTCTAGTTCATTGACAACCCTGTGACATCCTGCTGTTGTTGTGACTTTGCTGTGAATCAGCCTTTTTAAGGCTTTGTTCCCCGCATGAAGGAGATTCGTCCTAACACAGTGGAGCCAATCACATCCTTTGTTCAGACTAAATGGTAAAAATAGATTGCCTGTGAGCTGAAGATACCCCCCTCCCTCCCTCCCCTCCATTCTCACATGCACTCAAGCATGCGCTCCCCTCCGCTCACCACTCTCTCCATCTCTCACCCATCTCACTCTTACCCCTCCCTCCCCATTTCTGCCTTCCTCATCTCACTCTCTCCCCCTCTTCCTCTTTCTCTCTCCCTGTCTGTCACTCCCTCATCCCCCCTTCACTGCTTTTTGCTGTAACAGTTGTGTTACCTCATGCAGAAAGTCACATGGCTCCTGATTGGAGAAAAGTGACTTAAAGCAGAGCCAAGATGGCAGCCAAACAGCCAGGGCTTTTTTGATTAACGTTACACAACAACACGACTGCCTCAGCTTTATCTCACTGCGCTGAAAGCCCGTGCCTCTCTCTCTTTTTCCTCAATTCTTCACTTCTGCTCTTCTCCTCGTCCCCTCCTCTTTCTCTCAGATCTTGTTTGCTAGATCAAAATGGCTGTGTGTGCAGAGGCAGAGAGAAAGAAGGAATGCGTGGGAGACAGAGATGCTGGGGAGTCAGAGAGATGAGGAAGGGGGGTTGCAGAGTGGAGACGTGCTGTAGTGATGTCACATCTGCTGCAGGCCGACAGGATGGCAGAGTAAAGCTGGCATGTGCCACACAGCCTAGAGGAGGGGGAAAAGACTAAATGTGTGGGAAGGAAAAAAAATTCTATCAAAGCGCACCTTTATTTGTGAGAAATGTGCAAACCACAGAGTCTTTAAAATATGAAAGCAGATTTGGTGCTGTGGTAGAAGGTGACGACAGCCGTGTTTGGATTGAAACAGAGCTGTGCTGAAAACAAAAGGTGTGAGGACAGCCGCAGCAGAGTTATTTGAAAGCATTGCGCTGTATCTCTGTGCCACCTGTCTATGTGCAAGTGAGACCGTTGGGTAAATTTAGCACATAAACCATCTGCCAGATTCATATTTTTCACAAGACTTTATGAATGTATGTTGAATTAATCAGTCTGTTTGAGCTGGTTGGTGTCAAAGATACGTTGTGCAGACTAGATTTGATAAAGCAAGCAAATCAAGGCAAATGCTGAAATTCTGACAATGTTAAAGGGATTTCTGCCCTAAAACTATTGCTTATATTATGCTTTGGATGGTTAAGTCAGACAAACTAAAAATGAAGAATTAGAGCATCTAGACTGGAACCGATGATGTCAGTAAGTGGAGGTGGAGTTGGTGGAGTCGGTCTTAGTGACTGACTCATCGGGCTTATAGAATGTGTGTATTACATGTGACATTAAAAGAAGTGTTCAGGGCATTGTGTTGTGAATTAGATAAAGTGTCCATATTCCGGTGGATCCAAGTGCTGTGTCATAGTTGTTTCATTATTCACTATCTGTAGAGCGGCTCCAAGATTAGTCTCTAAATAGCACCATCGCTGTAGTCTCTCTCTCTTTCTGTTGCTCAGTTTAAGAACAGACTTTAAAACAGAGTTGAGCAGTTTTATTAGAAACAAATCTAAATTCTATTTTATGGTGTATATGGGGTGAGACATTTTTTGGAGAGATGCTATTTAGGGATGCATGATAATATCGGCACATCGTCAGTATCAGCAGATAAAGGCTTTCAAATGAAATATTCAAATGAACATTTGTGCTGGTGGTGCTTTAAAGGTCCAGTTTGTAGGATTTAGGGGCATCTCTTGGTAGATATTTTGTATAATATTCAAAACTATGTTTTCGTTTATGTATAGTCATCTGAAAATAAAAATCTTAGTCATTTATATCTACATGGTGAGCCTCTTCCACAGACTCCACCATGTTGTTTCTGCAGTAGCCCAGTGCATACACACCAAACACCGGCTCTGGATAGGGTCACTGATGCTTTGGTGTCAGCCACTGTAGTTCTCCTACATGCTTGGCACAGGGGAGAAGTTTCAGCTCTTTGCAATCTGCAACCTTGACACTAGATGCCACCAAATCCTACGCACTGGACCTCAATTATGCAACTTTAATTAGTCGAAAAACATTTGTTTTGCCATTGTTGTGGCTATTGTCAGGATCGGTGAGAGCATCATCCAAGCCAGTTAAAGTAGGATGAATGCTGTAGTTTTAAATGAATATTGCATGTCCTAAATGTATCCTAAGTTAAAGAAGTTTATCTATTTTGAAAAGCACTGTACTTTACGTCTGCATCTGCCAGTGTACCATCATGATAAGAGTGAGCAGAAAAATATAGCAATTCCACTACAGGAGAGACTTGATGTTTTCTGCAGCTATGTGGAAAAAAGTACATACAGTATATCAGTATCTGCAATTGGCCAAAAGGAGTTGGTAAGTTTTGGCGCGTCAGTTATTGGCAAAAATCCACAATCGTGAATCCCTAACCCTATTTTACTCCCTGGATTTTGGCACAATAACAGAACCTTTAAAAATAACCAGTCATACAGTTTAAACTGCACCGGATCCTGTCTGTCAACAGCAGTCTAATTCTGTCTGGATTCAGATCAGTGACCTCCGTCTTTGCAAGCATCCAGAACATACTGGAAGATAATAGCTTTCTTTTGTTATCCTTCAGTTTATCTCAAACACATGCTGTTTTACTTCCTCCTGTCAAGCCACAGTTGCATCCTCTAGTCTGTCTCTGCTGCCTTGTTGCTATCACTACCAGTCAGGTCTCACAACAGTTTCCCTGGCAGGTTTGTGCTTTCACTTTGGCGTTTAAAAAAGCAGTGACAGGAATCTGAACATGCTGTTCACCAGATTCAGATTTCCTCACTACTACCTCAGTCTTCCTGTCTGTGTACAGGCAAAATATGTTGGAGTTTTTTTGGATTTGGAAAATGCTTTCAAAGCATGTTGTCCAGTGTATGGCCTGTGTGGAGTCAGTTTATACATGTTTACAGCTCATCTCCGTGTCATTATCAAGTTTCTTCAAGTGTAAAAGTTGTCTTTTCAAAAAAAATCTATTTCATATTTTTCTATATTAGAGGCCACAATATGATTTCCCATGACAATGCATGGAAGGCAGTTCAGTGTGATTGCTCTGCAGCCCATCTCTGCATAGAATAGTACATGCAAAGTGGTCAAAGGAACTTGGATCTATAAATACAAGAGATCGTGTGTAGTACAAGACCAGTTTTCTGGTGACTAAAATAGGACATAGTTCTCGTGTACATGGCTGCCACATTCTGATTCTGCTTTTAATGTTATCACTGGCCGCCAGTGCTGCTTGCCAGGTAGTCAGTGTGTATGTGAGTACTAAATGTGACTCTTACCGAATACAGATGAAATTCTTAGGACTGAATTACCCTCACAGTAGTCTCATGTAGTAAGACCTATCTCATGCTGTGCTTCTACATTAATGTATGCATTATCCAGTGGTTCATTTTTGCCCATTTTATTTGTTTTATGTAATGATAATGCAGGTTTTTCTTCAGATGTCACAGTCACAAAAGGACATTTTGTGTTGCAGCAAAAAGCACAAACAATATGGCACAGAAACATACAACAACAGACATTGATCTAAGTGCAGGGTGACTTGCATCTGTGCTCATTCAGCTCCACAGGAGAAGATTAATAAACGTCAATTAAAGTTTTTGATTATTATAAACATGGACTTAATAGTTTTCATTTTTAAAATCCTGGTAGTTGTGAACAGTATAAACCCCTGGATAAAGTTAATTTGGGTGTATACTACTCTATTCTTCTCTAAGGCACAAGGATGTTTGCAGCTTTTGCCAGCAGAGGGAGATGCTGTTCTGTCACATCTCTTCTTGTGTCAGTCCATCAACACTGAGCAGACAGCAGACTTGGGAATCATTGATTTCAACAAGAGATTCGAGATCAGGGCCTATTTCACAACCAAAGACTTTAATTTATTCCCCCTGTAGCTGTTTGATAATTTATTTTCTGTCATAGCTACAAAGCCAACTCTCTGGACCACAGTTACTTCACCTAGACAGAGATTTTGAGTTGCATCTTTTTCCAAAATGTAACTGATAATGAGGCCCACAATTCACACTGGATGTATTTGTTGCACTCTCCTCACATCTGAACACTGAACACAAGCTGCAACTCTCTGTTCTAAGCCTGCTGTGGTGTTTATGCAGTCAGAGCGACTGGTGTGGGTCAGATGTGTTTACTCTCTCAATGAAATGCATTGCTTCACCTCTCTCATCTGCACTCCCGGGCCTTGGCTTATATAATTCTACAAACTGACTGACAGCTCAAGTGAAAGCCTTGACAAATTGAGCTTTAAATGCACTTTTAGACCACAAAAGGTTTTCCGGGCTTCAAATATATTGCTTGTAAACATTAGAGTGGTTATTGATTAAGTGAGGCTGCAGATTATACCCTTTCATAATCTGAGGCTCAGGACTGTGGTCTGAAGGATTTGAGTCATCAGCCAAGTCAATCATTTTTCATAAGCCTGCACAAACTTGGCTTGAATTAAACAGCCTGTTTAGGTAACTAGACTTTGTGACAGATTTGCTGAACAGTGTAAACAGAAACAGAACATCTTTCTTTCATTTTGGGATCGTTGTGGTCAGGACAGACAGTACAGTACTGGATGAACAGTACCAGTTCACATAGTCCCAGCAGCTCTTTCAAGCAGCTATATATATATATATATATATATATATATATATATATATATATATATATATATATATATATATATATATATATATATATATATATACACATTTGAGGAGGATCATGACACAAAAACCATAGCCACCCCCCTACTCTGATATACAGAGTACAGACTTTAACTGTTCTTCTCAAAGGGGACCCAGCTTGTACCTACCTGAGGGCCACATGGGTCCTGGAGAAGACAAATTGGGCCCCTGGCTGTCAGAGGGGCAGGCCTGCCTGTGTTTGTCCGGTCTGTGTGCTGTGATGGGCGGGGGAGCCGGGAGGAGGCGGGGCCTTTGTTTTTTCGTGTCTCGGCTGGCAGGAACAAAGGGTCCTGTAGTAGTAGTGGATGGGAACCACCGTCCCCCAAACAAATGACATTTAAAACACATAGTAGGGCTCTGCAAATTGACAGGAACCGGGACAAATAGCTGGAGTGTTTTACTTTCCGTCGCTTGCCGTCTTGTTTGGGACTAACGTTACATTATCAGCGGTCGGCGCTGGAGCCCTCACCGACCAGGAGCTCCGGCTAGCAGCGAGGCTAGCTGGCTAGAAACACCGAGCGGAGGTGTTGAGCAACACCGCGTTTCGGTGGACCTTTCTCTGCAGGTAACTCGAACTTGTAGCCACACTTCACAACACTAGTTCACAATAAGATGCTAAAATCGCTCCGTAACAAGCAGGGGGAATTATAAGTGGAAGAAGCGGTAGTTTAGCAACTAGCTAGGTTAATAGCTTAGCAATGGCATCCGTCCTCTGCAGACGGTAAATGAATGCGGCCCTGCAGTTCACTTTACGCCTTCTCTCGTGTGTTAAAGTGAATATTGGCTTCTGTTTGAGATGTCCACCGTGCATGTCCACAGACCAAGTAATAAGTTAACACCAGTAAGCAGTGCAAGTATGTTGGCAGTCTCCGCACATTGCTTTGGATGTTTTATTGGCTGAGGGCCAGCCTCTGGATGCAGCTCTATTGTTTGCAATGAACAGTTTGGGCGGACTGAATTGCACCAAAGTCTCACTATTTAAAGTTCACCTTTGTGGGAGTGGTTATGCGTTATGATCTAAATGCGTCTTTATTAAAGGATGTTTTCAGGCAGGGATCATAATCTGCATTTGTCATGTGGACCGTAACACAGGATGCTCCTCAGATGTCAGTCAACAAGACTTTATTTCTGGCTCTGCAAAATGCCACTGTGCTTTGTTAGACTGAGCCATATAATCTGCAGATGTTGTGTACAAAGGTTTATTGCTGGTGACTGGACCTCTTTTTTAGGATGTGTGTTGGTGTTTAAATAGTGTGAGAATAAACTGTGTGTCAGCATTTTTGCAGAATACATGTTTACGAGTGTGGTAGCATTGTATATTGGAGAAAATTAACTGCTCTTATTAGTTGCTGTGGCACAATGTGCACCAGCATCAGATTGCACAAAGACTTATATGTGATTAAATACGACGCTGAACTTCCGATTAAGCAGTTGAGGGGAGCGTTAAAGGAAAAGTAATTTAAATTGCATTGCATTTTCACAAATAGGGTAAAGGTTTAACAAATTGGAAACTATGTTTTTATCAACCTAGAGCCTCTCAGGGATAATCTAGTCCACACTTTACCTATCTAAGCACATTGGATTTTGATCTGGACCTAGTTTCATGTGGCTTTCTTTTGAAAAATGCAGTGAAATCTTCATTTTTTTATATCAACCTGTAGTCTATTTAGGATAATCTACACCAGACTTGTCCTGTCTAAAGTGTAGTGATTTTGAGCTAAACCTGGTCTAATGTGGTGACTGTTGGAAAATAATAATAATAATAATAAAGCAGTGAAATTTCTTTTTTTTTTTTTTTTGCAATTTCACATATGGAATAAAGGTTCCACAAAACTGAATTTGTGTTTAAAATGATATTAAGCCTCTCTGGGATAATCTACTCCAGATTTGACCTTTCTAGGTTTAATGGTTTTTGATCTGGACCTTGTTTAATGTGGTAAACGAGGTATTTTTACAAATAAAATGAAGGCTTACAAATGTGAAAGTGGGTTTTGTTTAACATGCTTTCACATCCAAAAAGCAGAGGATCAGTCGCTGAGCAATTTAAGTTACTTTTCTCTTAACTCTCCACCTAACTACTGAATTGGAAGCTAACTTCAGTGTCATTGATTGAATGCTGTCTGGGGTCGGGGGGGTTGGTGGGTGGGTCCTTAGGTCAGAGGTAATGCATAGTGAACCATTGTTGGGTGCTCCCTGAGCAGGTTCACCCACATAGTAATGGGGAGGAGAAGATGACCTGCAATGACTCTTTCAGTTATACTGAAGCAAGAGAGTAAATGAAGGAGGAGTTGAAGTTGTTCAAGGAGCAGATACTGGGGCTGTGAAGGAGGACGGACAGATCAGAGTTCACACATACACACTTAACCCCAACTCGGGCCTTTCTCCCTTGACTTGTATTTGTCATGACTGAAACCATCACCATTTGTAGAGTTTGTCCCCAAAAGTGATGTGAAAAGATACATCTCAATTAGTGGCCCACATTGAGTGTTTCTCTACCCTTTGGTTTTTATTGTCTACAAACACCACTGTATGTGCTTCCTGACTGTGAAGCACATTTTAATCTGAGCAACATTACTATTTTATGTGCAATATTTTCTTTTTTAATAATAAGCTTTGTACATATATAGGTACTGAGCATGTATATTTGAAGTGGTGTGTGAGTGTATGATCTTTTTTTTCACCGAATTACTTTTTACCTTTTGCTGTTTATTTTAGTCTTTTATTTTTTATTTCATTGAGCTCCACTCGGGTAGTGCTACTAAATTTTCTTGTATATACCTGTACAATGACAATAACGGTATTCTAATTCTGATGTGCTTTCAGTAACCAAGTGTTATGCATTAATTATGATAAATTTGATTAAATTAGATGAACATTATGCATCCATAAAGTGTCTTTTGGGATTTACAAGCAGGGCATGTACAAACAACATTATCAAGGTGGCAAATACGGGAAGAGTCAGGATTTTCTTTTAAATAAACATTTCTAATATCTGTTTATCCTGTTGTGAAAGTATTATCACCTTGTTTAGTAGCATTTTTAACTAAACATTAGTGAAGCTGAAGGGTGGTCATGATGGGCCAGTCCGGGTCAAATTTCCAGGGGGTTTCTTTCTCATCCTCTGCTGGTATAAAATATCTTTGGTCAGACCTAATTACATGCAGCCGCTCTGTGTGCGGTCTCCTTGAGTAGAGATACAGAATAGATGTTTTCTCAAAGCCTTGAATTGTTTGAGCATGAATGCCTTATCTGGACAGACAAGGGTTAACAACAGCCGGGGTAGCAGCGAGTGGGGGGATGGGTAGGAGAGGCAAGTAGAGGGGGAGAGGCATACACACACATTATTATTATTAGAGGTGCATGGTTAGGATCACATGGGGCTGTGTGCAGAGAAGAGGGTTCCCTGTAATGATACGGACAGTACAAGAACACAAAGAACACACCGCACCAGCTCGTCTGCTTGTTTCCCCCCATTTCACTGATTATGTTCTCAGATTTCTGCAGGCTAATAAATATTGCTGCCCCCCCCCCTCCTCGTGATGATTTGTTTTCTTGTCCATTTTCCAGATTGAAGATGCATTAGATAATGAAAGCAGCAGGAAATTGTTTTGGCAACGTGCTTTTTATTTGAGTAAATCTCAACAAAATCATCCAGCATTAGATTACTTAGATGATGCTGTGATTTGAATGAGCTAAATCTAAAGTAATCTAAATCTCCTCTAAATCTCTGCTCTTTTTTTCTCCTCCTCCTCCTCTGCTTTGTGCTTGTGTGCAGGCTGTTCGTCAAAGTCATTCAAGCTGTACTCTCCTAAGGAGCCCCCCAACGGCGGCAGCTTTCCCCCCTTCCACCCAGGCGCTATGCTGGACAGAGATGTGGGGTAGGTCTTGGTTATACTGTCGGGACATGAGAGTTTCTGTCAAAAGGAAATATGTCTAAAGCTATGGCACTATTTGCATTAAGTCTGGTGTGTCCTTTTTAATCCTTTCAAGCTCTGTGTTTTGATATTATGTTTTTGTCTTGACATGGATATGTTTTCATTTGTACTTTTAGATACTAATTGTTTTTCATGTCTGTATTGATCTTTTATGGCTCACATTTTTGCGCAGTCTTGTTGCACTGTTTTATCACCCCATCTTTGAAGGTGACATTGAAATGGAATGAAATAAGAGTTGACTACACAGAAGCTGATTTGTTTAATATGTGACCTAATGAGGCAAAAATAGCGAAGCAGAGCTCAGCTTAATTAAAAGTGGCAGACAAAGTTAGATGTCACGCAAAAAGGCAGTGTTGCACATATTATTTTACACTTATTAAATGTATACTTTTTTGTTGAAAGTGCTGGTTATTTCAAACTTTGTTTTTATTTCTCCATGTTCTATTATAATGTGATTTTTTTATCCAACCCCAAATAATTGGCTCTAAACAGTGGATTTTTTTGCAGTTCTGAGATCAAGGATAGGGGTCATGGTAGGGCTGGGCGATATAAATAAAATAAAATATCTAAGTGTTTTTGACCAGATACCTTGATATCGATAGTGCAGTGATATTAGTGCTTTCACACAAAGGGATTTTTTATGAATAATTATCAGTAATGTGGATATAATAACTAAGTGGGTAAAGGCAAATAACAGAACAGTCTAGTAAGTTCAGAAAATCCCATCACCTTTCTGTAATGCAGCTTTAAAACCGGGAAAAGACAACACTGAGGATATTACGGCATCCATAATCTGAGACGATATCTTGTCTCATTTCATGTTATCAGTATAATAATGATATATTGCAGAGCCCTAGGTCATGGCATACGATAAAGTATAGTGTGTATATAGTAGTGGAACAGAGGATGGTTCCTCACAGGCTTGATTGAACTGATTTAGGAACTCTTTCATTCCTCAGTCTGTCAGCCTGTTCAATCATGGCTTCTACATAACCTCTGTGTACCTGGGTCAAACATCGAATGAAATAGGAATTATTTATTTGTTGCACTGCATCTCATTTCATAATGTCAGATGGCAATTGTCATGATTGAAGTGGTTTTGTTGTTTGGTTAAATATTGTTTTGTAGGTGTTGCCTATGGATGAGAGCTCCAGTTTTTTCTGATAACAAAATGAAATGAAATCAAACCAAACACACATGCTTCTTGTTATGTTTTTTTTTTAGAAACAGTTGCTGATGTTTATATTTATTATATTATTATTATTTATTATATTTTTGTTCCTCTCAGGCCTACACCCATGTACCCCCCATCATACATGGAGCCTGGAATGGGGTGAGTATGCTGACGTTTGCATGGTGTGGTTTGTCCTAGCTGAGAAGTAATTTATTAAGTCTCTTTATGCTTTACTCCCCATTTATTTTAAAACACAAGGGCATTGAATTGGCCTGTAATTAACTTAAGTTTGATACTGCTCATGGCGTATGTCATTTGTTTGTGCTACAGTAGTGGAAAAGCCACTGAAGCAGCTTCAACTAACGAGTGTTGAATTCCCTTGTTTTCTGTTTCAGGAGACCCACACCGTACGGGAACCAGACAGATTACCGGATATATGAGCTGAACAAAAGGCTACAGAATTGGACGGAGGTGAGAGTCACTTCATCATTCACACGGAGAGTAATACGAACTCAAAACCACACTGCATACAAAAACACAGCATTAGGGTTTCGTTTTCAAGTTAGTTGTGATCACAATCTGTAGTGCTACATTTTGCTGCTCCCGTGAATACTCACTGTTGCCATGTTTTCAGATTTTCCCTCCCAGCTGCTGTTTATGTGTAGCTAACCATGGAAGGGATTTTGTGGGAAATTAAGCCTGGGAATGCACTGACTTAATTTACATTCAGGCTCTAATAGGATTATCTGATCAACCTGGCTAGAACGTAATTGGAGTGCCAACTGTTTGTATGCCTGAGCATGCAACTGAGTAGCTGTTACGAGCCACGTTTTTTTATGTAACTGTCAGTCTGTACACTACTTCAAATACATGCAAACTAACCTCTGTGCACCAAAGACATTTTACCTACAACCTAGTTTCATGTCCAACCAGATGTCTGAATCGCAGCATGCCTTTTTTTAGAAAGTTCAGCATGTAATTTGCAAACTTCCAGTGGTTTACATTAACCAGATTGTATTGAGGAAGAGTTGAAAGGTTGTTGAAGTGGTAAATTTGAGGAAACAAGAATTTCTGCTTCTTCTTTTTAGTTTTACTATGTTCACTATGTTTGTTTATATTGTAGTCTGTGACTGCAGATCATGTTTTAATAGAGAACACATTGCATTTATTCTGCTTCCTCTTCCTCTATTAGTTTTGAATGTTGTGTTTTCTTTCATTGTGATTATATCAAAAAGTAGTATATCCCATGTGTCATTTAAAAAAAAGGAATGCTTGTAAATTTTAAGGAATGAAAATTGAGAATAGTGGTTCTTCCTTTTGCTTTCAGGACTGTGACAATCTCTGGTGGGACGCCTTCACCACAGAGTTCTTTGAGGATGACGCCATGCTCACCATCACATTCTGCCTGGAAGATGGACCCAAACGATACAGTAAGAATAAAATGAAGAAAAGAAATATTTATTTGTATTTTCAGGTTCTAACTGTAAATGTGAAGACAGTGAACTTGTTTTATTTTAATAATGTAGTGCATGCAATGTATATTTCATCTTTAAATGCACTCATCTTTTTATTCTTGTGTTATGCATCTTTAAAATATGATAAGGATTGTCTATTAACTTAATATCATTATGTATGTCCTTTCATCTCTAGTCTTAATTTTTCATCCTGTTCATGACTCAGATTTTGTGCTACTGTACAAACACAAACACACATTTCATTTTCTTGATGATTTTTATGTAACAATTTGATAAAAAATTTCAACTTGATGAAGATCCAAGTAGCATCGTATTGTTATCTTAATTTAGGTTGTATGGCATGAAATAAGTGTGCAGGTGTTACTTTTTCTTCACTTTATCTACAAAATGATCATTTTTGTCTGCAGCCATCGGCAGGACATTGATTCCACGATACTTTCGAAGTATTTTTGAGGGAGGCGCCACAGAGCTGTTCTATGTTTTGAAGCACCCAAAGGAGTCCTTCCACAGTAATTTTGTTTCCCTCGACTGTGACCAGTGCACCATGGTGACTCAGAACGGAAAACCTATGTTCACGCAGGTACAGTTAGTTTCACACACGATGAAAATTCGCAGCCTTCCTTCTACTTTCCACTCAAATTTTATTCTGTTTTGTGGATAAGGTTTGTGTGGAAGGCCGCCTGTACCTAGAGTTCATGTTTGATGACATGATGAGGATCAAGACGTGGCACTTCAGCATCAGACAACACAGAGAGGTTCTACCTAGGAGCATTTTGGCTATGCATGTGAGTTCCAGGCTCCACACTCACACTCAAATGCATGTTCTCTACATGCACTTATTCATCTAATCTTTTCAACCCAATCATGCAGGATCCCCAAATGCTTGATCAGTTGGCTAAAAATATCACCAGATGTGGGCTGTCCAACTCCACGCTCAACTACCTCCGTGTAAGTACATTTCCTTTGTGTGACTTTTTTTTACTGATCAATTGAATTAAGTTAAACTACACATGTAACAACCTGTTCCACCCAGCCCTTCATGTCGGTTTTGTTCCTCTCTTGATCTCCCCTGAAGCTATGTGTGATATTGGAGCCCATGCAAGAGTTGATGTCACGGCATAAGACCTATAGCTTGAGCCCCAGAGACTGCCTGAAGACCTGCCTTTTCCAAAAGTGGCAAAGAATGGTAGCACCTCCAGGTAACGCTCTCACTTTTGAAACTGCCTGTGGCCTTTATGGCAGTGTTGCCCTCACATTCATCAAAGGTGTACTATGCAAGATTTTCCTAAAATGTTATGTATGCAAAAGTAGTTCTAGTGTATTCATCCGCAGACACCTCGTTCTATGCCTGTATTTTGTGGTTTTCTTCTTTTTTCGCTGTGTCCGAGACACAGCACAGCGCAGGTGAGATTGGGGCTTTATAAAAAGGCAGCAACCAGTAGTCGGACCGAAAGCAGCACACATCCAAAAGGAAGCTATGAAAAAGATGGACACAGTGCCCAAAAAATAGCTGCATCATCCAGGCAGCTGCTTGTAACAAAGAGTAGCATCAAAGTCAAGAGCACTCACTCTGCAGCAAAAATCCTGGTACCAAAACATCCCTAAAAGCACAGTGTACAGCACACTAGGGGTGTCAACGTTTACAATTTTTTCTACACGTGTAAACGGGACTTCTAACCGACGTGTACCCGGTTACACGATTTATGATCTTTTTCTATCGCAGTTGCGCTATATAACCACTAGATGGTTCTGTCTCCATTCAAATACCTCCTAATCTCATTAAATCAAAGCCATTCCAGTAGTTAGTTATCGGACAAAAACGTTTATTCAGCGAACAGAACTTAAAAAGTAGGCAATCCATCTCACCATTTAAGGCTTAGACCTACTTATGACAGAAAGTAAAATGAGTTGAAAATAAAATCATCAATTTTGACAGACAAGAAAACGTACAAGTGAAAGCTGGAAAAGGTTTAACCTTCTTTTTTAATCATTGTTTTAACTATTGCTCACTTTTGTACAATATATTTTTTTAAGCTCCGCTTGTTCATCGCTTGTTGCTTGTTGTCCATGCGGCCCCGAGTCAACTTGAAGTGACGCGACACTGGCTGTGGCTGCGTTTTTTTTTTTAATATCAACGTAACATTGCCACCTGTGCATCTATTATGTATGCGGATAACTGCATTAGTGGGAACATTTAAGTGTATAGTTAGTTAATGTTATTATCTTAAGCTTTCAGGCAACATTATCACCCCTAAAAATACTATTGGTGAGAAATAGCGAGGAGGAGGAGAGGAAAAATGACGTGTAAACGGTTATGATTTGTTATCCGTGTACCCGTTTACACGTGTAGATGTTGACATCCCTACAGCACACTGACTAGCAACATCAGCAGCAAAAGACAACTCTACTTGAAATGATTTCAGTCGACTGGTGGATCTCCGACTGATAATTTGAATCTCTGACTTTCAAGGTGCAGCCCTAATATTCTCTCCTTTTGTCTACTTGTAGCTGAGCCAGCCAGACAAGCTCCAAACAAGCGACGGAAAAGGAAGGTGTCCGGCGGAAGCACCGTGAGCTCCGGCGGAGGCAGCAATAACAACAGCAACAGCAAAAAGAAGAGTCCAGCCAACAGCTTTTCACTCTCCAGCCAGGTACCTGTAAGCATTACATCTCTATGACTCTATCTGCACCTCCAAGTTCAGCTGAGCAAGGCATGGGAGGGTACGACAGAGGGTGGAGGGCTTAGAGAGCAAGGCAAGAAAGTTATTTGGGGCAGGGGGGGTAGAGATGGCACAGGGAGGCTTCTGGAGGTGGGGTTGTATTCAGGTGTGGTGGGGGGTGTGGGGGTTGGTTTCAGTAGTTCTGAAGATAAGTAGATAAAGTTAGCAGATCCCCCTGATGTGAACCAGTGATGGGCAGTCCCTGGTCCTCTGGGGCCACAGGTTTATGGGTTTATTTAGAGGAGGTACAAGTGACCTTCTTAACTAAGTAATGCCTAAAATGTTTCGGGGTCATGGGGAAGGGTTACCTTGCTCTGATTTCCAGTGGGACAGTCAGGTGTTCTCTCTAAATCCGCTGTTTCAACTTGGTTTTACGACTATCAGAGCACACGGATCACACAGCACTGCTGTCTTTGCTTACTTGGTTGCTTGACTGAGCGAACGAGACCCGAGGTGGAATGAACCCCCCCCCCTCCCTGATGCAGCACTCAAGGATCAGGGATGCCCACTGCTGGCCAGTAGGGAGGGCCCCTTGACCCTGGTTCTTGGAACAGGGACATGGAGTCACATGGACTACTGACCTGTCAGGGTAGACGCCTTGACAACACGTTGTCCTGTTGTGATTGATTTAAGATTGAGAGGACATGAAAACCTCAGGATTTTGGGCCCCCTTGGTCCCATAAACGTATCTTGAAGTATCAATAATAATGCATTTTTTTAGTAAAAATTTCTAACGCTGGAATTGAATCAAGTTAGATCGCATCTAGACCACAGGCAAGAAACAGTTACAACTCGTCCGTGCAGCCAGTCATTCCGCGCACACCCCTGTATTATGGGGATAATATGTACCGGCCCTTGCTGTCCCCTTTAGGACGTGATGATGGTGGGAGAGC
Source organism: Plectropomus leopardus (assembly GCF_026936395.1). Classification (NCBI taxonomy): domain Eukaryota; kingdom Metazoa; phylum Chordata; class Actinopteri; order Perciformes; family Serranidae; genus Plectropomus; species Plectropomus leopardus. The sequence goes on along the minus strand of NC_142188.1, from coordinate 18,398,292 downwards.
CCACTCTGATGGGAGGGGAGTTTGGTGACGAGGACGAGCGTCTGATCACGCGGCTGGAGAACACGCAGTTCGATGGGGCGAATGGCCTGGAGGATGAGGACAGTTTCAACAGCTCGCCTGCACTGGGGGCACACTCCCCCTGGAACAACAAGGCTCCCTCCAGTCAGGAGAGCAAGAATGACAACTCCCAGTCATCCCAGTAGAGTGCTGAGGTCCCAGCCAGCCCCCTTTTTCAGTGCTTAAATCCTACCGGGATCCACCTGAGCCAACACACTAGCGAGAGGAATCAGGAAGGGTGGCCTCGAGCACTTGTGTTCAATTAATTTTGTTTATTTTGTTCCGTCATGTTCTTTTTGAGACGACAGGAGAGCGGTTAGAGGAAGGGACAGTAGCTAATGGACTGATAAAGCTCTGTGCTGTCACATGAAGGAAAGGGTCAGCAGAATCCCTCTCGCTCCGTCACATTGTTGCACATGACCAGTGGTGCTCAGCCTTGGCCCTTGTCTGCTCGGCTCCAGTCAGTCCTCTTAGAGGTGTGGTGAGACTGGCGGGGTGGCGGTGTTTGTGCATGTGTCTTTACCCCCATCATCGCTCACCATGGTGTTTGAGCCAGAGTTGGCGTGTCCTGTTGTCCGAGTGCTCGCCATGGCGACCATGTCAGTGGGTTCTTGTTCCAACCTCGGGTCTCTCAGGCGTGCGTTCTCCTTGACGACGCACCCCGTTGTTTCTGTTGTGCTCATGTCACAGGGAAGAAATGCTTAGATTTTATTTAACTTATTTTTTTGCAGGCTGCAGAAAACTGTGTGCACTCTTAGTATCAAAATTCAACGTTCGGTTTTTAAAAACTCAATTATTTGTTTTTGTAGGACCTGGTTGGAACAAAAACCTGTACAGTGCCGGAGCTTGAGGACCGGAGTTGAGAACCACTACGCTAAATCTTAAACACATACATACACACTCAAACATTGACACAAACATACACATCCAGACCAGTGCACACATTATTACACGCACACACACCTACCCACCCACCCATACACACACACCCACCCACCCACACCCACACACACACACACACACACACACACTTACATTTACAGCATAAAACACGGAGGTACTGGAGAGAGGTGGTACGCAGCATGTCTGGACCAGAACACCAGACGCTACAGAAGTGTGTTTTCATTTTCTATGTTTTAGACTTGTTTTGAATTGTTTTTATTTTTGTAAACAATTTCTAAAAAATAAACAGACAAGCAAGCAAACAAAAACACCCCAGAATATTCTTTGCACTGTTTTCCACTATTAACTCCAATCTATTTTTCTTATGAATTGACGGTGTATTTTTTTTCTTTTTCTATTATTGCTAATGTAAGAACTGTAAAACATCTGAAACCTGCAGTATATTAATGTATACGTATTGCTGTTAGATCATTCTTATTGTGATGGTAATAACTTCCATGTAAGTCTGTGCTTAATATAATGTCATTCATGTGTGTCAGCCATCACACTGTCATCAGGTCCATCAGCTTCAGTGCTAGAAAACAGGTTGGGGAGAACAAGGCTAGTGTATTAATACTGTGCTACATCTTGTTTGATGTGAGTCCAAAGCAGCACACTGGAAACCATTTCCCCCAGTAAATTTCCACCCAGCGCCTGGTTCGGATCTGTTGACTTGTCATTGCAGAACTGTTTGCTTTGTCTTGAAATCTCTGTCTGGGGATCCTCTCTTCAGAGAACATAATGACAGAAAACTCAAATTTGCTACTCAAAAATATTTTAAAAACAAGTTTTGACAGGATTGTAAAATAAGAAAAAATGACTTTTGTATTAACTTAAGTTTCCCAGAAATGTTTTTAATCACAATTAAGAAAGCTGCAGACCAAGGAGCTACATGTAAAGATTCTTTAGATATTGATTACACTGTGCTGTTTTATGTTTTATGATGAATCATTTTGTTGGCTTTACTCCTCATGTTTGTGTCTGTGCTTGTATATTTTTAGGTAGTAATTTCTGTAAAAGTTATTCTACGTATTCCTCCCTAGAATTATGAGAAGCTCAATCTAATGTAAAGAGATGAAAAGCCTCTTAAAAGTTTTTTTTAAACGTGATTTTTAATGGTACAATCACTGATAAAAGAATTTTGCCCTCATTTTAGCAAACTGTATTTATTTTTCTATGTACTGACATTCTGCTTAGGTCCAACACACCTGTACTATACTCATGATGATATATGGAGGAGTTTGTGGGGCTGCTGAGTCAGTTATACAGGTCATTCCATTACTTTCCTTTTTTTTGGTGTGTGTGTGTCTTTTCCACATGCGGCTCCCAGGTCTTTGGCCAGTTTTTCGCAATGGTTCAGTCTGTTCGCATTAAAGAGATATTTAATAGCCTTTTTCTGCTGTTGTAGGTACCTGGTCCACACTGATAATCTGACAAGTTGATTTTACTTAAAATAATCTTGGAAACTGATTGCCTTGAAAAAGTAAATATAACTATAAATATTAATGTTCACTTTTTGTGAAGTCGTTGCAACTTCAAAATGACAAAAATGGCTGTTCTGTCTAAGTGTTGGCAACTTTTGTAAACCACGTTAGTCTTACTCAACGTGGTCATGACAGGAAAGCTGCTATTTTGTTAACGTGTTTAAGAACATTCAAATATGATTGACTAGTTTGCAACCAACAGAATACAGATATAAGGTGCAACAACTTCACAAGATTAAGTCAATATACGTACATTTAAGTGAACTTAAAAATTAGATATTAAGTTAACATAAATTAAGATTAATATCTATATTCACATATATTTTTCAAGGCGGTCAGTTTCTTTGATTTTTTTTTAAGCAAAATAAACTCTGATTTTACAGTGTACCTGAAAACTTACAAATGCGCTGAGAAACAATAAATAACCGCATTTAGAGAAAACATTAACCTCGAAGTCATCCTTTATTTTCCTGTAAAGTTGCTCGATTTTATGGCAACTCGTCCTCGGATGGAGGACCTTGGGTTCCTCACTTGCTGGAATTGTGCCACAATGGTGCAACCTTTAGTGAAATTTGATCAAATCCGTTTTAAATTACAGGAATTTTGTGGTGTTGCTTTGCAATGTATTGATGTTTTCCAGATACATTTCAAATCTAAGTGAAAAATACAAAATTCAAAGTGGATATTTCATTAATGGAAATATGCTGGCCATTACATCCTATCCTGGGGAAAAACTCACTGGGCTTGACTTTTAGCTGCGGTGTGAGGGTTCCCTTTTTCTGTACATTTGTTGTGAAGTGTTGCTGAACTGGCGGGCTTCAGCATCACCCAGCTGATGGTTATTGGATAGTAGTTTGCAGACTCTCCCAGCAGGGGTCTCTGCGAGCACCAGGACAGACTGAGCAGCCTGTCAGAAATTCCTCCATCATTAAATCTGGCAGAAGTGCTGTCTGTGAATCTGCACCGAGCCGCAGGCTGTTGTGTTTAAATCCTTACTCATTGTCTCTGGCACCCCCAGTCTAACCCTTGTGATGTATCTACTCAGCAGACCGACACAGAATTGAACCCAGGGGGTACTTTTCGACACCCTGTGTTTCCTAAGTTGATGTAATTTAGGGAATAAGGGTTTGTGATATGTGAGACAGAGCTGAAATGGCAATTCACCCATAGCTGGCTCCTGTAGCACCTCACTATAGGGGTGATTTTATATCTATATTTTTTGCCAGGTTTCTGTCATTGATAATTCATGTATGGTATCAATAAAGATGAATTTTCACTGAAGAACTCGCTTTTTATTGGACTCAGCTGTGATGATTTGTGATAGAAAAATGTCACCAAAATTGATCCTAACAGGATAATTGCACCAAAACAGACCTCAAGGGATCTGAAATGTTTTCCAGTAGTCATGTGGAAACATTTACTAATGTATGCTTTGAATGGTAAAAATTACAAACTTACCAACAAGAAAACATGGTCCAAAAAGGTTTTTTCTTTTCATGCAAAATGGACACGAGCTGTGCCCTGAACAGTTGTAAGTAAAACGAAGTTTCAAGTGGAATGCAAGACACTGCGGCCCTTGTTTCTGAGATAAATAACACCAAATAGTCAAGGCAGCGACTCACAGCGTGACCTATTTGCCAGTTTTTATTTCAATGAGTTATTCATTATTTCTGGCAGGGCAGAGCCAATGTAGAAGATGGCAGCCATGTTGTTTGGCAAGAAAAGAGGAATAAAACAAAGAACAGATATTTTGACAATAGCGATATGTAATAGATAGCTGATACTGCAGAGTGAAGGTGTCTGAGTTCTCTGCCAAGATGGTAGATCAAATGAGCAACACATATTGTTCAACAAAAAGGCAAAGCAGAAAAAGAAAAGAGTGTTGACTTAACAGATAAGTATGTCTTAGTGCTAAAAAGTCAGTTTGTTAAAGCTCTTACACACCAAACACATGTTGGGCTTCAGATGTAAAGGTTTTGATCCAACAAAAGCTACAAATTAGAGTTTAGTATTTGAGCATGGAAGCTAATTCATTATGAGGAAATTTTGAACCAAGTTATTCAGCCTGAAGCTATGCTTTAGCAAGTGCAAATTTGCTGAAGCTCTGACCACGTAAGCGCATGAATCCACACGTTCATGGATGCATTCACACACACTTACACAGAACCTCACAAAAACACTTCTTACTCGTCTTATAATACCTCTAAGAAAAAATGTTACTGTCACTTGAATGTATTCATGTTAGTGATGTTTTTTGTTCTTGAGTCTGTGAGCTAATGTCTGTGTGTTCTGTGTTTTTGAACCTCAATGCAGGACAAATTTTCCCCTCAGGGACAACGAAGTGAAAGTCGAAGTCGGTTAATGAGAGGATGTGACAAAATCCTAAGTGAGTATTTGCATGTCTCTCAATCTGTGTGTGTCTTTTTCTAAGGTTTAGTCACGTTACATGGATACATTTTAAAGGTATGCACCTTTTGTTAGAAGCTACTCCTGCTCCCCATCTACCTTTTTGGCAATTGGCATGAACTGTTTATCCTCCGAGGGCAAAAACTCCTGATGCCAAAGTTTTGTAGATCGACCAACTGATCGAATGTCAGATACCTCATTTTCACCAACATGGAACCGCTTTCGTTCCTGTTCGCACATTAAATTTCAATCAGTTCGGAGCATTTTGACCATAAAAAAATTGGTTCAAAACCTGACATGTTTGTTTCCAGTTTTCCTTTACCTGAAATTCAATCTTTGACAACATAACAGAAGGTGGAGTCTTGCGTGTAATAGTCTTCTACGACCTCTAATCATTAATAGATGATCCATGCTTTTTCTTTTGATCAAAGCAAACATCTGTATAACGCAAAGGTAAACAGTGGGCGCAATGGCCTTCAATGGTGACAAATCCTTAATTACAAAGATCTGCTCAAAACTGGTGAAACGTTGGCTGGTTCGCTCGATAGAAGAATCCTGAATGGAGCGGATTCAAGAACCAAGAGTGACCTATGGAGCTGCAAGTTGCAGCTAAATAAAAGTCAAAGACTCATCTTCATACCCCGCAACAATGCTTCTATAATTCAAATATATCCACAGCCGGGAAGCCAGTGAGGGATGGAGCCCTTATTGCAACTCTCACAGAGCAACCAGCAGGACTCTGGTACCATTTCAGGAGCACAGAATCATCGAGGACAAGTGGCATCACTACAAGGCCTTGATAGCCTTTGCATGCCAAAGCCACTTGTTAGAGCTCTCTTGGTAGCAGATTAAAGGATCAACCTGTAATTGATGACTTTAGGTTGAGGTGAACCTGGGATGAGAGATCGACAAGTGACAGTGCACCCGATGAGCAAAACAGGAGACGAGGACGGACACTTCTTGTGCTTTGTTTGCATTGGTAGAGTTCCACAAGGGAAATTAGATTCATGCCTGTTGTATGATCGTGTTATTTCATGTAAATGTATTTTCTCTCAACCAGCAGAGGAGTTACACGGAGCAGGCAGTGTCACGATGTTGAGCAGACTGTGGAACAAGCTGACAAACTGGACTTCATGAATAGTGATGAGAAGAATAAGAGCTGTCACAGTGTCTTCTCTCTGCCGCTGCAGAAACAGGTTACAGGTAGGTAAAATCTCCATCTTGTACTTGTGCTGTTTCTCTTGTTACGCAAGTTATTTACTTGTAGGTGTAGTCGACTCTGGAGAGCAATAATTTAATTTTTGTCTTGCCTTTTTGACAGTGGTGATAATATGAGAACTTAATTCCTCTCTAAAATGAAATATTTTTGTGGATTTCTTGGTAACATTGAGACCTCCCTTCCCCAAGTGTGTCATTCCCAGATATGTTGTCCTGCATATTTGGGCTGTGTTGTTGCTTGTTTGGACACCACACAATTGCAGATGTGGGCTGATTTACTTAGACGGGCTAAAAATTATCTTCTTATCCAGGAAAAACAAAAATCATCCCAAGGATTCAAGGATACTTTATTGTCAGTATGACCATGAAAAAGATGAAAACACTGAAATGCAGAACTCAGGTGTCAGTGTAATAAATAACTTTAGGTACTCAATTTCATATAAAATAAATAGATAAATAGATACCCATAAAAATAAATAATGAGCAATATAACCCCCCCCAAAAAATGCATTAGAATAAAGGCAACAAACAAGCAGCATATGAGGAAATAGCAGCATAAAAAAAAGTGCAGCACCTTGATAAACTGTTACAGGCATGTTAGACTTTAGGAACCTGTTTTCTCCCCCTAACATCCTGGAAACAGTAAATAAGTAACCCTCCCATTTTTTTCTTCCTTCCCACCACTCTCACACCTCTTTCCTGCATCACTCCCTCTCTCTCAGTGTCTCTCTTTAAGACCCTCCCTCTCTCCCTCCCTCTCCTCTTAGCTCCAGCCCTCTCCAGGCAGCACACAGTCACATTCAACTGAAAATCAGGAACAGAGCGTATCAGGTTTCTACAGGACTTGGACTCACGACACACCCCTTGCTGAATTACTGGAGATCAGAGAGTTGACTGTCCTTCACAGTCTGACTGAGGAAGGTGAGTTGACTAACAGAAAAATGCTCATTCTGCTCCTCTGTGATTGTTTTCCTTATCTCTTGTTTTTTCACTTGGAACTCACTATTTTACCTTTCAAGCTCACACCTTTATCTCAACAAGTGCTCCAAAACTCCTGTACGTACAGTACGTGTCCTCAGGCTGCTGTGTTTTGGTTAATGAGAGGGAATATGTATCTAATAATAGTCATTTTAAAAAGAATATAAGAAAACAAGTAGGCTGTTTTCTCTGACCATAAGAGGACGTAGGTTTCGTCACTTGCTTTACAAACCCCTTGTACTGTTATTTGCTTGAGAACCGCACCTACAAGAACAATACAGATAATGTGTTGACAAATGCTATTAATACTATAAATCTTAAAATATCAAGCATTTTGCCATTAGATATTACCACCCTTGTTCCGATAAATGTTTTACTGTTTGCTGTTCTGAGAAACAAACATGGGTATGGATAAACAAAGGTGATGCAGGTATCTGGGGCGGATTTAGCTTTTCAGTGTGTTTACACTATTAACACAGTCAGACTGTCACACAGTCAGACTTGAATCCCTTCAGGTGTCATTTTTTCCAAAGACTTTTGCTTTAACTTTTAAATGTAAGCACCTCCTGTACTCCACGACCAACTCCAAAGTCTTTGTCTATGTGTAGAAGTATTAAGTGTTGGTTTAAAGGGCACAGTTTTTCTCAGAAACTGGTGAGGCAGTGGCTTAACATTTATAGTTCCCATTTACAAAATGTCATTGTTGAGTTTGTTCTGCAAAAACAGAAGCAGTTTTTTTCCAATTGCCATTTTGCAACAAACTACGCTGTGACCTCTTTCACTGTGACTCAGTCTGTGGGTTTCTTCTCTAATTCTGCTCTCTTCTGTGAGCGTTTTATTATGTTCTGCCTTTTTGTCTCGTTTCCAGGCGCATCAAGACAGAGCTTGTGCCATGAGGTGATCACTCTGTAAACCTGTTTTTTTCTGGCTGAGTCTCCCCACCAGTTTCACCCGCAGACATGGGGTTATATGAGAGCGTGAGGGGTTGGAGGTGGCAGGGCAGCGCTGGAGCGCTGAAGGCTGGAGTGGGAGTGTTGCTGCTGGGGATCAGCCTGGCACAGTCTGTCCCAAAACAGACTGACTGCCGAGCAGCTGCTGCCCCACAGAGCCTCACCCAGCCCCAGTGCCAGGACACGGCAGACCCCACTGTGGGCTTCATGGCAGCTCTGGTCCAGTCCTTCCTCCACACAGTCCAGCCTAACCCTTTTCCTAAAGGTCAGTGTCATCAGTATTAGTCATGGATCAAACATGTGATGTCATATAGTGTTGCATATGAACCTTTCTACTTTCTCATAGCGGAGTTTTAATAGACAGTTTACACCCAAATCAAAATTACATATTTTTTCCTTTTTCCTGTAGTGATCTTTGTCACTTTCAATTGTTTTGGTGTGAGTTTCCGAGTTTTGGAGATATTGACATCTGCCTTCTCTCCAGTATAATGGAAATAGACAGTACATGACAGCTTGTGGTGGTTAAAATACCAGAAATACATTTGAAACACTCAACAGCAATGTCTCTTTACAGAAATCATGACCCGGTTACTCCTGATAGAGGAGTGTAATGTAGGAACTATCTTCTCTCTGTGGAACTACACCTGTATCACCTTATTTAGTCATAGACACGAGGCTTGTGCTTGTGACAATACAAACTTCATTCATTCATTAGCCATAGCTTCTTATCCTCTTGGGGGGTGCAGGGCTGAAACATAGAGACAGAAAGCCATTTACGTGCACATTCACACCTATGGCCAATTTAGAGTCACTAATTAACCTGACCTGCATGTCTTTGGACTGTGGGAGGAAGCTTGCGAACCCTGGGAAAACCCACGCTGACATGGGGAGAATGTGCAAACTATGTACTGAAGGAAGGTCCAAACCCTGCGCCCACCAGAGTTCAAACCTGGGAACCTCTTGTTTTGAGGCGACAGTGCTAACCACCACACCTCTGTGTTGCCTGTACAAAACGTCAACATTAATGGGTCCTTCTCGGCCTTATCTGCATTTTAACATCAGATATCACGGCCCATATCATTTCTGTGTCCACTGCAAGGCACAGACAGCTTAGTATTATCTAACTAAGCTAAATAACACAGCACCACAGCTAGAAACTAAAACATATGATTGGCTGTCGCTCCTCAGTATAACTGGAGCGCTGAAAAAGTTTAGGCCAGTTCAGCTTTGATTTTTTAGTGCGTCATGTCAGCAAGGACGTATTGGGCGTCAGTTTGTCACTTCATATCACTGGCTTCGATGGAAAATGACTTGTATCCTGTTGATACGTCACTCGTGGTGTCAACACAGCATTACAGTTAATGGGTGTAGCTCAGTGGTAAGAAAATAGTTCCTACATGAAACTGCTCACAACAAAGTCTGTGGATTATTATAAGTAACCCATGATTTAAGGAAAGAGACATTGCTGTTGATGTTTTCTTGTGTGTGTGTGTGTGTGTGCTTTAAGTACCACAAGCTGAGTGCCATCTAGTTCCTTTATATTGGAGAGAACGCAGACATAGCTATAACCGATATCTCTAACATTTGGCAACTCACGCTAAAACAATCTAGATTTATAGATAGCACTACAGGTAAGAGTTAAAATATGTGTTTTTAAGTTTGGTGTGACCTGTCCCTTTAAAACTTTGCCTAGGCTTTAGCTCACGTAGCAACCAGATGCTATTTAAATGAGATTAAAATCATTTCATGCTCTGTGCTGAGCAAAATTTCCCTACAAATACAAAAGTGGGATTTATCCCTTTCACCTCCTCTAAAGCTAATACTGCACAAACAGGAAGATGACAGGACTAGTTAATGAGGGAGTCAATGGAAATTTTTGTGTTTTGCCTGGTCAATCTTTAACCTCTTTGTCCCCTGCACTGATGTTTTTTTTATCTGGGGTTTCCTGTGACTCAGACTTGTGTCTTTTGTCTGCCCTGTGATGTTTTGTAATTGCTCCATAAACCTTTTTCTATTACTTCCTTGTTGGTATCAATTTCTAAAAAGGAGAGGAGATGGACACAGACTCACGCTGATCAACCTTTTCCAAGTTTAAAGTCATTGTTCCCAGTGATCATCATGTTGGATATTTACATTGTGAGTGGATTGAAAACAATAGCCACTCAGTGAGGCATAAAGACACACTAACTATTTCACTTCAAAACGTTCTGTGTGGACCGATGTGGGTCAACAGTTGTTCAAACAAGATTAAAAGCCTTATGGCTTATTGTAAACTGTGGATGTCTGCTTTACAATAAGCCTCCGAGTCTGAAATTAGAAATGATAGTAAGGAAGTAATAAATGTTGTTGCTGTGCAGCCTCCTTCCAGACTGCAATGTGATGTGACACAGGCAGATGGCGAGACTTACACAAATAGCTCTTGTGAAGAGCACCTGAACAACATGTCTTCTCAGTTGCTTGTGTTTTGTGAATAATATCCACAGTAACCGAGTTCAGAGGGACCATAATCCATAGGGTCTGTATTGTTTTTTTGTGTGTGTGTATAAAAATCTTATCTCTCCTGAAAGCTCTCCTGGTTTCATCTAACCACAAGATGGAGGTGTCAGATTTCCACTTTTACAACATGAGAGATTAAAATGTTTGCACAGAGCACAGGACACATTGTCCCCATGCCTGGGCTTTTGTATGTGGATAACTGGGACAGAGAATGGCAGAAAAGAATAGGAATAAACTGGCCTCTGAGTCTTCTGAAGCAAAAACAAAATGTCTCATTCAACTTTTTTTTACTATCTCATTTCTTGCTAGATCTGATCCTGAGAGTATTGGAGGATTTGGACCAAGTTCAGTCAGATCAAGAGCTTATCAAAGAAGTAAGTGAATGTAAATGAGCTTTACATATTCTAGGGTGTTAGACGAACTTCTACATGTGTGGGAAAAAGACAGACACACCCTCTTCAAAACCCCTCGAGCTGGTAATCTGAGAATGTTTAACGTTAAAGCAGCCTTGTGTGTATTTATCCCACTCGTCTGAAGTTACCGAGACTCTTTCATTCAATTTGATGGTCGACTGTAACCACAGTAAAGCAAAACAACTGTCTTGTGGTGTCTTACAGTGTTTGACGTCACAACGGACCACAAATCTGCCACTGTTCTGACATTTTCTTACATTCTCGCGTCATTTTCATTGTAAAACATGTCATTTATCTGTTTGCATGTATCTGCGTGTGTGTTCAGGCCCTGTTGTATGAAGTGGGTTTCCTGGTGTGTGCAGCCATTGGCGTCCTGTACATCGTCCTGATGCCCATAGTTGGTTTCTTCTTGGCGTGCTGTCGCTGCTGTGGCAACTGTGGTGGGAAGATGTACCAGAAGCAGACACCCTCCATTCACTGTCAGAGAAGAACTCTCTACTGGACAGCATTCGTCACCACAGTCATTATTCTGTGAGTGTGTGTGTGCTCCAACAGCACAATGATGCGTTATCTGAAATTAGCATCTAATAATGGCAGCTTGAATGTGCGTGCCTCACTGCCTGTGTGCGTCTCCATTGGATTATTTTCCTGACACAAATTAATTGTGTGTGTGTGTGTGTGTTTGTGTTTGTAGTGCTGGCAACATATGCATGTTCAAAAGTAATGAAGCCGTCAAAGTGAGTGTGGACCAGAGTCAAGTGGAGCTCGACAAAACGATAGGCAACATCCACTCCTATCTCACAGCTGTGCCTCAGGTAACAGAAAACCTCTTGTTAGTTGATTTGCATGTTATGGGAATGGAAATACACAAAAGTCAAAGGTGAGGGGCCTCAAAGTGGAGGCGTTTATCAGCACCGCTTGACTAATTAGTGCCTGTGTCAAGGATTAGTCACATTAAGTCCTGCATCAGTGTGCTGTTAGTTCACAGCTTTTGTACGAGATTCAAACAGACCCTCAAATTCTGCAGTCAGTCCAGTGATTAAGGACCAGCTCTGCACTCTGCACTGTCAACACACTTTATCTCAAGATACAAGAGAGATGGAAAAAAGGTTGGGGGGCGGGGACGCAGGGGTAGAGCTCTGTTTGTTCTTCATTTGCAAAAAGCTGCCAGGTACGATTAGCTCATGCAATCAGCTATTGACACACTGTTTGCTGTATTTCAACCCATTTCTTGTGTGTGCACTTTGTAATAGCTTGTTTTTCCTCTGCCTATCTCCAGCAAATCGACCATGTGGTGAATGAGAGCTACAGAACTATACAGGAGGTTACCAGAAACCTGGATTGTAAGAACAGGGAACTTATTATATAAATAAAAAAAAAAAAAGAGGAACCAGTTTTGTTCCCTGTAACCACAGTGTCTGTTCTCGACATAAGATTAACCATCTCACACCTGTTTGTCTGTAGCCATTGGACCTCAGTTGGGATCAGAGATCCAGGAGCGGTTCAGAGGAACTCTGGAACCAGCGTTGCGCTCAGTCAGACTGCTGGACCAAGGTACGGTGCACCTGCATGCTCAGTCCTGTTTCAGCGTGAGCATGTAAATGCTTGTGTGCATATCTGAGAGGAGATCACCAATCATGTAGGCGGGGTTCTGCTCATGAGTACATTGTGAATTTCACTTCCTACCCAAACATTGAAAAACTAGAGGAAATCTTGAATTGAGTCTTTAATGATGGGTTTCTATTTTTGGTGACAAGGTGTTTGTATGAGTCATTAGGTTCACATACAAAAAAAGAGAGAAAGAATATGAAAAGTTATAAATAGGAACATAAGAGCACCCAAATCACACCAGTGATCCCCCTCCCTATGGATGGATTACCGCTCGGGCTTACTGGGTCCAGGCTTCCAGATGCCTCCAAAATAGAGCCTCTGTTCAGCGTGACTGTTACTTACATGTCATGTCATGGTTTTTGGTCCTAGGCCCAATATGACGTCTTTAATATTAGTATCTGACAATACTGGGGTTAGAGAAAGCCTGCATCAAAACTAAGTGAGATATTTCAACCTGTATTATAGGCTTCCCTAAATAATACTAAAATAATAAGAAACCTTAGTATATATATTTTACAATTTTAAGCAACATTGTGTAGGATTTAGTGGCATCTAGTCACGAGGATTACAGATCGCATCCAACTGAAACTTTCCCCATGTGCCTTGCGTGAACTTCCAGTTAGACTTCCTTCAGTGTTCATTGTTCAGGTAGATTTTATTGGGGACTGAATAATCAGCAGAGGTCTCTTCCTCTTCAAAACAAACAAACAAATTGATTAAAACTTGTAAAAATACTTAATAAAGCATACAAATTACATTACAAATCAGTGTTTCGCTGACACCGTTAGGCTTGTTGCAGACAGGCTACTTGCCCATCAGCTGTTAATCTACAGATGTCTCTTCCTTTCAGAAACAAAACGACCAGGTGCTTTAAACTGGTAAAAAACACAGAATAAAGAAGTTTCACTTTAAAACAAAAATGTTTTTCTGAAGCTACTCATCACGGAGGGACTGCTAACTAGTGGTGGCTGACCTGTGTGTTTTCTCATTTGCGTGAGCAGAGACTGTAAACACGGATCTTCACCTGAACAAGCTGAACTCATCTTTGGCCCAGCTGCAGTCCAGTGTGGACCGCCTCCAGGCCAATGTCACTGCTGTTAAAAATCACATCAATCAGACTTTGTCCAAGCCTACCTGCTTCAGCTGCAGTGACCTGCAGTCTGAGCTACAGAAACTAACACTGGATACCTCCATCACTGTAAGTACTGATTTTGTGTAACCTCATATGTAGAAAGAGATATTCCCGTGTTTTCTACTTGAATGGAGTCTCAAGAGAGGCATGCAAAAAGGGGTGAGGATTGACAGCTCAGATTACAAACTTCCTGAGGAAGAGACTCAGAATTATTGCCGTTGGATGTGAAGAGATGTCACCATGAAGCAACCGGAAGACTGATTTAGGCAATCAAACCACCTCTGACGCAGGCTGAGACACAGTGACACATGATAATAGCTCCTCATTTTGGCTTTTGTCTGAACAGCTGATTTGTCCTCCTCCCATCTGTTTTTCTCAACCTCCTACACTCTAACTCTGACACATGCAGACTCTCCTCTCCTTTCCTTTCGCCTCCTCTTTTCCTCCGTTTTTCCTCTCCTCGTCCTCTTCCTTCTTTTGCTCATTTCTTTTCGTCTTCTCTCCTCTGTTGTCCTTTGCTTTGGTCTCCTTTCCTTCCCTCTCCTCTCCTGTCTTCTCGTCTTCTCTCATCTTCCCTACTCTACTCTCGTAACCTTCCCTCTCCTCTGCTTTCCTCTCATCTCCTTTCCTTTCCCTTCCGTTGTCTTGTCTCCTCTCATCTTTTCCTCTTTTCCTTTCCTCTTGTCTCCTATCCTCCCTTCTTATCTGGCCTCCTCTCCTCCCCTCTCCTCCCCTCTCCTGTGTTGTCGTCTCATCTCATACCATATCATCTAGTCTCCTCTCTTATCTCCTCTTCTCTCCTTTCATCTCCTCATGTGTATAGTGTTTCTCTTTTATGATAACAAGAAAAAGACATCGACAAAAAGTATAGATATGATTAATAACTCTTTGGTATCAGCATGTATTGTAGTCACTGTGGCTCCTCAGTAAAGACCTCGAAAACTTGTAAATACTTGTTTTGCTGAAGTCTGCTGCCCCCTTCTGTTAGTTTAAAGTATAACAAATCATTACATGTGATTGTGGGTTACAGTGGTTTCATGTTTGTGTCTCTGGTTGTTCTTCACAGTTTCCCAGTTTAAACGAGCTCCAGTCTGCAGTCGATGAAGTCATCAAAACAAATCTCAAATCCAAAATCACAGAGGTCAGTGACTCCTTATGAACATAAATACCCTAATAATCATCAATCTTGATCATATTACACCAGCGTTGTTAACAAATCTGAGTAAGTGGAGAGATAGAGGGAAGAGCGTGAACAAGTTTTCACCAAGGTTAATGTAGTGATCATTTAGCTGCTTTAAATGTGTGTTAACAGAGTTTGCTGAATACAACAAAGCTACTTTTTCATAAAAAATAGCTTGACAAAAAGAAATTAAACTTAAGCACTGTAGTTAAAGGTTCTTTATGTAATATTATAAAAATGGGCATAGTTCTTGTCTTCTTTTCAGGTGGAAGACTATTTTGACAGCATCCCACAGAGGGTGACCAATGACACCAAGGATGTAGTTCAAAGTGAGTGAGCATATCTACGTCACAAACTTTAGGCCTTAACTTTTTTTTTCAAATATTCTTGATTAACATATGTATTTGAATAAGATACGTTTAAAAATATTATAATTTTGTGTTTCTGTGGGTTTTTAGGCAGCAAGCAACAGCTGAATGACATCAAATCACAGATCTCCCAGGTTACCAATGACATCCCTTTATCTGCTCTGATGAACGTGTCAGACACTTTGAACGAGTTGCAGAAAGAAATCGACAGGATCACACCCGAGGCCGAGAGAATCGAGCACATTAGGTAAAAAGCCTACATGTGCAAACACATGTGATCGGTGCAAGAAAAAGCCAAAAATCAGTCGTCGTGTGTATTCTTCTTCAGATGGGGAGTGTGTGTGGCTCTGTGCTGCGTGGTCCTCCTGGTGGTGGCGTGTAACTTCATGGGTCTGGTGTTGGGCCCTCTGGGTCTGACACCCAAAGCAGACCCCACAAAGCGCTCCTGCACGGCAGATTGCGGAGGCACTTTCCTCATGATGTGAGTGCTGGGTTGTGATGTTCATCTGAAGTCACAATGCTGATGCTCTTATTCAGAGGTGAAACATTGAACTGTTTAAACTGTTTAAATTCCTGAGCTCTTGTCTGACCTCTGACCTGGATGTGGTTGCAGGGGTGCTGGTTTTAGCTTCCTCTTCTCCTGGCTGTTCATGATCGTGGTGCTGCTGCTGTTCCTGCTCGGTGGGAATGTGTACACTCTGCTCTGTCGGCCCTGGAGTGATGGACAACTATTAAAGGTAAAAAAAAACATATACTTATACAATATCAGCACACATGAGAAATCCAAAGCTGCTCCAGACGCTGTGCTACTTGTTTTTGTGTTAATGTTATTGCCCTTTCGCTCCACAGCTCCTTGATACCCCGGATATAATTCCAGGGTTGGACCTAGGTACAACACTTGGGACTGAAAACATCAATATCTCTGATATCTACAGGTATGTGATGCCAATTCACCTGTCACACAGGAACATGACTCCATGTGGTTTAGTTTAATTTGTTCACACTCCTGTCGATCGTAATATTAATGGAAAACTAATGATTTTTCTTTGTGAGTCTAAAGCACTGTAAACTGTGATTAGGTAGGGTATCAAATACATAAATGTGCTATACCGTAACATACACTTTATGTAATTTGAGCAGCTGCAGAGAACATAAATTATTCCAGCCTTCAATGTTTTCAGTTACTCAAGTAAGTCTTATTGTAAGAAAATACATTCCCATAACTCTCTTGAGAGTATTAACAACTTTAATTTGCATAGTAAGGCGGCAGTGTCCTACTTTTACCGCACTGTACAGAGACATACTGACGTCAACACAAATACACTAGCTTGGCAAAGAGATAGACAGTAAGATTTAAGAGGAGAGTCTCGAAAGTGTGCAAATGTTCACTTAACTTTAGAAACAATCTGATGCAATTTAAAACTGCGCATCAGCTGTATTACTCTAAATACAGATTTTCCCCGAAACTCATTTTATTTGGTATAGTTGTGGCAAGCAAAGTTGTTTTTACTTATGTGGCAGTTCAGACTGTGCATCAATATATAAAATGTGGATAAGTGAGTTGATGGGTAAGACAGGTTTAGATTCTCTAATAAGAATAAGACTCAAACATTTGTCACAATTAAGAACCGTTTACTAGAGCAGTGGTTCCCAACAGGTGGGCCGCTTGTCCATTCTGAATGGACCATAAGTGACTCGCAAAGTTGTAAAGTTTGTAAAAAGAGACATTTTATTTTGCATTACAGTGAATTGACACCACAGAGCTTTTATTTTGGAGTGCCATGTCCTGCTGTTCAGCAACTATTTGATGGCCCTGTTCTTGGTAATATTTGGCCTATAACATGCTGTGCCTTTGCAGTGGTTTTATGTCACTGGTCATGAAACAATGATATGCACCTTTTTGTTTTCAGTGCTATTTATTTACGAAGTTTTAAGTAATTGAACTTCATTTTTGCAATATGTTTTAATTCACTGTTCTAAGCCCACATATAAAATCGAACATGCGGTAATTTATCTATTGTGAGGATGTTAACTATGACCAAGGTAATAAACTGGACCCAGTGGCTAGACCAGTTAGGAACCACTGTACTAGAGTACCTCAAAGATAGCGAATTGTTATGGACGGCCTCTATCATGTATATTTATTTTATTTTACTTCTAATGTTGAAGTCCCTGGACTTTTTTTCTCTGTATTTTTGAGGATAGTCATGGCTGAGTTGTTAAACAAATGTGAATAGCTGCTGTAAAAATAAGTTTGACTTGTTCACAGAGACTGTAAGGAAAACCAGTCTCTGTGGACAACACTCCACCTGTATGAGCTCATAAACCTTGAGGACCTGCTCAATGTATCTAAGGTGAGTTTCCTGAAAGTCTGTTTCCTTTTGTTCAAAATAAATCCTGTTCAAACCTATAATACCTTCATTAAACATACACTGATATGTGTCTTTGGGTCACACACAGTACACAGAGCAGATCCAGCAGCGCTTTGAGGACACAGACATCTCTCTGTCCAACGTCACTCTCCTGAGCCCCGAAGTTACAAAACAGCTCAGCAGCTTCTCCAACAAGGTTACGAATGTTGACACCACTGCGGTCACACAGCAGGTAGGTATCATCCACAGGCTTGCATGTATCTTTCTGTTGATGTACTTAGGGCCTACATTTATGCCCACCTTTTACAAGGGGTGTGTCTAGGGAGTGGCCTGGGGTGTATCTGATTGGCCACCCCAGGTGTCACCCCATTGTGATTGGCTGTCTGCTCACTCAGTCTGAACTGTTTAATGAAAAAACCGACTGTTTGTTTATAGCTGAATTCAGTCTTAAGAGTAGTGTCTAGCCTGTATAATTTTACATACAAATAAACTGATGCAACTTAAAAAGTTTGTTCACGCATGCTTTTTTTTGTCACTTTAATTTTGTTGGCTTTTTATACTTGCTATTGCACTTTTTACTTTTGGAGGAACCATTTCTTGTAAAAAGTATGGAAAAGTATGGAAGTATGGAAATTTACATCTATGTTGTGTTGTGATTAGTTGGTCTATTTATCTTTTAAACTAAACTGTAAACAGGAATGTAAGGCAACTTTTACTTTATTAATTAAAGTAAATTAATGTGTCCACAAGTAACATGTAATTGTGACCCCGTCTTCCTTTCTTGTCTCTCTCAGATGAACAAGATTTCCAGCATCAATCTGAATACAACAGCAGATGAACTTGATAATCTTGCTCATATACAAGTGAGTCCAGAGACATTAACTTACCATATAATGCCCTCTTGTTTTCTGGGCTTTAAAGATGTCACTTGATTACTGTCTGAATGCCATTCTTTCTAATGCTTGTGTTCTTTCAGTCAAATGCTAATATTCAAAAGGAGCTCCGAGATGAGGCCAGGGAGCTGAGGGAGATCCAGGCCGACATAGAAACAACCATCATCCCAAAGCTGGTGAGCAGCCGGCCCCATCTCCACTCACTTCTCATTCTGGTTTTTCTTTTTCCCCTGTTGGCCATGCATTTGAATTCAAACTAGACTTCTACTTCTTTCAGGATACCTTGAACTCGACCATCAAGAGCCTTGAATCCGAAGCTAAAATGATCAATGTGAGTTCACTGACTAATAGCTAGAACTGGCACGTATAAAGGTTATTCTTCCTCCCTCTCTTCCTGTGTCTCATGCTCTCTTCTCCTCTCTCTGGCTCTTCCAGGGAACAGTGGGGGAGGTGCTGATCAACGTGGGAGCAGCACAAGACTTCCTTAACACAAATACGACACAGATTGTCAAGACCGTGAGTAGAGCCACGAGTCACATGAGTCAGAAGAAAGAGTGCTCCATGTGGTGGGTTAATGCCTGTGGTCGGTCAGTCATTTAGCCTGAGGGGGAGAGAGGGAGGTGTGCTGCTTGTAGCTAAAACAATGTGCTTGTTGGTTCCACAGTGCATGAATTTAATTTAGTGTCCATTCATATTTGTCATCAATTGTATCCAAGCTTTTAGCAACTAATTACAAGTTCCTCAAATGAAGAGCAGATGTACCGAGGGGTCCGAGATGACATTTTGTGTCATGTAAATGTTGCTTGAAGGATTGTAACTAAAAGAGCATGTTGCACCCATTCTTTGATGTCTTCATCATCTGCCAGTGGGTCATAAAATGGACCTCTCTCACAGGTCAACACACCATCCTCAGGGGGCAAACTCAACGTTGAAACACAGCAATTACTTTCCTACTCATCTCAGAGCTGTAACAAACAAACTGAAACAACTTGCCGTGACTTCAATGAAAATCCAACGTCTTTGACTGAAACAGAAACATTTTCATTATTCACCTGGCATTTATCTTTGCCTGCATAATCATCAATCTGCAGTTTAAAGAATAAGGCTGGTGTTCTTTGTTATTTAATGTCAACAAATCCCATGAAAAGTCCAAAACTAATTAAGTTTTGGTCCAGCTTTAAAATAACTTCTTCCTAACACGGTTTGAGGCGAAATAAGTGTAATGCAATCATTTGAGATAAAAGCACAATATATATTTGCAATTTGATTGAACGGAGATGTGACTGCAGCTATAGTTTGCTATCTCAAGATGTAGTGTTGTCTGTTCTTTGTGCACAGACTGAGCTGGAAAAGAAGGCTTTTATGTGCTCTGCTTCCCTGAATAGCCTCCAAAATGATTTGAAACTAAGAGTTTTTGGTGGCATTATTGCAGCTGGAAATGCCACATTAAAAAAAATTTGGTTTTTTGCTGGTCTCAAACAGTAGTCTGATTCTGCGCTGCTGTCTCACCCAGGTGTCACGCCATCCACCACCCTCCACCTCCCAAGGACAAAGTCAGTTTATATACATGTAATCAGAGCTACATCACTTCAGAAAATGTGTTATGCTATAACACTTATATATGCATAAAATGTACAAATGTAACTTGGTTTGCAGAAATGTGCAATGCCAACATTTTCTTCTGGCAAGTGAGCTGAAAATAAACTACATTGCTCATGTTCATGGTAATGAAGGAACAAGTCACCCAGTGCAACAGTGTAGCTCATTTCTCTGTTTTCAAAAGTCCTCTGAACAACAATTTAGGTCTGTTGCACAGAGGAATAAACTGTGTCAGAACTTCTCTGCATAGATAATACTTGTTAATTGGAGTTGGTCTTTTCATGTGATTTGTTGACAGTAAGAGGAATATAGAACATCAGCAGACGTGTCCTTTTGATTTTATGCATTATATTGCATCAGTGCATGAAATGTAAATAACTAATTGCCTTGCCTCGCCTAACCATACTGCCAGTTCTTTACAGGTCACTTCAGAGGATTTACCCAGAATTCCACACACTGAGATGGTCAGACGTTCCAGTGATTCCTCATGACCTCCTCCTGTAAAGCACTGAGAAATGTGTGGAATTTACTCTCTTTTTCTCTCTCACGACTGCAGGAGAGCAGAACGTTTTTGGACTGTCAGCTGGATTACTTCACTGTTTATGCTGACTGGGCCAACCAGACGGTGAAGTTTGTTCAGATTTTTAATGTGAATGTGCTCAAAGCAGATAAAGTATGTGTTAATGTTTGTACTGTTACTGATCTGTGTATTCGCCCTTAGATCACACAGCAGGTGGGCCGCTGTGGGCCGGTGGCGGGAGCTGTGGACTCTGTTGAGATTATCCTCTGCTCACACATCGTGGAGTCTCTGGTGAGGATCGGATGTTGTCAGCTCCACCTGCAGCTGCACATCATCTTCACTACTCTAATTAAATACGCTGGTGTTTGTCAATCTATAATAAATCACTCATTTTTATTAGTCCTGTATTGTATTCACCCATGTGCTCTTTCACTTTAGAATGCGTTCTGGTTCAGTTTGGGCTGGTGCATGATCTTCTTCATCCCCAGCATCATCGTCTCTATCAAACTAGCCAAGTACTACAGGAAAATGAAGTACTCGGATGTCTATGAGTAAGTAGCACAAACAAAAACAAACACACATTTGCAATAGCTGCAACCATGTACATGGATGCATCTACGTGTTCATGTACACACACACACACAACCTCACACTTGTCAATAAACCACTGATCCCTCCAATAATAACTAATTTGCATGAACATAAACATATATCTTAATTTAATTTGATTTAATTATAAGGACAACACACATTAATCAACATTTCTGTAAACATGCCGGTGTTAACTACCCAACCAATTTTCAGCTCCAGTCCTTTGGCAAGATGTTCTGAAATCTGTAAAATGATAAAATCCACAGAATAAAGATAGCACGGCACCATAAAGACAGCAATGGTAACAGCACACAGAAGTTCTCAAGACAGAAAACAAGCAATGCAAAGCAACAAGGAACAGCAGAACATCAGTACAAAACAATAACAAAGCAACAACACACAGCTTTTCAGCACAAATAGTCATGTGGGCAACATGAAGCAACAACACACAGCTAAGCATTACATGCACACATGCAGAGCAGCAATAGATATTACATATAGATTTAATACAACAGTCAATACACAGATCTTTATAAACTGTTAAAAGATGCAGTAACTGCTTAGCAATATGGTCATGTGCACTAACACACAAACCATGCAACACAAGGTTAGCCCAGTTTTTAATAAAATGGATATTTCATAAATACCCATGCAAAGCTGTCCGCTTGGCAACAGGCACCTTCACACACACACAACTGACCTCAATGCTGGGCGGGGAAATGTTTATGGACCAACCGACTGATAGGGCTGCTGGTCACAGCTACAAAAACTACATCTACTAGATTTATTTACTCAAACATATCCATTTGTTGTGCAGGAACCACATGACTGATTCATTGTACTGTACTGACCTGCCACTTACCGCTCTAAATGTCTCCACTTTCAGCAACCACATAGTTATGAATCACATCCCGCGAGCACAGATGAAATACCCATGAGAGGACAGCACGCGTGGGTTACAGCCTCGATAAACTGCATGCATAACCGTGGCATTGCTCGACAAAAACATGACACATGGTGCACTCCTGCACAGATGTGCCGCTCTGGTGAAAAGTCTCAAACTGAAAAAAAAAAGACTTAAATAACTATGTTTTTTTTAATTCAAATTTTCTCCATACGGGTGGAGAAGCAAAGCGACTGCAGTGGTCATATTATAGATGTCAAATATCACACAGGATATTTGAATTGACCTCAGGGGACACAGGGCATAAGGGAATCTGCAGGGATTTTACCATCAATTTTAAATGAACATTTCAAAGAGTTTTATTGTATTACATAAATGTTTTTTTATATTTAATGTGTGAACTGGGCCACTGCTGGATTTTGAGATTATCTGCTACACATTTCAATTTGCAAAGAAGAGTTTTGTTGAGAGTTTATCACATTTACACATTTCTATAAAGTGATGTTAGTGTGCAGTGCAGCAGTGTGTTACTATGCCAACAGGCTTTTTATACTGTGCTTGTCTCTGTCTGCTCACTGCCATGGTTTGGCAACCTAATTCCAATGGGAACCACTTTTTATTTAAATTCTTAATTACACTTGCACTAATTTTGAAAATCAAAGCACAATTTTCTGTATGAATCATGAAATGAATATACTTTGTTGTGTGACAGATGTGACGGAGATAACTTATGTCACTGCTGTTTGCAAACTATACAATGCACATTTTGCTTGCAGATGTTTTTGTACATATTGATTTTTGACTGATGTGATGTTCATGTGTGATTCACATGTTCGACAACGACGATTTTTGTACTTTGTGCTTAAAAGTAGATTGTGTTTTGTTTCTGTTACGCAGCACTTTAAATGGCCTGTCTGTTCAACGTGATTAAAAGGTTGTGAACATTTCTGCCAGTGAAAACTACAGTAAAAACTGACACCCATCAACAAATGCACTGAGTCTGCTGCACTTTTTTTTTTTTACCTTTTAGCCGTGACGTGAGTGGAATCCCAGAGATCAGTCAGAGTTCATTTGCCACACAAACCATGAAAGTGCTTTTCACAGTGCACATTTGTAGCAACTGCAACCTTCATCACACTGCAACAGTTTTTCAGAAACAAAATGTAACAAACTGCTAAATACAGCCTCTGTGCAATCCCACAAACAGCCAAAAACATGTAATGATTTACTATGTTGAGAAAAAAATATGTCTCTTTTTGACTATATAATTACTGTCATGCTTTTCCGTTATCTGTGCAAACAGATCAACTCTTAGCTCTCCATTCATGTGATACTGTGTGGATGAATTTGAACATTCAAGAAGATGAAATTTGTGTGAGCCGGTTGAAAACTCACATGTAAAGATTAAACTTTCATTTGAAGATTTTGCAATAATATGAATCTGTGTTGATTGAGTAATGATCAAATATTAACAGGATCAGTGCTAAAACTCCAGTTTGGGGATTTTAGTTAGGTGAGACCACGAATTAAGCACCGGGCCGATTGAGCAGGTGACCAGGGGCCTCCGACCTCCAGGGGGCCTCCAAACCCCACCAACTGTAGCATCCAGCCTTTGCTTCTTCTTTTTAAAAAAAATCAGATGAATACTTAACTTTATGCTAGTTGAGAGAAAAGGACAACAGAGAGCTTAAAATACAGAAAAATATTTCCTTAATTTCAGCTTTGTTTCTCCACACTGACGTCTCTGGAAAAGAGCCTAAATGTGGCGTCGAGAGGGACGTATTTTTTTAGCCTGATAGCGAGGCTACTAATGTGGGGAAGCAGCCGGACACCAAAGTGGATAGTGGAGACTCGTTGGCGTGTAGGCAAGGCGTTTAACAACCCCACAATTTATCATTTTCTTATCTATTTTAGTCTTGACAGTTTTAACTTACTATTTAAACAATCAAGGCCAGGCACCATCGCACCCCCCCTGAAAAGTCAAATCAGTTTTATTATAGGCCCATGTGTATCACCACATCACAACAAAGTCATCTAAGGTCACTGTTCAAATAGAATAGGTCTAGACCATGTTTTTTATTGAGTAAACTAAATATGCTTATGTTATTTATCAAATTAATGTTTCAGATTCTGCTCTCTGTCAGTTCTCTTCTGATCACGCGGGGCTTCGCCTCAACACACACGCTATCTAGCACAAAAGGAAACAAAAGAAGAAGACATCTGGGATAAAACAATCAGGTGATAGTGCTGATCATAATGTTGGAGGTCAAAATGCACAAACGGAGTGCGCACTGTCTGTGGCGCACCGTTTTTACCACTGTGTGTCCTGTGTTTTAACATCTAACATGCCACAGCTGGTTAGAGAGTTAATACTGAAAATGCACAGAAATAGTTACTGTTTTGTTTTTAGGAAAGGTGCCTGAATACAGACTGTGTGCCAGCTGTGTGTGCAACAGCTGATCAATGGATGCAGCAGCGGAGTGACAGTGCAGTGACAGAGGCAGACAGACAGCGGTTTTCTCTCAGCGCCACAGCATCTGAACAGTCAAATGTTCAGCGGTAGAAAGTGGTTTCTTTAGACTTCTACAGAAGACTTTGTTTTAGTGTAAGTTTTAGTCAGAGTTAAGATGGAATTCTTTTTAAATATTATGATGCATTGCTCTGTGTCTCATCCAGCTGCTCTCTGCAGCTCTCCTTTTCATCAGGGGCAGATTTAGTGATTTTGGGGGCGTGGTGCCCTAGCCCAACTGCTTTACTTTGATTTCACCTATTCTCTAAGTTGGAATGATGGTGGGCTGTTAGCAGCTGTAGAAGAAATTATGCTGTTCTCTTCACTCTCAATGTAACTAATGCAGACAAGTGCAGGTGATGAAGAGTTGAAGGAAATTACATTTAAATGACATTTAAACACAGACACAACAAAGGATGACAGGCTTTGATCCAAGTTGGCAGTCAGAGAGGAAATACTCTTCCTGGCTCTACAAGACTACATTTGGTTAATTAATTGCTGTAAATACGTTGTGTAAATCCTGTATGACAGATAATATCTACAGGTGTTGTCATTCAGGTTGTGATCACAGGGTGCAGCCTATGATCACAATTTTTGTGCGTAAGTCCTTTATGAACTACAGGTGCAACTAACAGATTGTACATACCTGTAATAGTAACATCACAGTACAGTGTGTCTGTCTTTTTCTTCTTCTTTTTCTATTTTTTTTCTGGTTTTCTTAATGACATATTCAATCAATGCGTAACAGCAAAAGTATGTTTTTTTGTACAAAATGTACAGGATTACATACAACATATTTCTGAAGATCCCATTTTGTTATGCTGCTACAAACGTGTTTATATTTCTCAGAAATCACTAAATATACAACATATAAAAAAAAATACTAATAGACATACCATATTGAAGTATTTTAAGCACAGGGAGTTTCAAAGCACCCGGATTGAGAATTGGAAAAACCTCACAGAGTCCGGGTGTGTGTTGAGGTGAAACAAGGCAAGGAGCAACCGTCTGCCATACCAATGGAAAACACTTTTTAAACAATGTCAACCCATTTTTGAGAGTACAATAACTCTCATACGTTTTTCTCTTCAGCGCTCCAACGACCCAAACTGGTTGGTTGCTAAATGATGAATTCAGCCCTTCAGCTGATCAGCATACAAATGAAATCACAAATTTGTTATTCGGCTGATGATCAATGGGCACATTTAGAGTCCAATCAATGGAGGCAAAAAAGGAGCAGCGCTGTGGTTATTAAATCTATAAACTGAATTAATTATGTAGTATAAAAATGTCACCACCCTCAAAGTTTTGTAATATTTTTGAGCTGCTGCAAGCTTCAGTGCTGCTTTTTGTAGGTAATGCTGACTTGCATTAAATATAAACTAACTCATAAATTATGAAAATGACTTTTAATGCAGTTGTTGCATTCATTGTTGCAACTCTCAGCTGTTCAGACGACAGAGGAAGAGACGCAACCAGCCAGCGTCTATTTGGATTTGTTATTGTTAACAGGATGCAATCTATAATTAGAACAAGTGAATCAATGACATTACAGCACCGGCGTGACTCAAAACCTTTGTAATATGAGAGGCTGGATAGAGAAAAAAAATCAATCTGATGAAAGAAAGGTGTGACAAAGTGAAAGAGAAAGATAGAGAGAGCAAAAAATAGCGAGATTGCCTGAGGGACGTGAGGTATCAGGTTATTCTGCAGCCCTCCGACATTTTGTTGCCCTTTGTGAAGACTCAGCCTTTTATTACCCTCTAACACTGAGGACACAGGACGCACTACCCTCCTCTTATTCCGCTCCTCTGACTGTACAGCCTCGAATGTGGAAACTGCCTATGAGCTGTTAGAGCCAGCAGTTACACACATGCGCTCCTACCTCTGCTTTTGTTGTTTTCCCATTTCGTTAAGAGAAGCTTAATGGGTAACGAGTGAACATTCCTCTTACAGGCCCTGACCATGGAAACGTTTACACACTCAAATCCCTCCACTAGATCACATACACACACAAACACACACACACACACGACTGAAGCTGTAAGTGGATTTGTGCATGGAAGGGATATGGTGAAACTCAGAAATGGGGGCAGTGGATCATGTGAATGAATGCTTGTGTGTACAAGACCTCAAATAGCATAGCTGAGCTTTTATATCAGAAGACTGTTCTTCAGGTTTCATTGAGTTAGCTGTAAATAATTAATAGACCCAAAAGAGTACACTGGCTGAGTCTGAGATTGAATAGTGCGCGGTCTGTCAGCTAAACCTGTTGTTGTGCAGTAGTGTGAATGCTGATCTAGCTGAACAAACCAGAAGCACAGCAATCTGAGAACAGGGATGTGGCATGCAGATGAAAATGTCACCTTTGGAGGCACCGATAAAAGAAGCCAGCTGATACATTTATGTATCGTTAAATTGTCTGTCCGTTCAGTTGCCCCGTCCTTTAAGGGGGGAAAGCTTCCAGAGTGCAATCGAAACCTCAGTTTCAACAACACTGAGTGTTACAAACTTTACATTAGTTGCAGGACTGTAATAATGGATAACATTACACAGCACAAGAGCTTTGATTAGGGACAAAAAGTCATAAACATAAAAGTTTTAGGCCTGAGCCTGATGAATTTCTTCGCTAAAAACATAAAAAAGAGCAAAAAATAGTCACTCAGAGCACCAGAGTGCACTGCGTTTATGTCCTCTGAACCACAGCAGCAGTATGGAGACGAGGCTGATCAGAAAACATGAATTTTCACTGTAAAAATAAATAAAATACAAAAAATAAGCTAAGTCATCAAAAGTCTTCTCACTTTTCAGTGTGGTAACAGATATTTGTGGCACATGATGCATGTGTAAAAAGTCTGACCAGCAGAGCACCAAATGCATGTTGCATGCACTTGGTGCTCTGCTGGTCAGACTTTGCAACATGCACAACAAGTGACTCAACATGTAAAACTCGGGACAACAAACAGAAATGTTATCTTTTGTTTAATAGCATACAGCATCGGTTCATAAATACTTGCATACATTTTTTTTTTTCAAATAATGTTTAAAGATGCAACACTTTGTTGAGCAAATCCAGGAGGAAATCCATTTGTTAGATGAAACCAAAAGCAAAGTTTAGGGCACATTAATATTTAACATCAGAGCCGTCACAACATCTGGCTGAGTGGCCTGTGTGGGGAAGTCAGGGAGTTCCCTGTAACTCTCAGGTTGGCTCGACGTGTCTGGTACACAGTGAAACTCACGGCACTGATGTGAAATCAGTCGCACAGAATTTGCTTGTTCAAGTGTATACAGAGCTTGGTCTGGTACCATTAGTCTACCAGTAAGACCAGAGTAAGAAATCAGTAAGTTTCATCTTGAAATTGAAAAAAAAAAAGCCTTTGACTGTTGAGACCAGGAGCTGTTATCTTCTAAAATACCTTCACTCATTTTCTCCTGAACATGAGAGGAGCTGCAGCAGGAATGTGACACTAACTTGTAAATGAAGAGCCGCGCTGTGAAAGACACTCTGATTGTTCTGCAGCATTTGGAGTCTGATTGTCACTGAGCACTTTAAGAGACTAGTTTCTCTGTCTCGCCCATACAGGGTTGTTAATTTAGTAGTTTTCCAAAGATTGCTATAAAATAAATAACATTTTGCTTTGGAGGGCTCCA
Organism: Plectropomus leopardus; assembly: GCF_026936395.1. Taxonomy (NCBI): domain Eukaryota; kingdom Metazoa; phylum Chordata; class Actinopteri; order Perciformes; family Serranidae; genus Plectropomus; species Plectropomus leopardus. The sequence goes on along the minus strand of NC_142188.1, from coordinate 18,370,015 downwards.
CATTTACATACAAAAAACACCCAGTTTGACTAAAACAAGCTTTAGACTGCTCAGGCATTGACAAAGTCATTGATAGGCACTTCAAAATACTTATTTTTACAGCACTTAATCAGAAAACATTCATTTCAATAGATGCATGGTACAAACAATACTGAGTGGGATGATATAAAAGTGCAACCAGTTTCAGAGCACAGCAAAAAAAAGAAGACAGAGGACCTAACATCTCTAATTACATTACCCTCACTGGGTCCATGAAGGAAGACGTACATGAGCTTATGCAAGCAGCAGGGCATCTAGTCACAGCGTGCCCAACCCGCACTCGGATTCTAACAGAATTACCTCCAAAATTAAATTTAAAGTCAAACTGTGAGTCACTTTACTGGGTATAATGTCTGGAATGTCCTGCGAGTTGGGCTGCGAAGGAGCAGAGAGGACAAGATGGAGTCTGGAGACACAAATGGATGACCGGAACTGAAAAATGGCAGCAAAAGGTTTTGGGTTTGGTTTACAGAGGTTTTACGGTCTAGTTGAGCCCATCAAAACCAGGTTAATGTTTAAGCACTTTTGATATGTTAAGTACAAAACTAGTAGTCAGTAAAAGAACCTTGGACCCTCCTCCGCGTCTAAACCGTACCACACTTAAAACAAACACACACAAAGGCCAGCTTGTCTCAGTGGATTATCTGCTGCATGAGCACACTTTGACATTAGCTGAAAGGCAGCTAAACTTGGCTACAATTAGCGGACATCTGCTACTTTAAAGGCAAAAAATATTCTACACGTAGATGTTAGTGGCTTGTTTTTGACTCAGCAGATAAACGCTGCACTGTGCTAACACAATATATTATTTATTAATTGGTGGCATTCTGATAAAGGTTAAGCTTATTCAATGCAGAACAATGCAATAACATCCTCATCCACGTGCAGTTCAGGCTTAAGAGATAAATAACATTGCAGACACAGTATTTACACGTTAAGACTTAAAATTACCTGCAGTATTTACACTGGTAAGATCCTCAGTAGTCATTTCATGGTTTCTAGTAGTAATACTTCACACCATTTTAAAAACGCCATCAAATATCAGAATTAACTGCATTACACTGGTGATATGTGCCACATACTGATATTATTCTGGTTTCATTTGATTGTCAACACACTCTGCTTCACAGTTTGGTCAGATTACACGTGGAATGTTTTTTGAGACATGTTCATTTTTTTTGGTAATCAGAGCACGTTAGCAGGTAGTGCCACCCTGGATGTTGTGTGTGTGGACGACTGCTGGTCGGGTGTTTCTGCAAGAGAAGCTGGAGGACTGTTGTTGCCGAGAGCTGAGTCTGTGCTGGGATCTGTGGCAGTCCTGGGCTGCTCTGCAGGCTGGCGAGGAGGTGCAGGAGGGGGGAATGATGGTGACTGGAGGATGTCTGCATAGCGCTGGCTGGGCTTCATCTCCCTCTGAAGCACTTTTCTGAGAAGAGGTTTCAGCAGCCCGACGGTCAGCTGGCTGCTGTGAGAGTCTGCGAAGGGAGCAGAGGATGAGGAGGTTGTACTGGATATGGAGAAGGAGGAGGAGGAGGAGGATGGAGGGGTGGTAGGAGAGGGGAGGTTTTTCAGCACCAAGTTGAGAATGGTGGTGACGGTGAGGTCCTCGGGGCACAGCGCCCACAGCAGCTCCAAATAGGGATCCAGGTCCCTGTGCTGAGCCACCTCGCACAGCAGAGTAGTGAAAATCTCCTTGTTGAGCAGCGGACTCTGTTTGCAGAACTTCTGCGCCACCTGGGTGACCCGCTCCCACTCCTGCCTGGCCATGAGGATCCTCAGCGCCTGCAGGATGGCATTAGGGCGCCCACTGACCAGCAGCAGCTCCACCTCCAAGTCCTGGCGCTGGTCTCTGTCTGGTGCCAGGCTGGACAGGACGCACAGGGCTCGTTTGTAGAGCGGCACATTGTTCTCCCCGCTCTCCCCTCCTCTCCCACCGGGGAAGCCCCAGGATGAGGAGGCCAGGCTCAGGCTCAGGCCGGCTGTGCCCTGCTGCTGCTGGGCGAGTTCGAGGAATCTGGGCAACCAGCTGGGCTGGAAGTGAAACACTGAGCGGCAGAGGAGCTCAAACACCGGCAGGACAGCTGGGGGAGTGGAACTTGTAGCTTTACAGTTGCGATCACCTTTGAGGCTATGACTGTGTTTTGGCTCGCCGTTTGTGAGGCAGGATGGGGTGCTGGGTGTCAGAGCAGGACTGAGGACAGTTTTCCACAAGTCTGGGGAAGCCCTGCTGGACAGAGAGCCCTCTCCATTGTAGTGTAGCTGGAGGGCGGCCTGCGCCGCCCTCCACACCTGGCTGGGGAAGATGCTGAAGATGGAGTTGAGGTAAAGCAGCGCCTCTTTATCCAGCTCTGACGCTGACAGCAGCCTGGCTACTTCTTTCTCAACCAGACTCTCACACACAGCCTCCACCTCTTTAACAGTCCCCCTCGCTAAACTCCCCTTCACCTCCTCCAGAGACACCAGAGCCTTGAGCTCAGCCTCCAGAGAGCCCATTAGCTTGTCCTGCCCTGCGTCGCATCCACCTCCTCTGTTCTGGGCTCCTTTCTGCCTCAACCCCGTGCTGAGGTAGTTCTTGAGGATGGAGGCTAAAGAAATGGGAGCCTGGAACCTGCCTCCTTTCTTTAGTGCGTCCACAGTGAGCTGGGTGCTGCTCAGGCTCCTCTGTTGGTAGTATTTACAAGCCTCCTCAAAGACTGCCTCGACCAGGAGGGCTCCGGGATCAATCCTCTCCACTGAACCGAGACCAGAAGGTGTCAGCTTTGAGCTGCAGTCTCTGGAGTCCGTCTCCCTGCTCATAACCACAAAAAGTCCAGTTTCTGAGAGTAGATGAGGTGCACATCTTTCAGCCTGATTTACATACAACAACCCCTCTCTCTTCAGTATTATTTTTTCCAGCTCTCTGCCACACTTCACGTCTATCAGATGCAGATTTTGCCCTACCAGCAGCGCCAAAGTGCCCTGGTATATGCAGAGGCTCGTGCGAGAGCCAGATTTGCCCAAACAGTTGTCTTCCACTTTGTACACCTGCCGGAGCACCATATTTTTCTGCAGAAGAAACACCCACCCTGTGCTGAGCAGCAGCAGCAGGCCTCCACAGGCTGTTGGAGCAAAGTCGTAGATCTCAGGTGGGTCGAGAGTTGATAAATATCCTAAACAGTCTGTCACCAGCCTCTTTAAATCTGACTCTTTAGCTGAAAACTTTTTTAGAGGTGTGTTTTTGCACGTGGTGCTGACTGTGAATGAGTCACTGCGAGGGGACCAGGAGAGAAAAAACTTAGAGACGCTCAACTGTGGCTTCACATCAGGAAGAAGATGCACATATTCACCAGAGCTGACCACAGTGAATTTGGGATTATTGTGGAGGGCGATTTTCACTCCTCCCAAGCTGACAGCCCCCTCCTCCACCTCGAAGTCACGTCTGCAAACACAGTATCTCAGCTTATTCCTCGTGGAGCTGAGAGCAGGGCTGCTCTCTGACGGCGGCCTCTCCTCACACCAGATGATAAGATTGGGACAGGCACACACAGACACCACTCTGGCTCGGGGGCTGTTACACAAATCCGATGCCTGCAGGAGATGCCAGCCAGCTTTGCACTCCTGGAATTTCCAAAACTCAACTTTTCCATTCTCAAACACCACTGCCACTGTGTCTCTGCTGTTGTTATTGTTATTATAGTCCAGATATAAAACATCCACCACAGGCACAGTTTGGGTTAAATCCAGCTTCTTGTGGTTCTGGGCCAGATGTGGTCTTTCATACTTGTCAAAAGTCACAAGACCGACCTTGCTGAGGATGACATGAATATGACGTCCATCTGGGCTCACGCGAACATTTGACAGACTGTTTTTCAGCTCGTTATTTGTCAGGTTAAAGATCTCAGTCAGCTCTTTACCGCCGGTGTAGTCCCCAAAATCTGACAGTTGCTCCAACACGAACCGCGCCATAACTCCTTGTTTCCAGCCGGAGCAGCTGAGAGTTAATTAACTAGCCTGCTAGCTTGTGTGGCTCAGAAATCTGAGCTCCGGAGAGACTAACCGAGCAGCAGCATCCCGTCACGAGAGGATTCATCCCGGTGTTAACCTCCGTGCGGAAGGACACATCCTCCGACACCCCTCCACCCCGGTAACAGCATGTCGGTAGACGAAAAAAGAGCTAAAGTGTTAGCTGACAGTGACCGCAGGAGAAGTTTTAATCGAGAAAGGCACTTTAGTCATCCCGATGCTATGCTAGCACTGCCCTGACATCACGAGATTGTTAATTTCCGGATCCCGACGACGTTTTGCATAAAAGGCGGAGCGACATGAAGTCTGACAAAGATTGTGAAGAAGCGAAGAGAAAAGCAACTTTAGCTGCACGGTGGTCTTCAGCCAGCTGTGTTATCGAGCTGGTAAGAAAGTTTACAGACTGCTGAAGTTAAACATCCTAACATCTTTGCATTTAAAAACCATCCCTCTACAAACTGCGACAGTAAGTATGCAGTCCTTTATACTGCCCACGTAGTTTGTTTCTATGTCGTTTCATTTCACTTTATTGTCATTTTCTGTGTGGTTGTGTTGTGCAGGCCTAACGTTTTTTTGTGATTTTGCATGTCTTTGCAGTTGTTTTGGTAATTTAAAAAAAAAAAACCAACTTTGTGTTTCTTTTTAGTGCTTTTGCATCTCTTCATAGTCCCATTTATTGACACAATGAACATATACAAAACATGAGATAAATGATGACAGCACGTGGAGAAAACTGCATTTCTGAATGATATAAGTTTTGGGCCATTTTCAAACCCTTGGGCCTGTGTTTGGTAGGTCCATTCAGTAATCCATACATGATGCTATCACAAACAATTTTGCTACAACAGTACAATATGGTGAATATGGAAGTATATTTGGGTTTAGCACAGTTTGCACAGTTTTGGCAGTGTTTAGTCAATGCTTGAGTGTATCTTTCCTAAGTAAGATACTGAACTACTTTCAGATCCAGCCTCTTTAGTTGACCTCAATCTCTGACCTTTCAACACACAAAACACAAAAAAGTCATGTCACTGTGGGAGCCTGTACAATTTCAAATTAAGATTTATTTACTACTCATTTTTACATGAGTAGTTATTACTACTGTCATTGGATTATATTTTTTTAAAAAAAGGAACTGTGCTTAGTTCCCCATCTGCTGTGAGAGCATAAAACAATGTTTTAAAGCTAACTTAGTTTAGACAGAACTGTGGAAACCAGTTTTTAACTCCACAGATCTGGAGGCAAGAACATTTTAACTGAATGAAACCGAGAAACTGCTCCACTACACAATTGTTCATGTTGGCAAGAGGCTGTGGACAGCTGATGTTGGTGAGGTGTAGAAAGAGGACAGGTGGGCGTCTCAGGCACCAACTAATGTAGCACTTAGAGGTAAAAAAAAAAAAAAAAAGCTTTTGTCTTTGAAAGAAAGTAACATTTATTACAGTGTGAGAGAGAGGCAGAAAGTGATGACTCAGTGTAAGTGAATGTCTGCCTGAAGGACTTGTTTATTACTTAAACTTTCTTGGCAACTTTCAAGTCATGTACTGACATTTAGATCCTTAGATACAAGACAAAGACATCTATCATTTGGCTGGCAGTGGCACACAGATAGGAATATCTGTATGGTAGATATATTATTTGTTCAGGCATATTTACACTGGGTAGTTCATTGAGGATAACCTAAATGAATCAGAGAAGGTGGCGGTTACATTTCCTCTCCTTTCAAAAAGATTACAACCAGCCCCAGATCTTATATCTTCTTTCATGCACAGATACTTCCAAAAAAATATGTTCTTGTTATCTTTTTGATGTCATGTTCTCCACAAGTATCTATATACGCACCCACAAGTGAATGCTTTTGAGCTCACATATTGTGATAGAAAAAGGGCGCCATTGAAAAAGGAAAGGACTGGCTTGATTGTGTTTTATAACATTAAATAAATTAGCAGACAAACTTGTGATACCAATAACATAATCAAATCATGATGACAGTTCCTCTGTCTCCATCGCACTACTTCATAATTATTTTTAGTACAAGCCTTTTGTTTACATGTAAGAGTTTTTCTTTCAGTTTTTTAGACAAACAGGGGAAAAACTGTTTAAAACTTCATACCTTCTTTTATATTCTAAGCTAAATTCAGAGTGGTGTTTGAGTTTTGTCACGTTTGTTAGTTCACGTTGTGTCCAGGAGGAGGCAGTGTCGATCTTCACTCAGTGCATGTGGGTGACTTGAAAGCTCAATGTACAAATGAAAATAAATGAATACACCAGAAAAGTGGCCACGAGGGTAGAATTAAAGATGAATGATGTTATTCTTTATCATTTCTTTTTTTTATCTGTGACGCTTAGAGCTCAGATGCATTGAATCAAAGTCTAAAGCACCACAGACAACACTCAGTGTTTTTTTGTTTTTATGAATATCACATGGCTATATACAGAGCCAGCATCACAAGGCTGCTGTAATCTCTCACCCACAGTTAGATAAATTTGCCCATCAAGTATGAGTCACCATCAGGCTCCTGCCATGCCCCTCTACATGTTTTGGTCATTTTGGTCCTTCATTTTTAGGTCATTCTCTCACTCCAGAGTCCAGACCCTGTAACTGCCTTGGCTGGTGTATAGTTCAGCCCTCAACTAGAGGCAGAGGTGTACTTTAGAGTATATACAGGTAAATATGGGGTATTCTCACCTCTTTTTCTGGCTATTTACAGCATACTGTACTATCTGCCAAAAAACGTGTTGGAATATGTGGGAGAGTTTACTCACTTGCTCCTTAGTAACCTACCCATCTACCATGTTAACCAACTACCACTACACCACTGACGAGGGGCTTTGGCAGGAATACTGCTTTACCAGGGGGCCATGGAGACCAGGGGCCATAATAAACAAACATGAATATTATCAGTATAAATACTAAATGAAATGCCTGTTTTTAACCTTGCTGTCCCCACTCATCTTTGCTAAGAGGCAGATCCAGCCGCAGCAGCCCTGGACAATCAGTGTTGATTTTACTGTCCCTGTTATGTATTGTAGTCATTGTAATTAGGGTGCCTGCAGTGTATAGCAGTGCAAGGAACCTATTACTATTCAGTGCAACACATACCCCTTCACACTAAATGCGTATACTAGTACCTCCAGGCTGCCCCACTAGGGCCACAATTGGCCCCGCAGTAGGCCAGAGCCCTTTAAGATTTTATTTGAGCTAGATTAGGCCAATCACAGTGCAGTTTGCTCCAGATGACGCGTGGCATACGTAAGCGGATACAAAGCGTCGGATCATCTTCCGATTGGTGGATAAGACCAAAACAGACCTCTGACATCTCCATGGAATCATGGGAAACCAATATGGCGTTTAGCATCGATGCTAATGTACATTTATCATCGAAATATGGATAAAATATGGACGGAAGTCAACCAGTATCGGGTCTATCATTGTGGATTTATTGGACAAGGTCCCGTAAAAACACCCTAATTCCCAGGCTGGATACTGAGGCTTCTTAAAGAGCTCCGGGCACAGCCGCAGCTTTCACTGGCGACAAAAGTAAGTCGACAAACAGTCTCAAAATATTAAGACTTTTCTAAATGATAACACATTTAGAGGCTTTAGAATAATTGATGTTAAGGATTTTTGAATCGATTCTGAATCGTTAAAAGCGAGAATCGAGATTCTTGTGAATCGTATTTTTTCCTCAACCCGTGTTTATTATGGTATGTTGTGCTGTGCTGGTCCCGTTAGTGTATGTTGACCATGGTGGTAAATGAGTTTCTCCTTTAAGGATTAGTAAAGTCAGAGTCAATGGTTCTGTTTGAGTGGGATTTTGGTTAGATGTCTGAAATAAGGTCTGTGGTTAACATAAGCTTAAGAGACTTTCATGTTTTCTTCTATGACATAAAATACATCAGTAAATACCTCACTGTGAACTCTGAAGCTTTTATGTGGCAGTTGTAAACACCTGAACATCGAGCACAGCTTTACAGCCTTGTTTTGGTGGCGAAGTTAAGTTGTGCAGCCATACTGTGGGCTGTTTATAGCCTAATGTTCACTTTTTACATCTGGTGATTGCAATATGTATTTCAAAAATCACTAAAGTGGTGTTCATTTGTGAAGATTGTCTGCACAGAGCTTATTTTCTGCCATAATCCAAAATTCAATGCAAAAATCTCAGTGGCCTTTGACAGGGGAACAGGGGTGACACTAACTTCTGCGGGCCAGATTTGACCTGCCGGCTGTAAGTTAAGTGCAGGCTATAGCCTTTTTGTCTCTCGTAGACCGATGCATTATCCTCCCAAAATGGAAAGCAATGTAAAAGTGAAAGTGTGATATGTTTTTAAGTGGGATGTGTTTTATATTATGGTGTAAGCACAGGTTAAAACAGTTAGTTGGCGCTGTTCACATGCCATCAGTTCTTGAGGTTGAGGGAGGAGAGAAGATGAGAGAGCGGAGTGAGGGCGAGGAAAAAGACGGACGGGGTTTCTGAAGTGTGGCTTGAGCTGACTGTACATGCATTGGAGTTACTAAAAGATATGAGGAGGATCCAGAACGTGTTTGGACTGATTTATTCCTTCACACACGCATGTCGCTTACAGAAACAGCAACTCAATCTCACACACAATAGCTGAGGAATGTCATATCTCACCTCATGCTAGAGAAGTTAAAGTACACGTGGCTCCATTCAGAAATTTTACAAGATATGGTTAACCATGTCTGAGTTACTTTGAAAAAGACTTTGTGGCAACCTAGAGGGAAGCAAGTAATTATTTTCTTATTATAAATGAAACATCTTTAGCCCTTTGTGTTCAGATTCATATCTTCCTTATCTACGTTTCTATTTTTGGCTTAAAGTAGGAGGTCGTTGCCTTCGGAACAAGTGAGGAAAAGTGTGAAATTTGGTTTTGCTTGCTAGTTCTTCTAAACTCTCTCTGACCTAACTAACAATAATGAATTTCCTTGAGGTTGCTTTTTCAAAGCTGGTGCTTTTAGCTCTCCTATATTTATATCTGCATTATTGCGCCAGAAAGTGCTTTAAGGGAGGCAGGTCAGGCACACATATTGGTGTGTGTGTGTGTCCATGTATTTATGTCCTATTATGTCTTAGTGTCATAGCTGATAAAGTATATGGATGCAGTATGTTATTCAAACAGTATATTCAAGCCCAGTCGCCTCCAGACAGGCTTGCCTTGGACAGAAAACACCCTCTATTAGAGTGTGTGTTTAGTCTGCTGTGCCTGTAGACAGGAAGATAAAGCGCTTGTCTGGAGACCAGAGGGGGTTGGAGGCTGGGGAGATTTCCTTTTTGAGTTATATGGTGTAGAAGAGAAAACCAACGGCTGCAAAATGTTGCTGCTCGGGGTAAAGAAGATGGGTAGACTGTCAGTTTCGCATCCCCTCAGGATAGAATTATTTTAATTTGAGCACAATTTAGAAGAAGGAGCGTCTGTGTGTGTGTGTGTGTACGTGTGAGAAAAAGATAGCTCTCAGTCTGTTTGGGGTTTGAGTGAGATGCCACTTTGCTGTCTGAAAGTTGCAGCTGCCTGTCAGCCTCCTGTCTCTTGCGAGAACAGGCAGATATTACTGTCAGTTTGCTCTCGCTGTTGTAAAGCTGTCAGGCGTGCAGCCACTCTCTCACCGTATCTCCCTTTGCTTTTTGTAAGTCACTTCACTGAGGCATTTTGTCTTGAGCTTCCAGGGTCTTTCATTGACTCTCCTCTGTGCTGACATACAGTAAAGGATTGTGGGAGCGGAAGTCACCCTTTTTTTTTTTTTTTTTTGCCTTGCACGTATCTTTTATATTCATATCAGAGAAGAGCAAGAATAAAAGGATCAGCCCTGAACTGGAGGAAAGAGGGAGACGAATAGGAATATTGCTGACATCTTTATTTCATTTGAGCAATTTCATCACAGTCAGTCAAAAAAAGTTCGTTACATTCAGGTTTAATCTCTTTTAGGGAATGAAATAAAGCAAACAATCCTAAAATGTAATAACCATGCTACTCTTCAGGAAGTCTTTTCTCTCCGGAGCTTCATTTCCGACGACAATAGAGTCTTTTAAGCTGTAAGTAATTTTCAGCGAGATTATATTATAACATCCAAGCACATATATCAGCAGCGTCTCCAGAATATCGACTGCTTAATGAATTTGCACCAGCACACGGAGTAGCAATTCATGATGGACTGTTGGTCCCGGAGTACAGGGAGGAGAGATGATGCGCAGAGAGGAAAGCTTTGCGGTTCATTAGGAAGACAAACAGACTTGTGGATAAATGAGCTGTGACAGACGATAACTTCAGCTGGATGAGATGTTAACAGCCATTTTGGAAATATTACAGGCCATGATTTTGGCATTATGAAGAAAGTTGATGGGGGGAAAAAAGTTGTAATGAGAATTAGTGAAACCCTTGAAATGAAACTTGTGATGTTTCTCAAAATGAGAGGTCACAGCCAAATGTCTGCGGCACTGTCACTCATAACAGATACCCCGCCTCATGGGCCGATTAGATAACAGGCCATTTACAATTGGACGTCCCTCCGCATTTAGCACCGGCTCTTATCTCAATGATCCATACCCCGACTCTGAGCATAAATAGCATTAGCTCTCATATCACACTATTAATCGGATTCATGGCCCTTGGCTCATTGCGGGATGTGGTGGTGTTTTGGGAGCCCTTTGCCTCTTTTTTATCTTCGCATCTCTCATACTGTCCTGCCGTCAGAAAGACTCACACTAGTGGAGTGTAGTACTGATTGTGACCACAGATTGGCAGTATTGGCTTTGATGGTGCAGTAGCTGGGATCGATCATGTGAGGATAAAAGGTCGTGCCATCGCTGTTCTTACACGGAGGTCGCTGACTGAACTGTTTAACCGTATCCAGAGGGTTTAGATCGGAGTATATGCTCTCTGCCATCAAATCCTCCCTTCTTCTGTGATTGTGTTACCAGCCAATAAGTCCATCTCCTCTGTGTTTTATAGCTATGGAAACAGGTGTGAGTCACTGTTTTCTGCAGTACAAAGTCTCGCTGGAGCAAAAGATCAAAGAGCAGGATTCAGCCACAGCTTCCTCCTTGATTTCCTGTTCCTTTCACCTCTCTGCCTCTTCATTAATCAGCCGATGCTTCCCCCCACCTCTGGTATTTATGCTCTCTTCCTCATCCAGCCTCAGCTTCTGCCTGTCTCTCCTCCTGCCTCCATCTCTCTGTCCCCGGATCAGACATAATTGCTGTTGAGATAAACCCTCCGATGCAATTTCTCCCTTTTTTGTCTCTGAAAACATCCGCCTCGCCTCGGCAACATGGAACAGTCAAACCGGCGTCATCGTAGCCTTTGATCACGCAGAGCATCCTCTCCCCAACCGTGGCCTAATTTAACTGGTTCTGTAACCATAAAAACCCTTGATGCTGTCACTTAAAAGACCTCCACCTTGGCTGCAATCTGAAGTGAGTTTTGACAGCATCTCAGCGTGATCAGACCCTTTAAACAAAAGTGGTGTGTTTCCATGTGTTGAGCATGTTGATGGTGGTTTCCTCTCAAGTTTGTCCCACTTGCATGACAAAAGAATCAGTGAAAACTGCGATGAACCTGTGTGCTTTATGAGGACCTCAGACGATGAGCTGTGAAATTGTAATGTCTTGCCAAGTCGTTACAACTCGGTGGCATTTAAAACTGTCTTTGTGTGCTTTCAGCAATTGCCTTTATGTGCCAGTAATCTCTTATAGGTGGTAATGTTGGCTCAGACAGCGAGGCATTAACAACAACATCTGTCTCCCACATACAGACATGCGCTGTCTCCTTCCTCTCGCTCGCTGCTGCTCTTGTTAACTGAAAGGTGTATTCTGCGCTAAGATGTCTGCATATGGCATCGCTTTCTGCCTGATCCAGCAAACACACATTATACTGGAGAGGGCTTATAACAATCAGCTTCCAACAGATCAGACTGAAGGTGGAAATGAAACAGACACTAAAGCAGGTGGTTAGTTGGTAAACTCTCCAAGCTGTCTGTTGTTAGTTAAACCTTTAGTAGGATCTGTCAAAGGTCCAGTGTGTTGGATTTAGGGGGATATATCAGCATAAATGGAATATTACATAACAAGTACATTTTCTTTAGTGTATAATCATGGAGCCATTCATACCTGTTTAGGGAGCGGGTCCTCGTCTGTGGAGCAACAAGCCAAACCCTGGCTCTGGATAGGGCCATTCGCATGCTCATGTTTTCGTGTCGGCCACTGTGGCTTGCAGCCCTTCTGCCATGAATGTGTTGAAAAAATGCAATTTTTAAAATATTGAAACTGCTTTATTGAGTGTTTTTACTGGTTTAAATCACCAGTTCCATTTGTTTTGGAGAGGGGGAGACCTCTGTAGATAATTTGGCTTCCTGTAAAAACCTCCTCCTCCTTTAAGAAAAAAAGTACACTGACATGCTAATGTTTATCCATTTACATCACCAGGTCCATTTGTTTAGGAGAGTATGAGACCTCTGTGGACAATTTGGCTCACTCGTAATACCCCCTGAACATCTGGATCAGAAAAAAGATGTGTACATGTCAGCAGGTGCTGGTCTGACAGCTTGTCTGTGATGTGCCACACTGCATAGGAAATTGCTTTATTCAATTATTTTTACTGATTTAATCACCTGGTCTGTTTGTTTTGAAGAGGAAGAGATAATTTGGCTTCTGGTAAAAACCTCCTGAACAATGAAATATCAAGGAATTGTAACCGTGAGAAGTTTTAGTCAGTTGTAATTTGCAATTCTCACTGTGAGATACCATGAAATTTCCTAAAATTTTTACAAGGTCCCTTTAATAGGACTCTTGTTTCATACAACTTGTATTATAATTTAATCATTTTCACCTGTCATTCCAATCAGTAATAATAACATTACACTCTAGAAATATGGCAGCATTGCTAAAAAGAAGTATTACCATGCCAGAATCACTGTCAGTTTTAAACAGAACCTCAATTTATCAAAACTTACTTGGAAGAGAAAACAGAGATGCATTTTGTAAACATCGATCACTCAACGTGGCATGGTTCAATTCTGTCTTACTGTGCTAGAAGCGAGGGCTGCGTTAGAGCTTCTCATCTGACTGCAAAAAGCACCGACCCTGCTCAAGAGTCCTTGTGCATTTCCAGCTTCAGCTATCCTGAGTGCTTCCTGTGGAGGTTAAAATCAACATTTCTCCTTTGAGCTTTTATCACAACATTTACAACAACAATTATTCTCATTCAGCTTCTGTTGATGCATGAAGGCATCCTAAAAACAGTAATCACACAGTCGTGGGACTGAGAGTGACAGCCTCCCAATTTTCCCTTTGACCAGCAGGGGTGTGGAAATCTGGAGAAGAGGCAGGGGGTGTTTCCGGTCCAGTTGCTTATCACCTCGCTAGAAGGATTGTTATTGTCATTCTGGCCACCTCGTCTGACCGCTCCAACATCTGGTGTCTGCTTCGTTTTAGGATTTGGCTCAGAGAGTGGCATCACTTGGCCAATGCGGGCTCAGGGAATAGCTGCAGTGGAGCTAAAGCTGTGTGTTTGTGTTGCTTGTATTCATGCGTTAGACCTCAGAGGAAGACACAAAATTGAGACAAATAGAGAAAAATGTTATATGTCAACTTTTTTTTGTGAAATTCAACATTCATCATTCATGACAGGTTCAAAAAATCTGTATGAGGCTGTACAAATAAGTTTTTTTGTGTACTTTAAATGAGGCTGGCATTGTGGCACTTCTGTTTAACCCCTTTTTCACTGAAATTAGCTTATTTACGCAGGTTTTTGAAACATGGGTAAACCTGCTAAAAATAGGCCATAGGCTCCTTTCCCATTGCTGGTAGACCAGAGCTGTGTACACGGCTCTGCAGCAGATGAGTAGCAGCATGGAGGCCTCTGAAAACTTTACAGTAGTTACTTATCTTTATATATTTCTTACTTATTCAGTCTCTCTTTCAAACTAAGGTGCAGACTAAATTAGACTGATGTTTGAGTGCTGCTTGGACAGAGATGAACTGTGTTTTGTGGTGGCGCATCATTGCATTTCCCCATTAAAGGGGCTATAATTAGTGTGTCCACCCGAATGTTTTGTTTCCATCAGTGCTGATCAGAGTCAGAGGTGATGAAGACCCTTGACTACTGCAGCGACTTTTGACGCCGGTATGGATGCTGATTGTTATCTCTCCCACCACATTAAACAGCCAGATGTTAGCGGGTGTTAGCATAAGTATAGCTTGCTTGAGGAATGTTTTCAACAAGACTGAAATACTGATGAAATATATTTACTGGTTGCACGCGGGATGGATGTGTGCTATCAAACTGGCTTTTTTCAAATCACCCTTTAATTATCCTTATTTTTAATGGAACGCTCTGCTGTGAGCTGCCATTCAAGGTCTCTAGATTTTAAAATGAAATTGAAAGCATCACCCTGGGAGCTTCACATTTATGATCGCCACTATTGACAAAATGCCTTTACGGCTTAAAAATAGGAATGACAATGGAAACTGCTGTCATACTGTGGTTCTGAAGAAAAAGCCAGTTTCGAGGCTCATTTGGACACCCCATCATACTCTCACCTTTGGCATCAGTACTGAGATTACTCCAATACAAACCCATGAAATATTCACACCATATCATATGAGTATAAATCAGTATTTTCCAGTGATAAGAGACCTGCCATCTTTCATTATCCTCCCTGAAGGCCTGTACATGTCTGTCCCGTTTATTTGACCTTAGCCCTCCCACGCGTGGATGCTGGAGGGAATAAGAATACCTATGGCTACACGTTGCACATTACAGCCTCATTGAGTCATTCGCTGTGTGGCTGCATCTCACGAGAAAATGGCATTGACACTGTTGGCCTTTGCTTGATAAATTAGGTCCCTGGGTAGGCATCCAACATTACACTGCACATTCATTATGAGCTAACCACAGGCCATATGGCGAGGAAGGTTCTATATCACCACACATTAGCTGGGCATTATCAGAAAACACTGAACTGCTAATTTCCCTCCAGCGTTTGAGTAAAGCTTTACACCTGCCAGCGACACAATACCAGTATTAACACAACGTGTATGCTACAGGTTTAATTGGCTTTTGTCATTAAACGCTGCAATACCTAGAGACCTTGAGAGTAAAGAGGTATGTTAGGACATGCAGTGGCTAGCAATCAGCCAGCTCACCTCCTAATTGGAGAAAGGTGGAGCTCAGGGGACAGAGGAGATTGGTGGAGAGTTTCACAGTGGGTGTAATGATTTCCTGTGGGCAGCAGAGGAGCCAGGAGCAGGTCTGATCAGGTAGGGGTCGAAGGGGGAGGAAAGGAGGATCAGAGGATGAGGAAAGCAGCTATCTTGAGACTCATTTGTGTTGAAGCTCAGCTCTGAGAGAAAGGGACGCCACGGACTCTTGGACTTGGATCAATGTCAGACTTCTTCCTCCTACTGCCTGTCTCAGTGTCTGTGTTTTTGTCTGCTTTTTTACTTTATGAACTTTTCGCCTGAGGAGTTTTAGAGGAGAAGAGACTATTGGACCCTTTATCTTTCCAGGGGTCTTTCTTGCATTCTTAATGTTCTGCTGCGTGGTTTTATTCTTCCTCATTTCCGGAGTGAGTAATTAAAGCGATATCTCCCTGGTAGGGCTGGGTATTGAACCTCAGTATTGTTTTGGTACTGTTTTAAACAGGGTTTCTTTACGTCTGACCAAGTTAGAGTTGAAGCTTTTAAAGATCTTTTTATACCACTCAGACATGGACAGATTATGACATACACAGACTTTGTGGTGGTTTTTCCTCTTTTGTGTTTGTGTTTTTTTTCTTTGTCTTTTTATAGCTGTCATGCACCTTTTTGTGGTTCTGTGTCTCTCTGAGGCAATTTTGTGTGTTTTGGTAATTTTGTGTGTTTTTGTGGTTGTTTTGACAAAAATACAAAAAAATACATGAAGGACCAGCAGAATGATTACAGCTACAAGTATTTTGCATTCTGTTAGTGAATTATATTTTCAAATTCTAGCTATATGTGACATCAGTGCTCATTAAATGTAACATTAAAAAAAAAAACATTAAAATTCAATATTTCTCATTTTTTGGTCCAAGCAGCAACCTTCTGGGTTAAAAAAAAGAAAGAAACCTAAACGCAGAAGTGTCAGAAACTGTAGTTCCCCAAATGGCCACTTGAGTCTGGCTTCAGAAGTCAATCCCTATATAAAATGCCCAACTTTACAGCATAAATAACCATGTGTAAAGCCTTGTACAAAAAACATTTCGGTTTTTACAGTTAATTTTAACATTAATGACAATTGCACAGGGGGTGAATTTTCATATATTTCACCCATTTACATTTTTATTAAGGCTTAACATTAAACATATTTAAGGGCGGGACTGCTTGAGTGACAGGCTGTCTGTGAGGCGTCACCACAGTCTCAGTCAGATCTGCTCCTTTCTCCTCCACAGTGCCAAGCTCTGATCCACTTCTGGCTCCAAAATACTAAGATGGCACTGGCTGAAATACCGATCTCAAACTTTCAAAACAGGAGTCCACAAACCAGTGGGTGACAGCACATCGGCTATGTCTTTTATTTTAAAGAGTCAATGGCAGTGTCGCATCTATTGTTAATTAATGCAAATAAAGTGATTAAAAAATGTCACTATGTCAGTGACACCATAACTAACATTACTGCCTACGAGAGAGAAGAGAGCATTTTCAAAACCTTTGTAAACTGGTAAATATGCAACTATGAAACTGAATGCAGTGCTTTTCAGTGCTTTACCTTCAGATTTCCTGTGAATTGTAGATCATAGAGTAAGTTGGCATCAAAGACCTAGTAAGATTTGTATTCTTTTTTACTTCACTCATATTTTTATCCCATTTTAGACTATTTTGATTTAGTTTGTCTTCTTGTTTGTCATCTATTTAAGAAAAAAGGTTTTTGTAGAAAAGCATGTCTATATTCCTCAAAGTAAGGCATTGAATTATTGCTTTATCAGTACTGAAACTCATATCATTTCTTTCTACAAGAAGCATTAAAAATATTTCATATAAGAGGCGTCCCGATGGCCTGGGGGTGTGTTGTACTATTTGGTCACAGCATCCCCCAGTGTGAATTATCCGCACCCCCCTCACTACCTGTCACAAAAAAGATAATAAAAGTTATCAGCCTGATGTGGCAGAGTCGCCCCTCTTATATATATATCTGTCTTTCTTCAAAGGTAAGTCTACTTTATCCCCTCTCCCTCTTATTTTCTCCACCCTCTCTTCCCTGTCTCCCCACGCTGCTTTTGTCATGCCCATTAGTCCTCGGCATACAATCGATACCTGGGGCCTAAAGCTCTGCCGCCATAAAAGCCGTGAAGGAAACGAGGAAGGGAAGGAGAAAATGAAAGTGTAAGGAGACTTGTGGTTATTTTTCCTCAATGTAGCTGTTGTTTATGAAGCCCTCTTTTTCGGTCTGTCACTGTCACTGCTGCTATTGATCAGATTTAAGCCGTAAGATAAGATAAGAGGGCTTGCTAAATGCCTGACTTTTAAACTGTCAGTTGTGGATTGCAGGTTCACTCCCTTTTCAACCTCTCCTCCATATCTCTGTCTTTAAATGGATTAGTGCATTATATAAAAACTTCTGGAACATACAGGAGTGTATTGACCACTGGGACTCTACAACGGGGCGATATTAGTAGATTTATAGTTATAGATCCTGTTTTATGTCAACAAGGGTTTTGAGAGGGAGGAGAGCTGGTGTCTAAGGTGTAAATTAGACTATAGATCAGGGGAAGCAGCAGACACTGATGCTGCAGGCCTGATGAATGGATAATGGTGCCTCTGTTCCAAAGAGCCCTTGGCATATGGCAAATAAACCAGCATGCACACATGGAGGGCCAGCAGACAGGCAGCTGCGCGCACATGCACACAGATAGGACAGGATACACACAAACACGCACGCAAATTCTGTTTCACGCCAAGAAGCAACTCCAAGTGAATACAAAACATGGGGTTGGGATGAAGAACTTTAGTATGGGCGCTCTGGGAATTTACTGTTTCTCTTCGGGGCTGTTTACATGGCAGCGGTTCTTGCATGAAACCTTAAACTTTTGTTGCAGTTTGGCCTTTTGTTCACACGATAATGCCGTTTTGAAGGCCTAAAAACGTATTATTGTATTATTATTGAGTGTTATTGTTTGAAATTGAAACTATTCTGTCGCCAACTGACAATGCGGCGATCGTGTGAGAGCGGTGATGTCACGGCTGCACTTTGCACATGCGTGTGGTGTTCCTCTATGGTGTGTCATTATAAAGTTACACTGCCAACTACTGGCCTGGCATGCATACTACAGTGTTTTCAGTTGTTTTTGCAGATCAGTGAGCATTGTCTCATAATGTTATCATATTAACACAGACTTTTTTTAAAACACAAAGGGAATGCTTGTTCGTTTTTAGAAGGGCTGTTTTCGACTAAAAGTGGCCTTAAATAAACGGTTTAAAGCCTTAACGTGGAGCTTTCATAAAGGGTTGTTTTGCAGTGGAAAATTAAACCTTTCATTCATGTGCGATGTGTCATTCCAAACCCAAGTAAACATTCAACGATGAATTGACTCTTCACTGTAAGACAGGCATTTGAATATGTCAGTATTATTCAATATTTCAATCCTATTTATACAAATCACTGTACAGCTCAAAGGTAACCAAGATGCAGGCGCAGGTTTTCAAGGTTTATGAAAGGGACTATTAGCCAAAATCCCAAAATAAATCTTTCCTCTTACCTGTTGTGGTATTTATTAATCTTGTTTTGGTATGAGTTGCAGAGAGATGGACAGATAACATTTAGCATATCGGCCGTAGAGATGCTGCTGGGAACTAATATAATGGAAGTATATGGCACTTCTTATATTGGCTACCTGTCACTCAGAGAGCTGATTTCAAAATCTTGCTGCTTATCTATAAATCACTATGTGGCTCAGCGCCCAGATATGTCTCTGACATGGCTGACATGACATATAAAACTTCAAGGACCCTGAGGACATCTGGTGCTGGCTTACTGATTGTCCCAAGAGTTAGAAATAAACATGGTGAAGCAGCATTTTGTTATGCAGCACAAACCTGGAATAACCTCCCAGATGATGTTTGATAAGCCCCAACTCTGACCACTTAAAAGTCAAAGCTAAAATGTTCCTTTTTTTTTTTACATTGCATACTCCATCTTAAACTTGATTTGAAATAATCTAAAATAATCTTTTTATCTTGGCACGGCTTGTATTCACTTTTGGTCCTCCTCGGCTGAATGTTGTAAATGCACGCTTCCATCTGCGGTGTGTGTTGCAATAGTCACAAATTCACAGAGCTGCTGCTATGAATAGTTTTTGATGGAAAATACTCACAGGCATGGATTTTTTATTTTTATGTCACTTATTCATCACCCCCCCATGTGTAAAGGCCTTTAGGAGCCATCTTTTTCTCCAGCCTGTCAAAATGTCCCTCCAACAGCAGCACTAGTTAATTAAAAAAAATTTGAGTGATTTGAAGCAAACATATTGAAAGACAAAGTCTGACTGTGTAGAAGTTAACTAAACACGTGCTCTAGAAATATAAATGAACTGCCAACAATGTCATAGATATAACATTATGATATAAAACCAAAGCCATGTATCAACCTTTACCTGTTTACTGTTGTAGGTGCAACATCCATGAGGTCAAAAGGTCAACAAACTCATTTGGGAGAAAATTAATTATTTGGTTTTATCTGTAGAGAAGACGTATGCAGCAGGGTTCCAACATTTCAATCAGCTGTGTGGCCTCAGGTGCGAAAATGTGTGAAAGAAGCACAAAGTTGACTTGTTTTGATTTCAAGATGCCAGATGGCTGAGTCTTGCATATTGTCAGAAAAAATATTCTCAGTATGTATGTATGTATAACTTATATGCTGTACTTGCATACCAGTATTTATTCTGTCAGATGTCTGGTAGTTGGTTAATTGATTTGACATTTGTCAGGAGAGTTTGGCCCCTTGAAAGCAGTACCAGACATTTGCAGAGGTAATTTAACACATTTGACACAACATATTATTGATACATCAGTTTAAAAATACAGTGATTACAACGAGACCACATCGATTACTGTGAATATATTTGCCGTTGTTTCCCCTGCACAGGAAATGTAAAAGTCTCAGGCACCACGTTGCTGTCTCCTCACTGAAGAGAAAACATGCAGGAAAGAGTCCTCTTGTTTTTACCTCCTCTACACTTAATATCCATCACTTTCTAAATCTCCATCGAGCTGCAGCTATGACTCAGCTAGTGTGTTAGATAACTGAAAGATGGCTAGAGAGACGACACGCAGCAGTGCGTGGCTTCTAAAAACAGCCCCGTTATTACATCAATCTGAGACTTTAATCTTTAATCTAACAAACACATTCATCATATTGGCGTGAATCATAAACCTCTTTTGATAAAGGTCTTGACTTAATTGAAACAAGTTGGATTATTATTACGTTTTTATGCAATCATTGACCAGAGAGCCTCCTTTTCATGGAATGTCGCACTTGATTGGGTTGTAGGATGACAAAGTCTTTTCAATAATGCAACAAATAGGGCTGTAATAAATAATGTCACTTCCTCTGGTGATTGATGATGTTTTTATCCAAGAGCCATGACAGCAACAGATGCTGTGATTAAGCAGACATCGTCTAACACACACACTGTTGCAAACACAGAGCATACACACACAGATATGCTTGCAAAGATTAAAAACTTTAAACAATGCCGTGATGTTTTTTTCCCAAGTATGTGACCGACGCTCATGTCTGTAACATGATGCAAAATGTCATTGTAAAGCGAGCAGGCAGCAGTCAAAAACCCAACTCATCAAATACCGCTGCTTTATCAGACAGACGCAGTGAGGCACCTTTTGCACTGGTATGATATGCACTGGGTGGCAACTACTGTAACATAAACAGCATGAAGGGCAAGTAGAACAGGTGGTAAATTTCTCCAACAAACTCCGGACTTTCACCCGAGAGCCCGCTGTTCACTTCCTGTGGCAATTTTAAGCCAAACCGTGATGTGTTTTTTGTTTTTTTTTTCTTGCTTAACCTAACCCTTTGTTTTTTTACCTAAACTTAAGGAAATAAACCTAAAAACTGTGTTTTTCCTACAACTGATAAGCAACAACTGTAAATTTCCTTTGATTTTGAAAAGACACAATGCAAAATGACACATGCAAAAGGGTGCATAGCTCTTCATATTTACAGGTGTATCCACTCGGGCTGCTCCTATCGATTATTTTTTTGATTTGTTGACTAATCTAACAAGCAATTTATGGATTATTCTAAAGATTATTATTTTTTTATTAAGTCATATAACAACTAATTTATCCAAAAATAAATAATAAAAATGGATCTCATCAATATTTGAATAATTTCATTCTATCATTTTCTCTTAAAAACGATGATAACAGTGGTATTTTAAAATTAATCTAACTTCCACATCACTGTTGTGTTATGATAGTCATAGTTATTATTTTCATATAAGACCCTATTTTTCAGATGCCTGATGAGAAAAACTGCTGGACCTCATACTCGAAAGCATTGCAATGACACATTGCACGTAAAGGTAGTAGTGGTGTACTCACAGAAACATGTTCCATGTGATGATAATCCAAATAAATCATACCTGAGTGAGGACAAATGCAATGCACGTTTTGCAAATCGACGTGTTTCTGTAATTGATGATGTCAATTACATTGAGGAATCACCCCAGCCCTAATATCCACTGGCTAAGCACCAGTATTTGACAAGATGTGACGAGAATGTGTTAGCCTTCGCCCAAGAAAGGGAAATCGGGGTTCAACAAAAGGAAAAAATGAAAGGAAAAACAACACAAATAAACAAAAAACAAAAGAGGTGCATGAGAGAGAGACATTGATCAAGAGAGGGAGGATGGCAGGAGAGGGCACAGAGATGCAGAGAGCCTAGAATAAGGTGCGATGCCACTGGCTGTATATACTCAGTTCATCTAATGTTTAAATAATTAGCCTTTCTTGCTTATTAAGAGTCCTCCTGTAGCTGTAAACAATGCAGGGATGTACATGGAAGGGGTCTACAGTCTTTGACAGACAAACAGACAGACAGACGTCTTGTTTAAATGATCATAATGTAACCTCTTCATTGCAATAATTACTCAAAGCTTAGAGTTGGTCATGCTCAGTTTAAATCCATTATTTTATTACTCAAGCGTCTGTGTTAGAACGACATATCGTGCTGGAAAATTACTCTGGAGTGACAAAAATACTTTTTTCTCGATCTAAATGATTAATGTGAAAAGTAGCAACCCGCTGAACAACTGAAGTGTGAAAGATTGTGTAGGTATACAAAAGTGGGACACTAATCAGACTTTCAGACAAAGTAGAACTTCCTTTTCTTCACTAAGTTGTAGCTGAACTAATGAAAGCAATCCCACAGTCACAGCACAGCCAATAATGTGATTATACTTTATACATGTGAACTGAATATTCAAACACTTGAGCCTATTAAGGTGAGAGGTTTCACAGTGATTGACAGCCCTCCTTTATTCAATACACGGCTCGTGTTACAGCGTGGTATACTGATATGACTAAGACGCAGACACCCTCTCACAGTGTCCTGCCCGTAATTCTTTGAAAGCATTTCATGATTCAGCAATCTATAGCTGTGCTGTGGAGATAATGTGGTGGCTTTGAGGGGATTTACACAAGTAGGTGTTGCTGTTTCCCCTGACATCGTGGCAGGTTTTTCCGCCGTTTTGTGCTGGGAAGCGTTTGACTGCAATCTGCCAATGACGCCACTGGCAGAGTGGGGTAAACATGGGCTGCAGTCTAATACCTTGGCGTTAGCTGTAGAGACTGGGACTGGAGGATTTGATAGCTCACTAAGGGAATATCTGGGGAGATTATTGGCCAGACTGATTTCAAATGCTGTGTGACTAATTTAAGAGGGGGTTTTCCAAAACTCACTCTGTCCATGTTTGGTCCCCTGTCATCGCCAGCCAACTGAATTTTATTTTCCTCAAGAAAATGTTGATTTTGGTGAGTGTTTAATATATCTGGCTGTAAAGGCGGCAGTATGCCTGGATGTGAAATTCTGTCCCTCCACATCTTCTGGATGCCAGTTATCAGGTATCATGTTTTCATCAACGTAATCAACAGATATCATTGCATGTATGCAGAATCTGTATATAGTATAAGATTTTAGTACCTGAAGTGTTCTAGTTTCCATTTGTAGTCCAAGTATCTACGACCAGTCACATTTGAGTTTCAGGGAAACGGTCCGTGCGGCAGCCTGGTCTCACCCTCATGGCGTCAAAAATGCTGCTTGGTTAGTGACCCTCGGCGTCAGATACTAACGTCATAATGATGCCGGAGGCTTCTGTTCAAGTAGGGACCGCAGACTGTATAAACAATAGACGCAGTTACCATGATGTCATCCATTGGTTTGTGGACTGCCGTTGGATCTGACCTACAGACTGTAGCGACACCTCACAGATGGATCAAAATGGATCAGCAATCTTTTTGGAAATCTGCATTCATACGCTTATAACTATTTATAGAGATTAGCTGGTGGATAGACTAGGAGGCCCCGAAATATTGGCCACAGCCCCCAGAGGCTGTATCATCGTCAGACTGACAGCTGATGGGCTCCTAGACTGCCATAATAATTTGTTATTATTTGCAAATCTCTATGCTTTTAATTATAGCAACACAACAGAAGTTCTCTTTGTGTAAATTGTATCTTACAGTGAAAATGAGGCTGACTGCTTAAATATCAATAAGAGTCCTGGTGCAGTTGCAAATTAAAGCAATGGATATCTGTACAAGCGTACTTGCTACTGGAGTATTTATGGACGTCTTTCCATCAAGCTGATGACACTAAATAACATTTACACATTAAATGGTGTAATTAAAAAAAGTATAAACAGCTGCTGTGAATGCAAGAGTTACTTCATGCTGGATTCATGTTTTAATTCCATAGAGATCAGTTAAATGAGCGACAGTCCATCAGAGTATTATGTAACAATTAGTCACCAGACAACACTGATAGTAACTGCTCAGTCTCTCATATTATATCACACGCCATACATCATACATACATCAAAGCATATGCTGACACCCTTTTTTTTGTGAGATTATATTTAGTGATGAAAGTCTGAATCAGTCGTGCTCACTGTCTGAGAGCTTTATAATGCAAAAACAATCTGGTGGGACGTCATTAGGATAAATTGGCGTGTGCATGTGGGTGTTTTGAAGTGGCTCAAAATTTAGAGAGATGAGAGAATTAGTTAAATTAAGTCTCATTAGTTAATAAAGCACTTTTAACTTCACAGGTTCACCCAAAGTGCTTTACAGAGATCAAACAAATTATGATTTAAGATTTGAGACAAGATGATCACAGTTTGTGTGCAGGTGTGTGTGTGTGTGTGTGTGTGTGTGTGTGTGTGTGTGTGTGTGTGTGTGTGTGTGTGTGTGTGTGTGTGTGTACATGTGTGTTTTTATGTGTGCATCAGAGCAGCACCAGGGTAAAGTTTATGGTAAAGGTAAAGTTTTGTGTCTTTGAAGAATCCAAATTAGTTCAACACAGAGAATAAGTGGTTCAAATTTGAGTGACAGCTTTGGGTGTTTTTTACACTAGGTTTTATGGTTTTAATGGTATTTGGGGAAGTGTGCGCTAATATAGTTCCAAGGCACGAATGATCATCTCCTGGAAGTGGCTCACATTACTCTGCTGTACTCTGTCTGGATCAGACGAGATGTGATTAAAGATGGACTTTGCCTGCTTGATTTAAGTATTTGGGTTTTACAAACTGGAGCTGGAACATGAGTCAAAACCAAGTGGCCTAGGAACTATATTATGTTGATACGGCCACTATAAAATAAAATGGAGCGTTTAAGTGTGAATACAGTACTAAAATTTATCAAATAAATATCAAACTGTGTTACATGACTTACTGCAGTTAGTGTCTTGGAGGCAGGCAGGAGCAGGGAATAATATGTATATGCTATCCTGTTTTTACACTAAAAAACATCAAATCATCAATGTTATAAAGTCATAAATATACAATAAAAACACTCAAATTCAGAATGGAAATGATGTTTCACTAGCTTACTCAGCATCCTTTTTTCAGAAAAGATTTTTTTTAAAAACCATTTAGAGGGAGATTTAATTTCATTTGGGATTTTATTCCACCCCCCACCCCCACCCCTTTTCTTTTTAATAAAGTAAAAGAGAAGCAACTCCTGCATCCGTCAACAGCACACCCAAAAACACCACGGGCTGACAATTACTCAAGAGAGATGCAGTCACAAAATAAAAACATAAAGATTATAACTTTAAATATGAGGAGGCAGAATGCTTTGATCAAGTCTTACTAGCCAGATGAAACATGTCATGAGTTGCTTTAATCAAAGCTACACTTATATAAAGGATAATGAGAGCCAGAGTGGAGCTTTGTTTAATGGCTAATGAGCCACTGTGAGTGAAGCTGTGTAAGTAAGATATATTTCACTGAGTGAATATAAAAAACAGGATTCATGGAATATCCACTTTAACAATACAGCTATGAAATAACTCTGCTGAAGTATAAAGCAGTAATGGCTGAGTAATATCATGGTATATATTCCACTGTGGACCTCACGTTTTTCTTTTTTCACAGTTCACCAAGGTCATTATTTCCAAGGACCGAGGAAATGAGCCAATTAGGAGTGTTTTAGGCAACACTTTTGAGTGTTTTGGCCAATTAAGGCATTTTGCTACATGATTATTCCATCCTCATAGTTTTCCTTTTTTTCAGGTAACTAAGGATAGACCCCATTCTTCTCTCTCTCTCCCGATTCCTGCCTGTCTGTCTCACTCCAGGCCGTGAGGGGTTTCACGTAGAGGCCCTTGACATGCTCAACCAAGCATTAACACTTCATTTTACATGTCATGTATACACCCGCCCACCCAACAAACACACACAGGCATGCACACACACACACACACACACACACACACACACACACACACACACACACACTACTGACTTCCCATCCAACTGACAAGCTGTCTGCTGCACTTCATCCCTAAAAACACCTGTCAAGTCTACCCCAGCTCACTCTTCCTCTTTTTCCATACGCACACACACTTGGCCTGCTCACACACGCACATGCACGCGCACACAGCATGCATACCAGTTCACTAAATGTAGCTGCACAGACACAGCTCCATGCTTTAATGGTGGCAGGATGCTGGGATTTGGTGAGCTAGGGGAACTCTCCCCCAATTATCCCTGAGGATACCAAGATAAGTGTGTGTGTGTGAGAGAGACTGTGACCATGTGCATGCTTATGGATGACTTTCTGCTTCTCACTTGGAGATCATTAGAGAACCACTCAGTTGTAAGAGATCCCTGTGGAGAGAGGCAGAGGCAGAAAAGAGAGGAAAGCCAGAGGTAAAGTAGGAAAGGAGCTTTTCTTCTGTAAAGAAAGAGAACTGTTTTTTTCAGACTTAGTTTGATTCACTGGAAGACAGTAAACCCGATGAGGAATTGCAGGCGTATTGAATACCGACATGCTACTAAGTCCTGAGAACAACAACTGCTCTTATCTAGAGCTGCAACAATCAATCGATTAGTTGTCAACCATTGAATTAATCACTAAATAATTTGGTAGTCTATCAATCCATATGAGTGTTTTTTTTAAGAAATGAAAGATTTTTCTTAAATGTAAATATTATCAGGTTTTGTTGCTCCTCTATGACATAAAGTGAATATCTTTGGGCTGTGGACAAAACATACATTTGAGGACATCATTTTAGGCTTAATTTGCATTGTTTTAAATGTTACGCACCAAACAACTAATTGATTAATTGAGAAAAAAACAGGTTATTCAGCAATGAAAGTAATTGCTAGTTGCAGCCCTGATCTTGTCAGCCTGTATAACAGTTTGTCCAGCTTGTTAAGAAAAAGGAAAAAAAACCTCAGGCGTTCTATAGTATCTCTCAATCTGCAGCTTTCCCCCACACAGCTGAAGAGTAATCCTGCCACTGAGTGGAGCAGCACATGTGTGTGTCTGCCTGTCACTGTGCTGTGATAAGAGGCTGATACTAGGGAAAGCCTGGGGGGATGCTCCATTAATACAGCCTCTGATTAGCAGTGCAGTGGGGGAGGGCTCTGCTGTTGTGTTTGTTATGTGAGGTGAAGGAAGATGCTGTCAAAAGAAAATGTTTTATAGATGATATCTACCATCTACTGTCTACAGAACTAAATGTTGGCACCAGCAGCCGGATGTCTGCATCCACATCCTCACTTCACCTGGTGAAATTTGAAACATGGACACAAAGGGATATTATACATTTACTGATAAAATAATTTCAGTTATTAAGTGTGCCTGGAGCAGGACTGAAGTATTTGAATCCGGTCTCCAGACATTTTTTTCAAAGTTTTGCACTTGTCTTGGTGTTGCCCTGTTGGACTAGGTTTGCAGTGGTGCTAATGGCATTCGTGTGCTTACAAATCACAATTCTGATTTATCTACCAGATGAAATGCGAGCTGCCAGGTGTGTGAAGTGGTGCCTATTTTAGTGACTAAGTTTGCTCCTGCCATTTCCCGCCTTTACTGATCATATCTACTCAAATCCATTGGACTGACTGCCATTTTTTCTGTAAATTCACTGATACGTAAAGCTTCTGATGGACAATTAAAAATAAAAATCTTTTTTCGAGGCTTTGCCTTTATTTGATAGGACAGATGTAGTGTGAAAGGGAGAAGAGAGAGGGGAACGACATACAGCCTTTGTATATGGGCCGCCCCTTAATAACTTACAGAAATATTGCTTGCAATAATCCACCTTCCACCCTCTCCTTTCCTCTCTGCCCATTTTCTCATGCTGCAGTACTCAGTCCTTGTGTCTCTGTCCTCATATCAGTCCTCAGTCCTGACAGCTGCACTACTTTTATGTATAAAGCTTGTGTGATCAAGTTAGGGTGTTTGATTAACATCATGTTTCACTTTGGATGTTATCATATGCCAAACACTCACAATCACAAAACTGACGACTGGAAAGCAGCAAATTTCTTCACAAATCTGCCAGTTTCATCTTTGGTCACATCACACATTATTTTTGTAGTTTTCAGCCATGATTCTCATTGATGATAACGACACCAAATAACACATTAATAACAGCAACACTATACAGACAGATTTCATGCTTTGACTTTACCTATTGTATTTGCTGTAAATGTATGCAAACAATTTAATCGTTTAATTGTAGTTCAATAGTAAAGAGGGGTAAAATTGTCCATGCAATGAAAGTAATTATGTTTTAATGAATTTTTAGTCACACTGTACCTTAATTTTCTGCCGCTGAAAGTGTTAAAATTGACAGTGTTAAGACATCGCTCTGATTTACATCGTTAGCTGATAACTGACAGGTGTGTGTGTGTGTGTGTGTGTGTGTGTGTGAGCCAGAGTGTACAAATGTGCTTTTGTTTTAATGCTTCAACGTGGGCTTATGTAAAACATGCATTTATGTGCATGTGTAGGTGGCTAGTGACTCTCTAAAAGCTGCAAATAAGTGGAGTGATAGTTTTGTAAGTCCTGCATGTCTTGTTCTTGGAACACCACGCATCTCCACTTCTGCCAGGCAAAAGTAGTACTGCTTGTCTCTGCTGTAAGAGGTCTCTCTGTACCTCCATGAAGCCTTGTTTACACTGCATTTAGGCTTATTCTCCCCAGCATTGGAGGTACCGTTGAGCCAAAGTGTGGGAGATAAAGTGATGATCATTATAGCTTCAGCGATAGTGTAGCCGTATGTCTGGCTGTACACAGTTAATGTCCCTATGCATTGCAATGTGCAATGAAGATAAGCACTTGACCGCCGCCAATTCACGAATGCCCTCTTTCTTTTTCCTCATTGTTTCACATTCCTTCTCTCATACAAGCTTCACTTAAAACTCTCCAAGGTTCAGTTGAGACTTATTAAGGGTTATTTTTCTTCTTTGCTTGACACCAGTGACTTGGGTCAGATCCAGAACAGCAGGGAAACTGTCTCAGTATAATGAGAAACCAGGGCTTGGCTTATCATCACATCTGTTCCCTCGTGACATTAGCTACACTGTGGCTCAGGCTCATTTTATTATGCTCAAGGGGCAAAGGGTCTTTGATGCAAATGGAGAACATACTTAACCAGATGGGGACAGTATTTGGCATGACAGGTACAGTGTTTGGTAATGTTCGGATATCGCGGGGCTGTCTTTGTGCACCCTGCTTGGTAAAAATTACATTAGTGTCATCGTTTCACCTTGAAAGCTTGTTTATCATCCAAGTGTTTTTGCAGAAGGAGCTATTAGAGCAGCCATTAATTAGTGTCATTCTGAGTTAGTGTAGGAGGTTCTCTTGCAGTCCTTGGCTTGTCTCCCAAAACAAAAACACACACACACACACACACACACACACACACACACACACACACACACACACACACAAACTGTGCAAGCTTAATAGATTTTTATAAGTATTTTATTGCTGGCATACTTAATGGAATAACAACCAAAGCAAATGTCTCCCTACAGGCCAACATTTTTTTTATTTATATCTCACACATTTATGTCAAAAATTTCCTCAACCCTCTTTTAACTTTGATAAATGTTCTGTCAAGCAGCATCCATTTTGCTTTTGCAGCTGAAGAGGCCATTGTTGGTCCTCTTTGGATGCCAAACCTCAAAAATTCAAATGGTACATGAGGAAATCTTTGCAGGACACTGATGAGCTTCTTTCCACCTGGCCTCATTTGACCTCTGTCCATGGTGCTGAAGTCAGACTACCCCATAAACATGAGGTACTCTTATTTGGAATAAAAATCCATATATTCTGACACCAGACACTAGCTGCTTCACTGCTTCATCCAGTTCTCACTGTGTTTTCTCTTCACCAACGACTCAGAGGAACATCTGCACCTTGTTGATCGTACATTGAATGGGGTTGTGTGACATTCTCAGAGCAACAACAACAACAACAACAACAACAACAACAACAACAACAACCTGTCTCTGTCAAAATCAATAGGATATTTAAAAGTAGTTGGTTTGTGGTTTGTGTATTGAGTCCTTTTTATGCAAAAGTGGTGCTTCTCCATTGCCTAGGTCTTTAAATTGCCTGGGTGTGATTACTGACTGATACAACTGTTTTAATGTGTAACAAACTGAACTGCACCAGACTGCTTGGTGGAAACAAGACTATAGATGCCTGTACCAACAGTGCTAAACCGTACTAACAGTTTTGATGTTTCTGTTTGTGTGGGACGATTGGTACGCTTGGCTTGCTATCAGTGTCAAAGGTCATCAAAGTTGTACTCTACTTGACGTAAAATATTATCTCGGAAAAACTTTGCCCCTTAATTGCTGTGGAATAAATTGATTTTGCAGCAAAACTTTGCTTTTGCTGTTTATAAGTCTGACACTGAAACATTTTCATAGGGGCTTATGTCATAGGTCAAGACTCCTTGGGATACAGAGTCAACGATCAGATTTTTCTTAATTTGTTGGGAATTCAGCTATTTTACAGTCTCACAGAATGGTAAATTGGAAGTACTGTTTTTGGTTATTACTTGTGGATATATCAAGCAAATGGAAAGCTGTGCTCCAACTTGATATCATTTATAAAAGTTGTTTGCAATTGACCTATTTTGGAGCACACTGCCTTGCAAGGCCACAGCCAAATTGGTATTATCTGTATAACAGATTTTATTTTGACACAATTGTTTCTATTCTATGGGACTACACAGGCTATTAAAATGCCTGCATGCTGGATCAAACAAGAGAAAGACAGCGTGCATATTAAATACAACCAAATGTCAGGAAAGTTTATGCAAAGTGTGAATACTCCAGACAACTGTAAATCAAGATTTGCCTTTCATTAGAGGACTTTGAATTATTTAACTCCTGCGTCTCTCCTCCTGATATCTTATCTCTGTGCTGCTTTAGGTTTGTATTGCTGCTGTGAAGCTGGGCTGCCTTCACTCTGAGGCTGTGATTAAAAAGAGAGTGAACGCCAGTAGTAACCTTGGAAAATAATTGGGTTATTTTTCAGTGTGTGCCAAAGAAAGTGAATTGTAATAATCTACTTCAACTCACAATTTCCCTCCATTATTTCCACTCACTCTGCAGATTAATCAAAATACAACATACACTCACGCACAGACACTGATACACACACACACACACACTCACACTGGCGTGCATACACACTCAAATGAGCACAGGGGAGAGAGGAACTACATCTTCTAGTAGAAATATTAGCAAAGGGGAGAAATAATGGGCTTTTTAAGACTATCCTAAGGACTGAGAGAATGTATATCTTCATAAAGAAAAAATATTTTTTGAAATGATTCCATCCATTCAGCTTCAGTGAGGTGACAAAATGAAACTGGTTCTTCATTTGGCTTCAGGCAGGTCCTGGAGGTTGTTTAGCATGCTGCCCCAAGCTTGTTTACCGCTCTAGAAACCATGTTGCGTTTGTCTCTCGGGCTGCGGCCTGTGCCCTTCACTTGGCTGCAGCGGACTGGGTGGGGTGAAACTGCCACCGTGGAGAGCTGGGCGAGCTCCTGGCTGCTATTAGAGTTCAGTGTTCCAGCGAGCAGGCATAGAGAATGGACACAGAATAATGTATGAAGGGGGCTTCGCAGCTGCAGGTTAAAGTGCTGCAGAATGTGGCAGAGTGAGAGTGTTGGGAATGTGTGCGTAGGTTTGGGTGGGCAAAATAAATGCACATAGAATAGATTTGAAATGGGAGACTTTTTATTTTTAAAAGCGAGTGGGGGATCCGGCATGCATTTTCTGTTTTCAATTTCAGGGAGCCTCATAGATAGCGCCGCTCACAATTTAGATAATTTGAAAGATTCAGGGTCAAACTGAGAGAAAATGTGCGTCCATTATTCTTTGTGCATTCATACTTATCATTTCATTAGTTGAATTCTATTTCATTCATATCTTATTTTAATCTGATGAATGCATATTCTCAATTTTTTGACCATTCAGCTCAGCAGACGAGCTTCGTAACTGTTTGTGTTATAGTTAACTAGTGCATGGTAAATATTAGGTGTTCTTTCAGCATTGGTTTTGGGTTGTCAATGTGCTAACTGGCTAATTAGCATCTTGAATCAGTCCATTCATGTTTCCGAATCATCAAATTCCACTGTTTGGACAATGATTTCAGCCTTTAAGTCTTTAAATACTGCTGTTTTTTCAGTGAACGAAATTGTGCTTTTGTTTTAAATATAACCACGTGCAGTATATCCCGTCACGTACTTCTGTTGACATCACAGTAGTGGTATCCCAGAGCATAAACAGCTGACACAGAAGGAGTGTAATATGTAGACGCCAAAATCCACTGCAAAGTGGAAATATGTGAGATGTAGAATGAGAAAGTCTTGGATATGCCGCTGGGTGGCATCAGTTTATATTGCGTCCAGTTGGCACCTTTTGCTGTGGTATGTTGCGCTGTGGGTCAGTCAGACGGCACCTGTTGTGGCGGTGTAATATGCCAAGGGATGGTGTCAGTTAGAAACACTAAAGATGTAATAGAAGGAGCTGCAAAGACCCAATAGGTTTTGTGGCATGGGCTGTAGATGGGTACAACAAACCCTAGGAGCCCGTTATGATGTTTTTGCCTAAACCTAACCTACATTGTAAGTTTATTTTGAAAAAGTCTATATGTATCTAACATCTATTATGCAGCCGCAGAGCGAACGTGCTTCTTGTCTTCTGGCTGTAGTCTTTGCAGTGTTTAAGTACAACGTTTTGGCCAAATGCAGGTGACGTGAGGTTACACATCAGTTAGCTTCATTGCTGTTAGTTTGTTGATGTTGGTTTAGTGTGTCTAAGCCTTTTGTCTTAAGCAAGATTTTCTGAACAAATATAAGTTCAGTAGGTGAAAAAAGTGTCAGCAGACATCTGTATATGCATATCCATCCTCCTCCTGCTTCAAATCATCCTCCTCTTAGTGTGTGATCAGCAACATTCCCCAGCGCTCTCTAATATCTGTTATTCAGCTCCTTTATTAAAATGTTTGGGGTAATTATGAACGTAATCAAATCCCTGTGGATGTTTCATGTTCCATGATGAACACTATTGGGGGGGGGGGAACTGTGATATTGTTGTGTTATTCACAGAGAATGAAACCACAGATTTAGAGAACTGGAAGAATGCACACACACAAATGCACACAGATATAAAGAACAACAGGAGAACAGTTGGAGAACCTCAGTGCAGGGAGGCGCCGTGTGGCACCGTGTTAATGAGTTTGATGAAGCAATAAAAATCAATTACTAGAAAATGATATGCAAATAAACACACTCAGAATTCAGTCCACGAGTCCCACGGTTTTTCATGGGAGGAAATTATGTAAAATAGCTGCTATCTTCAGCACTGATGGCCGTTGTTTGGCAGACCTTAAGAAAAGCTGTGAAAGTCTGGATTTTCAGTGAGAAAGGAAAAAAAATCAAAAAAATGTTTTTGACAGCAACAATTCAAAATGCTCTTGATTTTTAAGTCATATATCTTTATAAAATTTGCTCAGTCTGCACCATCAGACTTTGTTTTGCAAGTAAATCTCAAGTCTGTCCAGAGTCAAGTACCAAGTAAAAATGCACAAATCCCCACTTGTTGTCGACTGCTGCATTCTGTAAAGCGTCCACTGCATAGGTAGCGGACGCCAAAAAAATAACTTTTGGTAAAATATTTTTCCCAGCTCAGTAAGGTGATGTTAGTTCTTCATGGTTCCTTAACTTGATTGGATGCTGTCACATTGGTTTGAACATAGTATCGTCTTGGGAATGAATAGCCTAATGTTAGTTGATTCAGGAAATGCAGGGGAATTAATGATTTGTGGCACATTAAAAAAACCAACACCTACTTTTTAATCTTTGGGCTTCGGGGAAGATGTCAAGTATTTTCAAATGAAAAGGCTCAAACCAAGTAAAGTAATAATGAGTTATTGGTGTTAAAATCCAAGTGGAGTTAAAAGTCTTTATTTATTTGTTTTTGACTTGTCACATTGTCATGTGACTTGAGACCATACTGCAGATACATGTAATTTAGAATTGAATTATTTCCTTTTTTTCATAATAATGAAAAAACATGAAAGCAAGAAAAGAAAAAGAGAGCACATACATATATCCAATTATGTTATACAATACACACATTTACTGCGCACATGCACATTTAAAGTATAAAACAGCGAGAAACGTACGTATTAAAAACACAATGAAAACCCACATTTAAGCAAATAGATGTAAGGTACACATATGAAACTAAAAAAACGAATATGCAAATATGCATACATGTATATTTACATACTGTTTATAAACACAAACGGACTCAACTCCTTAAAATATCACATAGCAGAACATTTTCAGGTGACTTAACTACCGACTTAGTGTTTCTTTAACATGGAATTTGATCCCCATCCAGCTTGTGAAGCACCTCCCTGTGACATTAAGCCTGTTTGCAGAATCCACAGCTAAACAACAACCTTCTAATGTGCTTGAGGTCCCTGTTCGCACAGCATTTTATCTTGCCGCTTAAAATACTTCCTCCCTGCTTTCTCAAAACCGCAGCAGTAAAGTTCCTAGGAGTCAGGAGGAGTCTCCTCTAAGAAACTATTCACAGGGAAGCTTTTACAGTGGAGTATTTTTAGGGAAAGCAGAGGCAGCTCTAACCTCTTATAATATCTGTTAGTCATCTGTGTTTTTAACTGGCTGCTGAAGAGGCTATTATTGCAGTGATTATCACCGCCACTCAATCTTTACTGGAGATACAACATGCTGACAACACTTAGGGAGGAATGGTCATTTTTACCATCGGCGTTTACCGGATTGATGTAATGATTTTTTAAAGTGAACTTATAATTGCTGAAGAGTTACAAGCATTGTGATGGATCAACACATTTATTTCTCAACAAGTGTGTAACATTTCATACGTCGTAGTAAAGAATTGTTTTATCCTTGCCCAACCTCCCTCCGTCTCTTCTGGGAAATCTTTTCTCCCTGCTTCGCTGCTTGGAGAATTGCTTTTAGAGAGGCTTTTAAAATCATAACTGAAAAGCACATTACTTTTAGAATGTGTTCTTAAATTGGCCAATTAGGACCACCTTTTAGCTTCAGATGGCTTTCGTGAGTATGGCCCCTGTTCATGATTATTTCATGTGCTCTTATTTGGATTCATGAATTATGCAAGAGATGTCATAAGTATGAGAGTTTGGTACTGTGAGTGACCTGTGTGTGCGTGTGTGTGTGTGTGTGTGTGTGAGGGAGAGAGTGTGTGGGTTCATGTGAATTTGTGTGATGAGTGTCCCAACTTGCTGAATGGAGTGAGGGAGATAAGTGAAAGGACAGATTTGTAGCTGTCCGCAGTGAGGGGAATATTCTTCTAGTTCTAAGGCAGAAAGGAGGGGAGCCAGCATTTAAACCGCAAAGCTCTAAGCCTTGTGGGTAAGTTTCTAAATCACAAAAACAAACAAGTGCACAAAAGGCCATGCACGTGTTAGAGGAAGCAATAGACATGTTAGTGTGTGTGTCCGGGTGAGTATATTTAATAATGTAACAGCTCGCCCCTCTTTCCTCTTTTGTGTTTCAGAGATTAGGCAAAGTTCCAGAGTGCAGTCACGAACCCACACTATGTTCCGTGGTACACACGCATGAACGGAGACAGCATTATGCACACACACACACACACACACACACACACACCTATCTCACTTCACGAATGCATATTTAATGTCCGTTGAGGCTTTAGTTGCTTGCAGAACTTTTAATCAGCTGCACCAGTGATGTAATGGAGGGTGACTTTGTTAAGCCAACATTTTAAATTAAAAATGCATATACTGTAGATATGAAAAACACAAAAATAACCACTTGCAATTAAAGTGTAATGAATCTCATCAAACTAATCAGTTTTACAAGCATTAGGAATTAAGAATTATGACAAAACCAAAAATCAGTGCATTCTGGCAAAAATGAATGATTTGTATAGTGTTTGTTCTGTGATTGTCAATATTTATGTGGCATAATTTGTCAAGCTTTCAGTCACCCACTGTAGTTGTACATTAGCGCTGCACAATATGAGAAAAATATGCAATAACTTTATTGAATGTTGTATTAACAATATTACCTCTTGGCTGCTTTCAGTATGTTTCTAAAGTAGCCAATAACAAATTCCTTGTTATCTAAAAAAAAAGAAAAAAAAAAAGATTAACTTCCACCTTTCTTTTATGGAACAAATCAAACAATAAACCTTACGCAATAGGCACCAATAAAATAAGAGTAATAGTTACATTTCGGAGTGTAGTTTTCTGCTGAGACTCTCTTTCACCAATATTTTGTTATGTGTTTATTGTACAAGTTGACATTGCAATGGCATTAAAAAAAAGAAGAGATACACTACAAGTAACATAACATATAACAAAAATAACACATAACATTCTCCCCCAGATTCTGAAAACTATTCTTTTATGAAGGTAAGAAGGTATGCTGTTGTCACAGCCACGTTTGGACAAGAGACACTGAAGAGTGGACTTGTAGGCGGCTGGCTGGGGCCCATCACGCAGACTTGATATGTTCTCACTGTGTCAGGGTGGGTTTTCTTCAGGCTCTCCGGTTTACACCCCTTGTCTGAAGACATGCAGGATATGTTACTTTGATGACTTTTAATTGGTCGTAGGTGTGGATGTGAGCATGAATAATTGTCTGTCTTTAGGGTTGGGGTTATGTGTCAGCCCTTCAGTAGTCTGGCGACATGTCCAGGGTGTACTCTGCCTTTTGCCCAGTGTCAGCGGGGGGACAGGCTCCGGCTCCCCCGCGTCCCTTAACAGGATAAAGAGCTTCAGATAATATTTGAATAAATGTCACAGGGCCCTTGATGAGCCTCTTCTGTTGATGTGGTTAATTTAATTCTGGTTTCATGTTCTGGTCCCATTTCCCAAAAAAGGAAGTCATTCTTTCAACTTTGGTTAATTCATGAGCTTTAAGCTGTAATGTGGAAACAACATGGACGCTGCAAAAAAGATGTGTTGTATTTTATTGCCTTTAAACAACATGTTGATACCAGTTTTTTTATGCCATCAACCAAACATTACTTTTGTCAGGCACGTTTCAGTGTGGGAAATTTGTGTTCATTAAAATCAGCTCAGATTATATAAATTCACATTGATGTTGAATGATATTGACTGAACCATATTTTTGAGTAAAGTTGCAAAGCTGTATTTTAGTCATTATCACAAATCTCAGATTTAAACGAGTTCCTTTTTACTTTGACTCTCTATCAGACATTGGAGGTCATTCAGAAGGCGTTATAATACTATCAAGCACATATGACCAGCAGTATCTATAGGGTTTTAGCAGTGTCTGGACTTCTTATAGATGAGCATCTATCAGCTGTCTGTCCGGCTCCTGGCTGTCGATTAACATATGGCAGAGTTGTGGGCGGAAAGCCTTTAGGCTTACATTGACTTGTCCAACTCCAGGAGTATCTACATTTGCCTGCATGTGTGTGTATGTGTGTGCATGTGTGTGAGAGGCTGGGTTGAGTCCTATGTGACATCTATGTTAATACCCAATGTATCCTTGGGGTAGAAAAGCGTAGTATGGCATGCACATACATTAGGGTCCGGCCAGGGTAGTTTATTTGCTTGTAATGTGTTGCCTTGAGTCTTGGCAGACCCAAGGCAACAGAGACTGTATTCATTTGTCTGTCCAGACTCAGTCACATTTACATTATTACAGCAACAACAGCAGCAGTCAGAAACTCTATCTTCTTTATTGCTGCTGTTGTATCAATTTCTGGTAAATGTATTTTGGTGATTTCATAATTTCATTTGAATTGGGCTCAGAAACTTTCAAAGGCCCCAAGCCCATTTAAACTCCATTATATTACAGCAAAACTGCTCTGTCACCAATGCGAAACCCATTCAAGATTTGATGATGGCAACAGCATGTAGATAGTTTGCTGCAGTTGTTGTGACGGTGTGTGAGGGTGGAATAATATAAAAGTCTCAATATTTTATCGTTCTTTCTCGATCTGTTGCACTTTGACAGTTGTGTCATCATCTCCCAAGAATCACCCTCCTGTCTGGTACATAAGCTACTGTAGAGCGCCATTATTGAGATCTATGCAAGATCCCTCTCACCAAAACCGAGCGGACTAACATCCTCTGATGAAAGAAAATGCAAAAGCAGCCTCTCTTGTCGTGTGTCCTTTTGGGACAGTGAGAAACACTGTGGAACTAACATGGAAGCAAAGATATGGAGGCGAGGGAGGGATGCAGTAGAGGAGGTGAGTGGTGGTGTTTGGTGCTTTGGGATGCACCTCAGTAATTAAATGCTGCTAAAGGAAAATTAATCCGCCCAGTGCCCACATTACCCAGTGAGAGGAAAAAAAACAAACTCTAATCAGAGTTGTTGCAGTGGTTTAAATTGCTCTATGCTCAACAATTCCTCTGACCCCGGTGTTTTTTTTGTTTCGTTTTTGTTTTTTGTTTAATATATTATGTAACGCCTGAACCCAAACAGGCTTTCCAACCAAGGTTGCAGTTGTCATTGTATATCGTACTTTAGCGACAGCGTTTGCCAAGTATCTTTAATAGTGCTTTTATTTTCGAGCTATAAACTTGACCAAATACACTGAAGACCCATATATATTACTTCTAATTCCCTGGCTTCCAAGCCAATGAGGCCACCGGGGGTGACACACAAAAAATCAAGTTTCAATTCAGTCTCAACAATTTGTTTGAATTGTCCAAATGAATTTGAACACAACCCACACAGCATAATCCTAAACTATCGTCAGTTGTAGAAACGATGCTGCTGACAGAATACAGGAAAAAAAAGTTTGCTCTTGGTGGGAAGTACTTCTTTGGGTAAATAAAACAAGTGTGGTCTAGACCTGCTCTGTATGAAAAGTAACGAAGTATTAAAGTAAAGATTTGGTGTCATACAAATAAAATTGACTTCACTTTAGTTCCCCTGCTGCCTCACTGACAGACAAGTCAAAAATCTTTACCTTTATCTGCGAGTTTTCTATCCATGTTGTTGAATCTTAAATGCTGTGTTACATTACTTGTCACATAGTTTGGTGTCGTGATTATCTGTTGAGCAGTGTACGCTATTTTTTTCAATGTTGCATTTGTGAAGAAAACAACAATAGCCTAATTTACCAGAGGACACTTTACTTTGTCCAAATTTAGTTCCAGACACTTTAAATTAATTTATGCAATTCCAAAATGTACAATTTTAAGGCCTCTATAAATGTAAGGTTCAGTTTAGTTAAAGTAAAATACTGGTTTTGTCTAAATTTGCCTCAGTGTAAGGCAGTGATTATAAGCTCATAACCCACGGGACAATCTGACCTTTTTTTTAAATGCACATTAACAATAAACTGATTCACAATCTTTGAATAAATATAAATATGGGAACAGAGTGCATTAAAAGGCAACACAATAGAGCGGGGGTGGGGTGGAGCTGAAGGTCCTCAAATCCTAGATGCACCCCTGCATACACCTGACCTGTGCAGGACTGCTACAACTGGTTTTTGCCTTGTTTATTCATTTTATCTAAAAAAATATTAATGTTTGTATAGTAAACGGCCCCAGGCCCCCGGCCATTTTGCAAAAGTAGCCTCCGGGCAAAACAAGTTGAGCATCCCTGGTATCAGGTTTTGGGATTTGCAGGATGAAGAGTGGTTGTTATGTGAATGCATATTACATGCAGCTCTTCCACTCAACGATATGTCAGTGCATGTAGCACAGCCTGTCTAATCATGGTAAGCGTTGGTTGGTTATATGACACTTTGTAAAGATCATCTTCATCTTCCTCTTCTTCGGCCCGATGCTTATCGATCCTTCAGATCTCCCTTGAAATTAAAATCCTACCAGGAGCTCCTCTAGTGATCGATCATCTTACACAAGAGCCCAGGACTGCCGTGGGTGGACAGATGGGGATTTAGAGTTTATGTTATTGGGGAAGTTCACACTTAAATGCGCTCACACACACACACACACACACACACACACACACACACACACACACACACACACACACAAGCACACACGTGATCAGTTTGATAAATGAGTTTACATTGATCTGTCTGTGGATAAATGTGATGATATCTCGCAATAGGAGGTGGTCAATTATTCCTGCGTATTCTCCCCCACAGATGCTGGGTTCTTATATTGGTCAAAGGGTGTATGAGGCGACATTGACAGAGAGCTGAGACAGTGCGCTTTTTATTGCCTCAGTTATTTAATTGGACTTGCTCACCACAGTCTATCAGAATTGTATCGCTTGTGTTTTTATCTCTGCCCCTCAGTGTTTAATCACAGAGCGGAAAACAGAACAAAACTAAACCAAAAGCAACTTAAAAGTAAACTACTGTAAACATAATTTTCTATGCTGTTCAAGTATTCCCAGGGTTAAGTTTCATATCTAAGAGGCTAAATCCCACAGCTTCATCCCTGGCTATTAAACCCAAACTATTTTGGTCCTGTAACCTGTAGCAGCCCACCAAAAACAAGCACAGTTTTGTGCTGAAGGAGGGGATTTGTGGAGGAGAGAAAAAGCAATCAGTGGTCAGATGCCGAGAGGAGGGAAAAAAGACCTCAAGGAGTCCAAGAGAAAGGCCGAGGGAAGTGATACAGATAGAGAAAAGATGTTTAATTTGGCGTGCTGCTCCACTGAGACACTTAATCTCCTTCAATCCTTGTGGAAGGTGAAAGCAGGGCGGCAGAGGGTGTGAGGGGTTGGCCTGGTCCGGTGGAGAAGCCACAAATCTCCTACAAATGGCCACTGAAAGCCTGGTGTCAGTTTGCTGTTGACTGACTCACTGTCCATCCTCTTTTTTTGCCCCCCATGCCCTTCACATCTTTAATGTCGTATAATATCAGGAATGTTTTTTTTTTTTTACAAACAAACGAAAATAAAGTAGTGAACTGAGCTGTATCACCCTTCAAAAACAGTGGTAAAGGACGTAGAGGAAGAGCTATTGAGTTGCAGTCATGGCCTTCAGGCTATTTATGTTGACAGGGATTTTAATGACAAATAACAGTCAATTAAGAGTTAATAGCCCAGTTAAATGTCCCTGGCTAAATGGAAGGCAAATTAACAGTGATGAATAAGGTAGTTTTTCTCTAATGGCTGGGTCATCACTGGTTAAACCAAACCTGTGTGTGTCTTATAAGAGAGATACAGTATCATTAAACCCCTGGAGATTTTATAACGCAGTGTGAGAAGCAGAGGGTACATGCAAAAAAAAAAAAAAAAAGACATTACATGTGACTGAGGTTAAGAGACCAGCGTAACACACAGGAAGCAGAACATGTGAGATGCAAAGTAACTTGTGCAGTCGGGTAAACAGTCCAGTATAAGAAACAAGGACTTGGATGAATGAGAATGGGTGAGGTATGGATAGATTTTCAAGGAAGCTATAGAGTTAAATTTTCATGCGATAAAAGGGTACACTTGCTTACCATGACAGACTGTTCTAATGCACTATTTGCTGACGTACTTCATGTTGTAGAACAAAATGTGAAAGTCTCTTCAGCTTGTGTTAACCAGAGACCTTATTTCAAGATCTAACCAAAAGAGTTTTCTGCTGACACACACAGTCACTGGAAAATTTCCAGATCTAGATGCAGATGTAGGTGTGTTTACTTTACAACAATATATACATCAAGGCCTTTCCCTTTTCTTTAAGAGAAGTTGAGAATAAAACAGTTTGGCTTCATGTGTGAGATGAGGGTGAGGAAGTGTAGGAGTGAAACAAAACCAAGACCCAACATTGAGCCACTTAATTCACCATGATGCTGACACAGCTCAGCTGAGTTCAGGGACGGTCACGGTTATTATGTTATGCAATTAAATGCAATGCAAATGAGCTTATAATGATCACGTTTTTTTGGGCTAAAGTATACAACACAGACCACTGCAGGCAATAAAATATACAATATTGAAAAACATATAAATGGGAAAACATTAAATTGAAAGACATGATAGTGCCTGACGAGGATGGGTTGAGGAAAAAACATGTATTCTTTTGGTTTTGGATGTTTGTTGGACAAAAGAAGCAATTTGAAGACGTCGGTTTTGGCTCTGGGAAACTGGGATGAGCATTTTTTTGTATGATTTTTTTTTACCTTCAATAGACTAAATGATGACTCAATTAATCATGAAAATCAGCGGGTTAATCTATAATAAAAATAATAATTGTAATAAGATAGATAAGGTTAAAATAAGAGTCAGTAAAAATCTAAAATCAATGCAGCAGAGGCAGAGATATTCTGACTTTTATTTTCTTGTATGGTTCAAGCTAAAAAAAATATGCTGTCCTGCATTTCCCATAATGCAACTCGATAGCACTTTTTGCATATAGACCTTTTCATTGCTTTGTTATTGGAAGCCTCTAGTTTTGGAAATTCAATTACTGAAACTACTGTCCATCTGTGTGTGTGTGTGTGTGTGTGTGTGTGTGTGTGTATGTGTGCGTGTGTGTGTGTGTGTGTGTGTGTGTTTGTGTGTGTGTTTCATGCCTAATTACCTATCCAACATGTCCACACAGATTCTCTTGGGATTCCCTTCTAAAAAAGCAGAAGTGATGAACTAATTTATTCAGGGCTTCTCTCTCTCTATCTCTCTCACACTCTCTCTCTCTCACACACACACACACACACACACACACACACACACACACACACACACACACACACACACACACACACACACTGAGAGTCACACTTTGATCTGGCGAGGTACAGTGACATCTGTCCCATATGGTTGTAAGCCACACTGAGCTGTATCTCCAGTCAAACACGTGTTCACTTAGCATGTTCCAATCTTAAGTTTTTTCTCCCTCTTTGATGTTATATAACACTTTGTGAACTATTTTTCTGATTTCATTATTTTGGGTGAGGCATGTGAATATGTTTAGATGACTGTGCCCCTAAAGTCAGATAGAAAGAATATCGTGAAACTTAGTGACACGGTATTCTTCATTATCTGTAGGGAAAGTTGTGTTTTCCTCACACAGCATCTGCAAAGCTGGTGGGGAATCAATGCCTTGCTCAAGGGTGCTTTTGCAGCATGGAAGGGTGCTGAGATGGGGCTTGATCGTGGGTGTCTCTCACCCCTGTGGGCTGTCCTGCCGGCCTATATGGAGTGATCACCAGAGCCGCACGTCACGCTGCACCTGCTGCTTGTCTCCTCTCTGCCAGGGGGTATCAGTGGGGTTTATCCAGCTTGATGGAGGTGCAGATGGCCAATAGTACAAAATGCTTCATGTGCTTCTGTTTGCAAAACCACTGAGTCACACATGTGATTCACAAATGACTGACTTCGACTGTTGTGCCAAAGAAAGCATCTACAAGACAAAAATAGATAAAAAAAAAGAAAGTGGTTTTCATTTCGTCGTCTGAAATGAAGTCCTTTATGGTGCACTTTCAGATAACTAAAATTTTATATCTGCTCATCTAACCTGTGAGCGGCCTTTCAGTCAGCAATCAGGCATTTCATGTGAGTCATTTAAATAAAATTAGGGGAGACATTTTATTTAATGATCTTAAAATGTTAGTTATTTATTCTGTGCTGACTTTAATTTTATTCTTATATAAAACATTTAAAGTTTGCTCTGAGTCAAGCCACTTTTAAAGCTGGACTGATCAATATTTAACATTAACAATGGATCAGACTATTACTCGTAATGTGACAGGTGTTGGTCGTGGTGACAAACCTACAGAGAATTATCTCACCATTCAGTTCCTCTGCTCTGCGGAGCACTTCAGTATCCTTCACATCATTGTTTTTGGTTTATTGGCTGCAACATAATAGTTTGGGTTCACTCTCACTGCTCTGAGGTGGAGACCAAAACAGAACTAAAAGGAAATTGAATATCAGAGCTAAATTTGTCTGGTGGTCTGAAGTATGACTCCATATTAAT
Source organism: Plectropomus leopardus (assembly GCF_026936395.1). Lineage (NCBI taxonomy): Eukaryota > Metazoa > Chordata > Actinopteri > Perciformes > Serranidae > Plectropomus > Plectropomus leopardus. Next base: position 18,326,028 of record NC_142188.1, on the reverse strand, counting down.
GCCAATTCTGTGTCTGCTTAGAGGGATCCTATTCTTTCATTATTTTCTGTCATATATGGACTATACAGTATAATGTTACAATGTTCATATTAAACTTGGCCAAAGTTTCAAAATACGAGGTAAACATATGTAAAAGCAGTCACTGCCCTGTGAGCAAAAACACAAAACCCCAAGCTTCAGACTATTCTCAGTTGCCTAGCTACTCTGTTTCCAACATTTTTATTCAACTTGCAAGATGTTATGCTTGCCGATGTTATTTTTTCCCAATTTTTGATCACATTCTTGTTGGCACATATCTGTTTGTGTTTAGAAACTTTAATTGGTGATTTGTTTTTATTATTATTATTTTTTTTTTACAAAGAAAAGTGCTGTCATATTCTGTTAAAGTCCTCCAAGTCTCATGATATTGTGTAAATGATTTATAGGATATATGCCCTTTGTGAGACATCCTTCTCCATTTAAACAGTGTCTGGCTTTGAATATATTTTGCATGAATTATAAATGTGCAAAATGATAAGTGCTTAAACCACTCAGATTCCTCTGCTTTTATGCATCCAGTATGGGTTATACACACAATCACAATGCCAACATGAACAACATCATGAATATAGATCATGTTGACTTTATGACCATATCCTTCTGTAGGTGATGACTCCCATTAACCATGTAGTGGCAGAATAATCATGGACACTTTGGCTTGAAGATAGGCTCTTATGACAGTTTATTGATTGCAATTAAAAGGCAAATTAAGTCTTCAGTGTTACAGGCAGATGGACGGTTTGGTTCAATTAAAGCCTTCATCAATTTCCGTGTCAACATAGCTCCTCATTCCAGGTGGTATTATAGGGACTATCAATTGCAGCCACTCTTTTTATCGCTCTGAATGTGGCACTTAATAATGAACACACCTACACTCTCACACTTGCCGTTGCATTTGACGACATTCTCATAAGGCTAAAGAACAACAGTTAAGTAATCAAACCTGTTAACAACAACAGGAAATCCGTGCCATCATTTAGCAGAACTGTATTATTTGTCCGTGCATCCTATAAATGCAAAACATGTTGAGTTACAGTTGAGATTCAAAACAAAAGAGCCAGATTGGATCTAAATATACCAATAAAATTTTTGAGTCATATGCAATAACACTTTCAGCACAAAATAGGGAGAGAAATGTCGGTGCCAGATAAACAAAAAGTATCCTCTCTCAGCAAAGTGTTACGTTGCTATGACTACACACCTACAGCTCTTATTTATGAAAGTAATTTCATTTGCAAATGAAACCAACGCCACCAAAGCTAATCTTGAGAGGGTAGACAACAGCTCCTCCTGTTCCTGTGGTTTATGTCATGTATATTTTCACAGTGCAAAAAAAAGGAGTGAGGTAAGCCCTCCACCTGTGTATCATGGGTTCGCTGAAGTGGCTGTTGTAGCTGGAATCATGTCAGAGAGTGCATGGGTGGACCTGCATGTGGGTGAGAGCTTGCCAGGTAGAGAAAGAGATTGCATTCTGTAGGTGGAGGTTAAATTCTGTATTTAATGCATGAAGAGTCAGCAAGAGAGCGACAGAGAAAGAGAGAGGGAAAATGAAGGTGAAAGCTGTTCAGCCTTGCCAGAGGATCAGCATGTGGTCCATTAGCATTTGGACAAAGGTGACTGTTGTTGTTGTTCTTTTTTTTTTTCTTTTCTGACTCTTTATTTCTCCTGTGCATAATGTGTTTTGCATCAAAATACCTGGGCAGCGACATAAGAATGAAAATTTGAAAGGGAAAAAAGCTTAACCCTTTGAAACCTGAGCAAATTGTCTTGATTTCTTTCAAAAATGTGGCAAGAAGGCAATTGGCAACGAGAGAAGAAATGACATTAAAATTAAATTAAGTAAATTACCTGAAAATTAGTTAAAAAAACAAAAAAGATGAAAATAAGAAGAAGTAACCTGGAAAAAATGCTTGAAAATTATGATAACTTTAAAACATAATTTTGAATATGACAATTATGATAATTATATATATATATATATATATATATATATATTTGAAAGAAATTGCACCAATTAGCTCAGAATTCAAAGGTTTAAATACTTGTGAAAGGCATGTGAAAGCAGCTCAAAGAAAGTGATGTTGCCTCAGGTTTTAAAGGGTTAAGAGTCTCAGTACAGAGGAGAAATGGGAGAACAGATTATGAGGGCAGATGGGAGGAGTAAAGCATCAATGAGGAAAGATATGGATGAGATGAGAAGGGAAAAATGGACAGCAGGATGGCTTGAGGACAGGGGTGTAAGGAGGTGTAAATCTGACTTAATGGGCAGAAAGAGGTCCTCAGGTGTCCATAACAGCACGCAGACAGACACACACACCACCAGGAGATAGGCCGGTGTGTGTCTGTGCTCACAGTATGTGGCTGTAAAAGTGCATGAAGCCGGAGGGGGAGATCTGTGGGAGGTGTGTTTTATGCAAAAAAGACAAGGTGTATTTTATGGGATGGCAGATTAATGAGTCTTAATGGCAGATGTGTGATCAAAGCTAGCCGGCTGGTGCTTTACTGATGGGAAAAAGAAATAAATAAGAAACGTGTGTCTCCTTTTATTTCATTTTGCTTCCAGCTGCTGTAAATTCATAGCATCTCAGCCTTAAATGTATTAGGAGAAAGGGATATTTCCACCACTCCTGTTTATAATAATGTGTGTTATATGTTAGGACAAACCTTTTGGGTGGACATATTTCTAGTGTAAGTCGCAGTAGTTGCAGTCAGTGTTTCCAAAAGTGACATGAACAAACTTGTGTGTGCGTGTATCTGGGAGTGCTGTTTATATATAATCCATTATGCTGATGTGGCCTTTGTTCAGTGTAATCTTTCTGAATCAAAATCCTATAGAGGACGAAGACAGAATTTCAATCAGAGCCAGCTGGCTAATTGAAAGAAGAATGATGAGAATATTAATATTATTGTGTTTATTGATCATGTGTTAGAAATGAATCCAGGCAAGTGCAGCTTTTATAGCCAGAGCTCTTTGTGAGTTTTTACTTCACAGGGTGGTGCTGTGACCCTGACATTAGGAAGTCCAGACGTTGTAGGTGGCGGTGAAAAATATGGCTTCTGGTGAGAGAGGATTCATTGATCTGGAGCTGTTTTTTTAACTGACATGTTAGATGGACTGACTGGACTGTATCCCACTGTGAGGATTTTAATGATAATGATGAAAAAGTGGAGGAGGGCGGCATGAAAATGCAGCACTGCAAGCACACGCGACAAGAAAATGCCAACTGACAAAAGTGAGTGACAGCACAGGATTTATATACAAAACTAGAAAGTTGCACTCAGTAGGGTGCAGATCAGCAGGGGGCCACATTGGCTGATTGCAGCCACTCTAGACAATTCTAGTAATTTCAGCAGATGCGCCGCAGCATGTTTCACAAAACATCCCAGAAACTAATCAAATAAAATGAAAATTTACCAACAAGAAAATTTAAAAAACATTATCAATTTACTTATTTATGGTAGACGGACTAAACAAATATTCAACAAAATCTGTAAGTGTACAAAATTAAGCAGGCAAAATGGTTCGGAAACGCTCCCGGTGTGATTTGACACCCTGAAGAGGACAAACCAGGGTCACAGTTGCGCTTGGTGGAAGTGTCCCTTCTGCCTTTCTGAGTCAAGATAGTGCCAAATATAACAAAAATAAGGATTAAGTCGTCTTGTGACTTGCTTAAGTTTAGTGAATCATAACATATTGAGCTCTGGTTTTAATTAATGATGATGGTATAAAACCGTCAATTTTTTTTTCAACACTTATGAATCACCGCAACCTAGGTGCAGTCATACATGTGCACACTATATTAGGCTAATTGGTCCAGTAGTTTGCGACATTACACACTCATGCATGCATACACGCAACCTAACCCATGACCAGAGATGACAAACTAAAAGTGGGTCTTCTTGACTAAAGTTTTTGCTGATTTGGATTCTACTCAGACTACCTGCGTCAGATTTTAGCTCAACTGTTGATGAATTAACAGAAGTGGATGTTTTGTGGTGGAAGACCAGAGAGTGTATTTGCTCCAGTGGCTGTCTGTGGTACCGCAACAACAACAAAAGATCCATGTGGCTCAAAAAGTATTTTTCCCGTTTGCATTTTAAACATAAAAATGTTGACTGATTTTTTTTTATTTTGCTTTGATTGTGAGAGGCTGAGGCTTGTTTACTAATGCAATTTAACATCACATCAAGTTTTTCCCCGTGTATTTTCTGTAACACGCTCAGCCTTTCCTCACGCCCATCGAAAGATGGATGGTTAAACGCAGGGTTGACAAGTCAAATGATACATCTTTACAAAATGTCAGAAATACTGTGGTTACACATCCTGTCATGATGTCACCGTTATCCATTATTCTTGTCCTTAATTACTGACCTTTTTTGCTCCTGTAAACACGAGCACGACTGTTTTTCTCCCTCTCATTTTCTTCTTGAATTCTGCCAAAAAATGGCTGAGTCACAGTTGGCGTTCTGCTCTGAAAGTCTATTGTCATCTACGCTCTCTTTTGTCTCTCCCGGCTCACTGATTCCTCATTCTTTCTCTTTGCTTTTTCATCTTTTGTTTCACTCTTCCTTTCGTAAGTGAAGCACTGGTGTGAGTGTCTTTTATTCAATGTGAAACTGTTTGATCAATGTCACAGGGTCTCATAGGATCATGTGCATTGGACATCAAGCAAAACAGAAAAGGAAATACTGAGACAAACATGTATACTTTATAAAACATGGGAAAATGATTTTGAGACTAAAGACAAGTAAAATGTGTATTCCTTTTGTCTGTCTCTCTTGTGCACAGTCTCTGCCTCAGTCTCCTGCGCTCCCTTACTCTCTAATACACACACAATCTGAACCATGCATGGAGCCCTTCCTCTTCCTCTTGCTGTCCTGTGCAATCAAAAAAGATGAAGAAAAAAAGCATGACCTATTTTTAGTTTTGATTTGAAGGCATTTTTTCACAAACCTTCATGGATATTTCATAAGGGAAATGGAAAGGTGCTGTGTGTTTGTGTGTATTGTAGAAAGGATGAAGATTGGAGTGTATGCATGAATTACGAACCATTTTAGAGGCTACCAATGTAGATCTTTTTGTTCAAAAGAAGATCTTGGAAATGTTTCAAAAAATTATCTAAAAAAAATGAGAACCAGGTGTTGTGTTTTGGTTTGTGCCTGCAGGTGGGCAGGACTCATTTTTGCTCTTTTTTATTTTTTTACAGCAACACAGTGAAAAAAAGTCTGTTTCCACAGACTTTGCTTTGACACTTTTAATATGTCCTACACGCATTGTGCTGATATGGCTGTTTGTTCAATTAGCTGAGAGTAACACGCAGTGCAGACAGCTTCCTTTGGATCTGCTGCACCATAATGGATAACAAGCAAATGTTGAGGAAGTATCCAGGAGTGACACAGTCCTGGTGACAGCAGCCGCAGCATACACATGTATCTCTGTATTCTTGGGGCAAAAAAAAGATATTTTTACAAATGCTTTATATTACTGTATTATTATCCCACCAGATTTTCTTTCCACGTGACTCTGCGATATCTTGCTGACTGATAAACAAACAATAGTAAATTATACTGTACTGTACTGAAGGAGATTTCAAGGACATTGTTTCAAAAGTTGAATGGCAACCGTGTACAAAAGCTGCACTGTAATAATACGAACAATTTGCTTGTACTTGTACTGTGTAAAATGACTGTAATTTCAGTGAATAATGCTGTTACAGGTTATATTCTAGTCTCCCTTTTTTTCTGCAATCACACGCGAAGCTATTCTCATTCACTGTTCCTACTTAAACCTATAAAAAGTAATGCAACACAATTTGTAAATAACCCACGTAGTCATGGCCATGAGGTTGAGACCTATGCACTGCAGGCTGTCAGGAGCAAAATAGGAAGACAGGTGACATAAAGGGCAACAAAGTCTGCATAGGGAGTTGGTTGAGGTGGATGGACGGGTCAAACAACCGCAGGACTTTGACCTAGGAGACAGCTGTTTATGTCCTGTGTGAAAACAAACGTCAGCATTGAAATATTTTGATATTCTTTTCCTTACTTGACCAGAGACAATACAGAAATGAGATTAATGAGTTTTAGAGTCATTTCCCTTATCTTTGTCACATAAGGGTTATCCTCTCCCGCCCCTTTTAGAGATTAGCAGCAGGTGCTGAGTCTATCCACTCCAATACGAAAAGTGAACATGAGTACAGATGATGACCAATTTATTTGCCCAACAGTCACTGAAGTAAATATTGGACCTATTTTTCACCAGCCACAAATTTCCCAAACATTCTGGCACTAAAATGACATTTTTAGGAAAGACAAATCGCAAGAAAAAAATAATTTGTTCAAGACATACTCTAACGAGATCTTGTAATTGCAGTTGCACTGATTTGATATCAGATTTTAAAGTAGCAGAAAAAAAAAGAAAAAGGAGCAGCAAAGTGTACAGTGTGTTTTTGTTTTTAATTGCCTTTCATCTGTCCACATTCACAACACTTCAAAAAGAGGTGGGGAGACTGCGCCTGTATAGGAGACAGGAAGTGTGTACCACAGCTTGTAATGCAACATTGTCTGTTAATAGAGCATCTTTGACCTAACGTAACCGCTAGGGGTGTGTTTTGGAAAAATTATTCAATATAAAACTATACACATGTCATTGTGAAAAATAACTGTATGAATGTATGATTCATTCATGGTCATGGCTTGATATTTTGAAAGGCCTCAGAGTCCTTCTGTCTGCATATGAAGAGCCTGCTGGGTTTCTGAAGAGTAAATACTGTTGACCTTGAAATACAATATATAAGGCTGACTCGTTATCCTGCTACTGAAGTTTTTGCTATGGTTGTGCCCTTGCATTTGTAGCATGAACTTCTCTGACATTAGATCTTTGTTGTATTAAATATACTCATTGAGTTGATTCTGTTTTCAATAAAAATTAAGATTGACCAAGAATTTTTCACATTAGTTTGCTAATTAAGAAAGTTGTTGTCCATAATTTTTTGGAAGATATCATAGGAATTGTTAAATGAGGATATGTTAAACATGAAAGTCCTATATCTTAATTTAATTCCAAAAAAGTTACATTGTGTTTTCATGGTGCAAAAGCAAATAAGTTCATGCATCCACACACTTTAAATGTGTAAATGTTGACAGTGTCTGGATTGAGGACTGAGAGAGACGAAAGGACTGAGCACAGCAGCGTGAGTGTTTGAGAGAGCAAATGACACAGAGAGGAAAGGAAAAGGTGCAAGGTGGATTATTGCAAGTCATTAATAACTTACTCGGGATGCTGCTTTATCATTTTTTGACCAATCCACTGGAACCTGTTATATTTGGTGAATTCAAAAAGTAAAAAATGTCAGTCAGTCCAGCAGTGATCAGATATAGATCAGTGATGGTAACAGTGACCAGGATGGTGTCCTTTACAGTTTTGCTTTCTACTTTAACTGGATTTACTGTGTAAAGCTGGAACTGTTAGTTAATTAATTAATTAGCTAATCGACAGAAAATTTAAAGTTTAAATTTGAGTGACTCCCACCGCAACATACTTTTTAAACAAGGCAAAATGGTCACTATTTCTTTATGTAGCTTTACACGTGTTTTTATTGATCTATGGAACTGTTGTGTGATTTTATGTGAGTCTCATGGGTGTGAATGCTTTTGTCATGTTGTTTGAGCCTCTAACTAAAGACAATTTTCTGTCACTATATAATAGACAATAACGTTGTTGGAATCTCGAATCTTGAATGCCTAAAAGATTAATTCATATAAGCTTCTAGTTTGATGTTTTCCTTTTAGTCCTTTATGGTAATAACTAAATATCTTTTTTGTTTTGGACTGATGCTCAGACAAAGCAAGCATTATTCTGAGCATGATCTGCAGATTAATCAGTAATTAACATAATCTATAGCCGCAGCCCTACTGCTGTGTATAGGAGTAGACCAGAAGCAGCAGAAAGCAAAACAATATGGACTGAATTTAATTTCAACCTTATACACAGAAAGCTAATTAAGAGCAAAAACAGTACACTGACAACTGAGTGCAATCACTGTAAATTACCCTCAAGCAAATACACACACACACACACACACACACTCACACAAAACAAACTGTCACGCATATAAATATTGTTGACATTTCTCCACTTCATCCCCCCTAAGACACTTCAGGCAGATAAGAGCCGCAGCAGCTAAGATGCAAATCTTTGTGTTTATGGGTTCCATTCAAAGCAGCAGTCATCATCTCCACTCTGCCATATTTCCTCGGCCCTCCGGAAAGCACCGTGCGTGGATGGACTGTGTATGAGTGACATTTCTAGGCCATTAACACCCATTGCCATTCCCATTCGCAAAATCCAATGATGAATTTTACAAAAGTCAATCTAGTAACCTGACATTTAAGCTTTCCGTTTAATGCGGGCCCCTGCAGCTCTGTCCTCAGTGAAAGGGGCTCATGTAAGAAACAATGGAACATGAAGCAGAATCTAATAATGTTACATTTAGGTTGAAGAGGGAGAGCTGCCCCTGGTCTTGTCAGGTTCACTCATTCTTAACATTGTCAGGACTTCCTTTTATTAATCCTGCACATGTTGGAGTCAGTTTTGCAGCCGCGGCCTCATTACTGTAATGAGAAGAGCTACATGTGTTATGTAAGAGCATGTCAACGAGAGGCTCAATTAGATGTGTCACATTTGATTTTTTGTCCGAGAACTGTGTTTCACTGAAAGTTAATTTCTTCTGTCAGACAAAAAAGTTTTGCCAAAGAGTCTAGTGTAAAACTACAACAGCCAACAATTCATTCATGATGTATTGTCATTCTGATGTATTGTCAATTCAACCCATTTTCATATAGACATGTCTTAGAGCAAAAGTCATTTAGATGAAATACTGATCAATTGTGTGAATATTCTTTTAGGTCTTATGTGTCCTGGAGGCAATAATTAAAGGGGCCGGTTTCTGAACCATGTCCTCCACAAGAATGATTCTGAAGATGGAGGCAGAGACGACCGGCGTGGACCCAAATTTATTTCATGGGTAAGACCCATTTATCAATTCTAATGTCCAATAAATTGATCAAGTGATAAAAATGTCTAAAAATCAAACTAATGCAATTCCTAGGATTTATAGATGTTAAGCTCTACCATCTGAGCCACAGTTGCCTGTATTCACTCATTTTCACAAATGTGGAAATTATTGTAAAAGACAGAATAGTTGTTTCATGGGAAGAGATGTGACAGAGTTCATCTGCCCACATACTTTATAGGTCTCTGCCGTACTTCTCCAGCATAATTTATGTTGGAATATTCTAACCAGCAGCTAATTTAAGTTTAACGTCTAAACTCTAAATAAAAATGTTTTGAATGCAAAAAAAGTTTTCTAGTATGATTTGAGATTAATGTCTTGTTTTGTATTTGTGCCAACAAGCGCATGAGTTAGTTAGCATAATGTTAACATGTTACAGTAACAATTACAGCCCCCCCCCCCAAAAAAAAAACAATATAAACACTGTTTTGTGGTTCAAAATAGTTTTAATCCCTCAGAATACAGTCGCAGCTACAACTGTTTACAATCTGCTCACATTTTAACTAACTTTGTGATGACATTATGTTAGCCTGCTACAATCACTCATCAAAGACATTCAAACCTTAAATAAAAATGTAGCTAATTCTTATGTCATATGTCTGTGCCAGAAAATTGAAATGTTAACCACATCCAAAAAGTTACTGACTTTCAGATTTTTTGAACACAGTAGAATAGTGAAGTGAAGAAAGCAAACTTTATAATATCACATTCTTGTTTCCATGACCTTTAAAGGACCAGAAAATAGCTTTTGTGCCACTAACCCTGGTCTTCCCTATGTGTTGAAGAATTCAACATGTTTTTTGTAGTTTTATATTGATAATTGTGAAAAGAAAGAAGTCTACAACAGTGATGGTGCTGGCGTGGATGTAAAATTTGAACACAATGACTAAAGTTGCAAACGTGCAAGTCTTTTGTTTCAGTTGATTTTGCAACATTGTGAACTGTCATGTCAATACAGCGAACTAAAGGAAAGCAAAGAAAAAAGCAAGGTAGAGAAAGTGTGTATGTATTGTGGTGGGAGCAGGTGTAGGAAAAAAGGGGAGTGATGGGGTTTCCCTCGGTAGTCTGGCTGCAGTCCTTTTTGAATAGCCCTGACTTCAGAGCCTCGTTTGTCACGTAGACAGCTCTGCCTATGGCTCTGATGCTCTGTGTGTGTGTGCATGTGTGTGCGTGTGTGTGTGTGTGTGTGTGTGTGTGTGTGTGTGTGTGCGCGTGTGCATGTGCATGTGGAGGAATGACTCTAAGAGGGAGCATTTGCATATCCCGACTCCCAGTGGCATTCTGCAGCGCTCTCCCAATCAGACGTTTTTTGGATTTTGTTTGAATAATGCAAGTTATGAAAGATGGGATTCATTCATGGCCAAAAATAGCAAAAGCAGAATGAACCCCCTCAGGTGTGACTGCATGTGCGTGTGTGTATGTGTGTGAACACTCATTTGTGTCTGTGTTTGTAGAAAAACCTATTACAGCTGATGGGCCAGAGTGATAGCCTGCTCTAGCAGCTGATATGTGTGTGTGTGTGTGTGTATGTTCGTGCGTGTGAATTATACATGGATCACAATCTTCAGTGATAGCCTTGGGTAATTAGAAAAATGCTATCGTACTATTTGCTTACAAGATGCAATTTGTCAATGTTTCTCCTGTGATCAAAGCGCAAATCTCTTTGCATATAAATGTAAAGCCTTAACATTAACAGACCTGATTGTTTTCTGTGTACCTCTGTATACAGTACTTGTTTGTGTACTTGACTGTCTGGGTTCTATTATTATCTACCACCCAGGGCCCCTTCTTTAATGTTTGGTTTCGCTATCTCAGTGGGGCTAATCTGTGTGTGTGTGTGTTTGTGCACGTGTGTGTGTGTCTGTTGGACTGTGTGATATTCATCAAGTATACCAACAAAAAATTTCCTCAGAGTACAGTGTCAACAAAGACTTTCTGGGGACCAGTCAGCAACCCAGTGATAGATGCACCTGGGTGTTTTTTTCCCAGTCACAGCAGGAAGGCTGGATGCATTTGTCTGGTATGACACAACTGTGTGAACATCACTTGGTGTGTGCGTAGGTGTGTGCGTGTGTGTATGTGTCTGTTGTCCTCAAAAGAAATAGATTTCATGTTCTCTGTTGCTTACCTGCCTTTACTCCCTCTCCCTCGAGATGGATGTCTCTTCATGCTCCCATGACTGCATGTGTGGGGGTGTGTGTGCTCATGTGTGTGAGGATGAGGGACAGAGAACAAGACGGGATGGAAAAGCCACTGAAATATTTCACATACTTCATAAGAGGACAAGGCAAGTGCTGAGAGAATGTATGATTTCTCCTTTCTTATTCTCCTTTTTTATTCTCTTCCTATCTGTCCCCCTCTGTGGTCTGGTTCTATTTTTGGGCTCCCTGTTTTGTATGATTACAGTAGTTAAGAACAACAGCATGAACACCTGTAAAAGCCTGTCAACACAATAGTCCAGCAATAAATCCTACCATTGAACAATGTTATTTAAAGCTGCAGTAACTTAATGAAAATAACTTTTTGGCATATTTGTCCACAAAGTATTACAGGAGACAGATAATCAATTTCCCTTTTTAAACAGAGATCGTGCTAAAGGCTATCACAAAGTCCCTTCTTTATGTTGCCTTTGCATTTTTATACAGATCCAAACAAAAGCACATCATGCCATTCCAGTGTGTGATTTCAAACAGCATGCCGGCATCCCGGAAGCAAAAGAGGTGTGATGGGCATGACTTGTAACACAACAGAGTTGGCCTCTAGTGTGATGTGTAACATATGTGTTGGCAGCACCTTATGACAACAACAATAACATAACATGGCATTAACAATCATTTACCATCCCTGTTTTTTGGCGGCTGATTTCATCCTCTGCTCTGAGGGTTATTAGCTACTGGACCTTATTGATTCCCCAGTTGGCAGAGATTTACAGCCACTTTTCCTATTCTTTGAGTAAGCTGCTCACTGCCTCTAGCTGCTATTTAAATCTCTCTGTGGTGAGTCGCATACATAACACACCGCTGAAATGTCATACCTGTTCTATCACACCTTTCCCATCCACGGTCCTGTCCTGCCAACTGTCCCTTTTACTTAGACTTTGATGCAGCGCTGTTACCACCTCTGCTTCCAGCTTTAAGGTGAGACAACTCTGCACACCTATTTCTCAATTGTACCTTTATAAAGAACAGCAAAGAGTAATAACAAGACACAAGTCCCCCCTTGAACAGGCAGTGTAAAAGGGGCTTGTATATGAGCCTCTAATGGCATTTGTTAGAATCTACAGCGGCAAACCAAAAACTATGATAACCCAGGACGTGTTAGAATTAGCTGAGCGGCGTCGTCAGTCCACCAAACAAAACAACTCTTGATTCAGATTTGATCAGCGCTTCCTGTTTGACAGTTTGACCACAGGTCATGAGCAGTGATTGACATGATTGACAGCTGGGATAGAGACTCCAATCTGGTTGTTTTTTTGTTCATGTATGTAAAGGCCATTATAGCCTATATGAGGAAGCAGAGAACATGATTTTTTTTTAATGCATTATTGATGTCATACACTGCTGCTGTGTATCAGGACAGTTTCAGTAATTTCAATATGAAAAAGTTAATTTCTATAAAAGTTACCAACTGTAGCTTTAATCTATACATCTAACCTCTGATGTCTCAATTATTATCTTTAATTTATTCCCATTATATTTATAAGCAAAGAGCAATGAACCACTCATCTTAAGCCAACACTGATCAATTATTTCACCAGCTGAACAGCACATTATATTCGTGGTTATAAATTAAATAGACTCTGTCAGCAATATCATAATACACTTAAGTAAAGTTGATGACATCAGTGGGGTTATTTATTTGAACTGTGGAAAGCTCCAGAGTCATAGCAGACGTGATCCAATGGTTTTGGCAAGCTGACCTACACAACTTGTGATGACTAAACTGAATGTTTACAGTCAACGAAGTGATCCTTTCAGTCTGTTAGTAACTTACCCAAAGGCCAAAATGGAATTTGACTCATTGATATGCTTTCTGCAGACCAGTGTCAGTACATGGCCAAAGGTCATATTGTTTGAAGAAAAAAAACAGTCAAAACCCCACAGCTCTGAGTGATTGCTGTGTGGAGAATACAGTTAAAATTTCATGTATTATATTAATAATTTAAGATTAGAGACAATTGGAGAAAAGTGCTCAAAGTTACACTTATTTCAGTGCATCAGATACATATTTGATTTACATTTCTTGAATGTTCTGATTTGTGAATCAGTGTTGATTGGCAGAGGACCCCAGCCCTCCTGTTTGACATGTCTCCCCACAAACGTTGAGACAAAACCTTCACCCTTGCTTGGAATTAATGAGCTCTATAGCACACCTTCCAGCTGCTGTCCAAGTAACACAACTGATTTACGATCTGCAGTTGACTGATGCTTCAAAATACAAATTATGGACCCTCTCAGGTACAGATCGCTTCAGGCAATTTTTGGAACATCCGATGATCCCTCACTCTATGAACGATCTGCTGTCTTGACAAGTTACGCGCAGCCTAAAGAACACGCTGTGATCTGTCTCATTGTTTGTCATGGACTTTTTTTTTTTTTTTACTCTCATTATATTCTGTAGTTCCCTCTTTTTTTCTAGTTGATGTTTCTCCACACCTCCTCCTCTTCCTGCTCGATGCTGTCTTGGGTCTGTGGCTTGGTATTTTGACATTTCGCTCCTGCTGAGAGATTAATTAGCTATCTACCTCTGGAGTAGGTGCCTCCTGGCATCCTTCAGTTTGCCTTGTCATCTCTCTCTCTTTCTTACACAATCATTTTTCTCCTTTCTCTTTTGTCTAATTCCTCTCTCCATCCATTCTGGAGTTTATTACTCTATCTAGTATTCTCATAGCAATGACGACAGACTCTAAACTGATTGATTCTGTCTTTGCATGTGCTGAGAAAACACAATTTGAAAGATGTCTACTTGATGCACTTGAGGCAGGCTGTGCTATTGAACAGTTTATCTGTATTCAAGCCATGAGCTTCCCTGTGAGGCTTACATGCTGTATGTACAAAGGACGTAAAGCAGATAGGTCACCAGAGACAAAAGCTTAAACCTTTCATCATAAAAGGATCAATCACTCTGCTAGAGGACACGATCAAGACGACTCGGAAAATCTTGTAGTGTTATTCGATACATTAGAGTAATGTTTGAGCTCAGATTAATCTTGTCTTCTAATTCCTTTAAAATTAGATGTTTTTTTCACCTTTTTCCCTAAGTGGAAAGTAGATGTCAGACCCTTTGGTTGAAAGCACTTAGCACGCAAAAATACAGCTTTACATAATTTTATGCTCTTGGAAAAACTAAGCCACAGCAGTTCCTGGCTCTTTCTCCATTACTAACAGCACTCTATTTTAAACTTTCATGCGCTTCCAGAGTGAGTCCAACGGAGAGTAAATGCTGTGGGAGGAGGTCTTGTCAGGCTACGTTAACTAAGAGCTGTGGTAAGAGAGAGGAGAGCAACGAAGTCCGTCACTTCTGCTGACGAGTTGCATATTTTACGCTTTATTCAGTTTACATCTCTTGTAGATGTTTTCCAAATGTGCTCCAGCCTTACAAGCTAACCATTTAAATTCAGCACAAATTCCTATGAGATGATTAGGTATTTAGACACAACCACAACCTTGTAAGTACGAACAGGGAGTGGATGGAGAGAGAAAGCTGCAAAAGAAGTTTTTCTCCAACAGTCTATTTATAAACCAGGCCCTAGTCGGGTACTATGGATAAAACTAAGCTAAAAACCTGCAGCGTGAGCAAAAACATCCGGATCATTTACTTTGTATGAAGAAGTTTGAAATATTGATGTTCCTCTGCATTTACTGCTATTTCACACAGTCTGCAGGTGCAACACCATGCCAGTCAAGTTCTCTTATAAAACTAACGTTATAAGGACAGGGGCATGAAGCTCTGCTGTGAATGCTGTAGTAAAAATCAATCCAATCTTAATAGAGTCACCTTCAGTAGGATGCACAGCTGTTCTGAAGTAGTAACACGTTATATTTGGTCCCGTATCGCACCTGTAAATGAAAAATAGCTTTGGTTTGAATTCGACTTTAAAGGGATTTACCATCAATATATTTGCAGTGCATGACAGGGCACTCTAACTCTCAAGAAAAATCAAGAAATACTCTCAAATCGTAATTTATTTACCCCAGTGGTTGTGAGAGACAGGCTTTTATTTGGGCTTATATTGAAAGACGGCTTTTTTTCTTATAAGTTCTTTTCAGTTCCACAGATGATGCAAAATACAAACTTCTATTACGGGTTATTCCAACCTGTGTTCCTTAGCAGCTGGCCTTTATTTGTTTGCGAATGCCAACTTTCATATGAAAATTTTAAGAAGTGCAGAAAAAACATGGGGTGTTAAAGACATGTCTGTCCTTGGCCATGGAAGTGGGCAAACTCAGTTACTTCTTTAGGTAGTGAGCTAGTTTACCGGATATGAAGCAGCTTACATTTGAACAGACAAAGACACTGTTTAATTCATTCTTTGTCTTTTGTTTTGTTTAGTGTTTTTAGTTTGGGAATGGCAAAAAAAGGCACATCCCTCCAAACTCTTTAAATACTGAGTAACGCTTTAAGTTTGATGCACACCACAAAGCTTGAGCGGCCTGCCATGGCTAGTTACAATTCCTCCGCTATTGGACAATCACTGTTTGGAGGCGGGGATTAGCAAACGGGGAATTAAATGCTGCCACTGCTGGCATGTTGTGACACAGCCTCCAGGACGAGGATCAGTGTCAACACACTACAACCCACATGAGACTCACTGACCTCCCTGTTAACAACAGACTTTCGGCTTCAGTTTCACTGTGACTCAGAAAGCTTTACTGTTGTAGCACAAAAGCTTTCCCACGGAGACAACATGTGGAGTCACTTCACCGGTTGTGTAACCTAATGATCGTTACCATGGTGCATGTAATCTACATCTGAGCGGGTGTATTAGTGTATGTGCTGGAGTGCTGGCGTGGTAAATGTTGTTGTACACTATCTATATTGTCTGTGAAATACGCCCAAGTGAAATGACAGACAGAACTCAGGAACATCTTCATTTTTTTATTATCAGTTACATGGATCATGAGAAATGTCAAGAACACCACAAAAAGGGCACAACATTTCCTTGTGTCCATATATTTTTCATATATCATGAGCAGTGGTGGAAGAAGTATTCAGATCATTTTCTTATAAAAACTACTGATTCCACCTTGTGGAAATACTCATACTGTTGCAGTGCACTGGAAAATATGTAAGCGTGAGTAAGTATACTCATACTTAGAATATTAAAATTATTTTTGAAAAAAAAGTAGAAAAAAACATGAAAAACCTCAAAAATATAAAAATTGAAAAACACCCCAAACATCAGAAAAAAAGAAAAAGAAACCCCCAAAATTCAAAATTATTAAAAAATAGAAAAAGACATCCACCCAAAAATCGAAAAATTCTATATTTAAAATGTTTTTTTAAAATTCAAAATTATTTAGAAGATAAATAAAGACTAACATATTTATCGCAAAAGTTGACAATTCATTTTATGTGAATCGACCGATTGATGAAGCTGTACTTGTGTTTGGTGATTTCATTTATGACAAAAAATGTTTTATAGACTCTTCATTTCTGCATGTACTCAAGTATAAGTACAAGTACCTCAAATTCATACTTAAGTATAATACTTGAGTAAATGTAGTTGGTTACATTCCACCTCTGGTCGTGAGTGTTTGTTGGAATAAATTTGCACAGAAGTTTGCGAACTCTTGTGTATGTGTGTGTGTGTGTATATACGGACGTTCACCCTTGTGTGATAAATCCAAATGATAACCCTCCATTTTCAATCAAGCCGCTCCCATTAGTGCGGAGTGCGATAAGTGCAGCTAAGCCCCAGTGTGATTGCAGGGATTTGAGCTTTGGCAAAAAATAATTAGAGATGATTACTGTGTAGTCACACAGGCAACATCCTCTCATCCTTTACTTTGAGTCAGGAGACCCCGGCTTGCTTCCTTTGTTGAATCCGCTCTCCAACACAATAAGATAAAGCTTCACTGTGATTACTTTCATGTCCAATTTTCCTCCCCCAAAGATCATTGGCTGAAAGTGTGTTTGTTGTTGCTCTCTTTGTTTTTGTGCCGTATTTGCACCGAGACAAGATGGGACACAAATTCTTTTATTCCATCCGCCTCATGTGCCCCTTTTTCTGTTCTTTTAACAACTTTTCTCGACCACTGTCCCATTATTTCTCCAATTTTCACTCTCTTATCTCATCAGAATTCCCTTTTCTTTACTCCTTTGCTCATTTCTATAGTTTCCACTTGAAGGAGGAATCAGCAATGCCCTTTGGTATCTTTTCTTTCAGTTCAGATGTCAATTTTCAAAGGAATATCATATATAATATACCTCAGCTTTCTCTACGAATTTTTTTCTGCCAAAGGCAAAGAAAACAGTCACTACAAAGGTCATAAATCACTAACTGATAGGTAGGTGCTATGAACAGTATACTGGATGGTATATACATGGCTTAAAGATGGCTTAGAGGGAGAAGATTGAAATTGATTGTTAATGGTTAAGATTTCATCCTGTGGCGGTTTAGTGGGTATTGATAAGGCTCTGTGCACCTTGGGGCGTTAGCTTTGCGTAGGGATGTCCGCTTATGTGAAGTTGTTTTTTGTCCACAATTTGAACTCTACACTTTATTGACATACACTCATGTACACATGGTATACCCACAAAGACAGGGTGTACAGAGAAAATCCTACATCATCTCTAAACCTGTGAGAGATCCTTGTGAGAGCAATCAATACAAATGTGTGGTTGAGTCTTTACACACTTTCTCAGGACACAGCAGGGCAGACAGAAAGCAGTGCAAGGAAGGAGTGAGAATGAGACTCGATAATGAAGGAATCTGTGTGGCCTTTTCACAATGATATCCCGAGAAACGGCTAAATATTCCACCGCTATCGTATTCCAAAGAATTCTGATAAATTAGTCCCTTGTCGCCAGGGAAAAAGGGCCAGAGAAAGTCAGCGAGTGTGCGTTATCCAAAGGCCAGTGAGCACATTTAGTGAGTAAATGCCACGTGTAAATGGCTCTACCACCAGCCCTTGTACCTCTGCCATGCCATTTTAGCTCTGAGGGTGGGGGGAGGAAATGAACCTTTATTTCCCCCCAGGCTATCTGGAGTTGGCAGGTTGATCAGGTGACTGCATAACAGACAACTGAGCAGGGCTGCCCCGCAGACTGCCAGACAGCCTAGAGGAACGAGAGGTCTTGATTGTAATAGCTCAAGTGGACGTACAGTCGTTGATGGACTGTTTGCTGCCGGCGTTTACTCTGGCATGTGTGCAAACGGTGTCACAGATAATTTAGATTTCTTTCCAGTCTTTTAAAAAATATTGTGTTTTGAGGCAGCCTCACAAATACAGTCTATATTAATGCAGCATATTGATGTACTAATCTTATCGAGAAAAAATGTTATAGCTATGATGCTGGGTGCACCAGGTTTAACACAGAAGAAGAATACAGTGAGTAAAACTATAACTCTACTAGAATGACTTTATATATTAAAACCTCTGGGAATCCATATCACTAAAAACTTTCTTAATATGTAATTTAGGTCTTACATGCATAATAAAAAGCATAAAAAATCATCCGACATACGCTTCAATCCAAATTTGAAATACTGTCATTTTAGTTCTTCCCAGTTTCCTGGAGCTGGGTTGATTTGAGCATAGTTATCATATAATATGGATATAGCCAATCAAAAATCCAAAGTAAGGTGTCAGTTAATACTAATTTAACACGCCATATTGAAATCCCTGAACGCTCCTTTCAGTACTGTAGATGGAACATTACCAGACGTGGGAATGTCATTCTGACAGGTCTTCAACTAACTAAACGCTTTATGTGCAGCATGCAGTGTTTATGTTCGCTGGCTTTTACCAACGTTACACAGATCTACACCAGTGAGTATCTGGCAAATGGGAAAGCAAATAAAGAATAAGAGTAAGCGCCAGCTAACCCTACAGTGCCATAATTTATCATTGCGTTCATAGTTTTGATAACAAATGGATGCATCAGAGCTCGTGTTGCATGTGCTACGTCATGCTAACTGAATGCTTAAGTAATATCGATAACAAAGCATTTTATTAACTCACCATTCAGGGACAGTGTGAAAGGTATTATTTTGAAAATCTTAATGTTTCTGGAAGTCCAGAGGGCTCGAACAGATAGGACTGTACCGTGCCGACTCTGCTTTGCTCCATGACTGTCCTGGAGACGAGAGACAGATGACAAAGGTGGGATTTAAGAAGGTGTCAATCAAAACATGATCTGCCACGCCCACGCAGTCTGGAGAAATGCTGTTATCCTCAGAGTGAGCTGTTCTGGATTCACTCAGATTTTTGTAGATACTTAATGAGACACTCAACTTTGATATAATATGTACATTCTTACAACTTCAAGCCCAGTTCCAACTCCAGCTTTAAGCCATTGGCCGTGTTTGCTGTACTTACAGGACACAAACATGGAAAAAAAACGATTCAGCCGCAACAATCAGCAAGACATGAGGAAATTGGCACATATTATTCCCCGTGTGATACTTGCCTCGAGATCATGTTTTTCGCACACAATTCACCAATTTACAAAGAAAGAACGAGTAACAGCCAACCCCTTAAACTAAAGCCAGGATGAGACAGGATGACTCTCCTCTCTCTCTCTCTCTCTCGGAGCTCCAGCCTCAGTGAACGGCAGCCATTCCTCTCTCTGTATTTCACAGGCCAGTGACCAGCCACCACTTTCATCTGTGAAAGCAGCTGCTATCTGTTCCCTCATTCCACTCTCCTTCATCCACGACCCCATTCTCTCCCTGTATAATAGTCGCCTCTCCTCCGCACGATGTGTAGCTTCTCTCTCCAACAGCTCGTTTATCAAGAGGAGAGGGAAGCCTCCACTCTACAGGAATCCCAGGGGAGGAGACGGAGGAGGGAGGGAGGGAGGGGAGAACTGTTGATGGCTAAAGGACGGTGGACTTCCACTTCAGGGTGGCTGCAGTTTAGCAGAATAAGCAAGGCAGAGACTGATGAGGGGTTTGGGTGTCTTAGTGAGGAGTTTTTGAAAAGGAATACAAATTTAGAAATACAGGAATACTGGAAACGTGTAAACGACTCTGGATTCATGCAGAAAAGGGTGCTGGGGGCAGCTATTGTCTGCAGAGGCTTGCAAAACTAAAAAGCTCACATCCAAAATTTCACCAACCCTGAGTGTCAAGCAAGTGGATTGGTTAACCCAACTTATGCCAGGAAGGAGGTTTGAGATACACCAAAAAAATTACAATTACAATTACATTATTAGGTATGCACGATGATATCGACACGTCATCAGTATTGGCTTTAAAATGAAATATCTGAATACGGCTAAAATCAACATTTGTGCTAATATGACAAAAAAGATGACACTTTAATTATGCTATCGTCAGGATGATTTCAAGTAAAGCTTCATCCAAACTGTTACAGTAGGATCAGTTTTAAAGCTTTGTTAAAAATGTGTTCATAATATAAATAGGGCATGTTTTACATGTTCGTACGTATCAGTATCAGCATCAGCTATCAGCCAAAATTAATTTAAAAAGTTTAAAAGTTTAAAAATACACATTAATTATATTCATTTGTGTTGCTATTGCTTGGACAGGTTTTGGGAGGTGCCCTCCCAAAAGTATTTCACAGACATTTTGAAGAGCCAAACCCTGCAGAGGCCACTGTGGGCAATTGGCCTGTGGGACGGCTGGAGAGGCGGACCTATTGCACACGTGCTAGATAAACAGCATGTCAGCTGCAGTATGGAGGAGGCAGTGGCTGAATGCCATTTATTCAAAGTTGTGTTAAGAAATTTTAAGTTTATAATGTTTGTTAGCAAATAATGAGCCCACCCAGCAGACGTGGAGCAACGTAAACATTTACTTCCCCACCTGCTGACAAATGTAATGTTTCACCCTCCTTTTAGCAAAGTTTTGACCACTGACACATGCTGAGCTTTGTTGTCTTTCTTTTTTTTATTCTTAAAAAGTGTTGCAGAAAACACTGTGGCAACTTTTAGATGTGTGTTTACTCAGACTCAGGGAATATTTTACTGAAGGAAAGGCTTTGACGTTAGCTGGAACAGTATGAGTGTCCGTTCGAAAATCTGTATGCTTGCTACTCCGTGTTTCCTTCTCTTTGTTTAATTATGTTATAAATTATATTTCTCTCATCTTTTGTGTTTGGAAACATTTTCATGTTTTTGTACACAGGAGGAGAACAATCAAAAAGAATATGATTTAAGCTTGTCTTGCGTAAAATACGAGTGAGTCACCCCTGCCTCTCAAGTGTTCTCTCCTCTTCTTTTGTCCGTCATTCATTTATAACCTTAAGTTCTTCCTCTTAATGCCTCCTGACGCTCTCCTTTTCCTTCAGCTCCTGCTTTCCAATTTCCCTCTGCACCCTCCTGGTCCCTGCATTGTATCAGTATTCTCTTTCATTTGCTCATTCCTATTCTTCTTTTCTCCCCTGTCTGCTCCACTGTCTCTCAGCGTCAGACCCAGGGTCAGCGCCAAAGGGAATGCTGTCCGGCTTTAGATTAAACTAAATCAATTAGGGGGTCTTGCCTTTCAGTATTTGTAGCTCTGCATTATCTGTATCATTTGTTAATGTCCTTTTATTTTGTGTCTGTCTCGTTTAATCTGTTTAATCTTACTCCTGATGCATTGTGGTATATACACTTAAAGAAATTAATTGTAGAAATGAAGGTTTAGCCCTGCAGGAATTTGGAGTGTTTCCAGGGAATAAATAAAGCTACTTCACTGCAGAAACTTAAATGAAACCTCCACAGAATAAGCATTAACTTAAAACTCAAGGTTCTAGCAGTGTAAAAATGGCTGCTGCAGTTAACAATCACTCAAGTCCATTTTAAAAGCCAAACTATCCCATGAACGGGCTGGCCACCTTGGCATATCCTAAAAATAGCTTTATTTTCCAATATTTTCCTGTCATTCAGTGAAAAATTCAGCCAGCAGCCAGACTACTTACAAAGCATCTGATTCACTGCAGCCAGGGGACTAAATATAAATTGCAGCAAAGCACTTCTGCAGTATCATTAGCCCAGCTATGATGAAACACTACTCCTACCACGTATTGTTTACATTCTGATAGATTTATATCTCTGATTAGTATGAACGCGTCAATTTGGTAAATGATAAGTGATACTTCTGTGTCTTAGAAAATTAATCAAAAAAGACACCATGCCTGAGGGAGTTGGTCTACTTCAGTGCTTGGTGGATTGCTGAACAGCATCTAAAACTTCCTCATCCTACACTTTTTCTGACATCTGAATTTGGGGTTGCATCTGAAAGCTTTTGTAGCTTTTTAGAACAAGCACTCCAACAACCCACTTCACACAGTGTGTAGCCAGGTGTGCAGAAGAGAGGGTACAGGATTTTAACTTCTCTCAAGCTCAATTTTCTGTCATTATTCACATAACTACTTGTGTTATGTTTGCTGTGTAAAAACAAATTGCAATACCATGATCACCTTTTAGGAGATAATGTCTGAAAATGTGCTGTTACCCAACTTAAAAAAAACAAAACAAAACAAAAAAACCCCTCAACCCTCTTTGTTGTTGACATTCAGAGCCTGTTTAAACACTTTAGATTGCCTGTAGACTTGGCTGGATGCTGCAGACATTTTTAAAGAAAATTAAAGTTTGGGAACAAAAACCTGGGATATGATCTATCCAAAGTGATATTGTTTTGGAGACTATGAAACCAGTTCCACATATAGTAGTAATTATGGCCTCTTATTCCCCCAGTGAAACTACACAAGGATGTGCACAGACATTTTGGGGGGCTTTTGCTTTACAGTGAAAAGTGAACATATTTTCTGGCCTGACCATCCCATATTTTCTTACAGCTGCACTGTGAAAAGAGACTTTTTGTTTTAACTTAAAAGGTTAGTGTCCCAGCTGCCTTAAAATGTTAACTTGACTGAATCTGAGATGACAAGTTCAGATAATTTTGTAAAGATTCAACTTGTCTTTTGAAATTCAGTCAACTTAAACATTTACGGCAGCCTGAACACTAACTTTTGAAAGTTAAAACAAAAAGTTTCTTCTTTCAGTGCACTGAGAGTATTCTACTTGTTCAGCATGCTCTCCAACACTCTCTGAATTGGCGTTTTTTAAAGTTAGGTCCCTACAGAATATCACTTTCTTTAATAATAATACATCAGACTTTTGGCCTCAAAGATGCTTTACATAGAATGGGATACATGTTTACAATTTGGTGTAACTGAAATCATTATGGGCTACTCATATTTTTCTTTTACAACACAAAAAAATTGAAAAATAATTTTTTTTTAAAAAGATTCCCCTCTAGAGGGGCAGCTTAGCCAAAGAAAGCAAATGGTCTATTACTTAGGCAACTTTACCAAGTACTTGTGCACGTCCCTGATCCTACACATATATTGCATACTGTCTTGTGCATGAAAACCCATATTCATACTCCAAATTACCATTATTAAAACAAAGTCTATCAAAAATATGAAGTTGTTTTTAGATCATGAAAGAAATGATGGCTATTTAACCAGGTTACATCCTACCCGAAATCAAACTCAAACAAAAGCAAATGAAATTCATGTTATTGAGTGTAATATCCTTCCAGGTCAAGCTTCATCCCTGACTTCATCCTGTAGCTCATATTGTTAGATGCATATCTTTTAGTTGTGGTCATTGCTCTGCTCTGGTGCTGCACGCTGTTTGAGTTTGACCTTCAGCTTCATTGCAGGCGGGGGAGTAGCTGCGCTCTGTCCTCAGACACAGCTGAGGATTAATCTACACACCTTCATGACTGATTTCATGTTAGATTAGAGAATTTAATCCAGTGTATCCTTCCCCCCCTCACCCCTTATTTCTCTGCTGCTGCGCTGGAGGGTGAGGAACTCCAAGCACCTTGGGATTAGAAGGGCAGTCTTTATTACGTAATGCCTGCACCTGCGCGTGAGCGCATGTACGCAAACGTTCATGATTGTGTTTGTCTCTCTCACACGGGTGTTTGGACATTAAGTGTGTGTGTTTGCTAAGTACTGTACTGTATGTGTATGTATGTGTAAGTGCGCAGGTGTGCCCTAGCAAATCTAATCCTCTGGAGAAAACTCTATGAAGGTCTGATTTATTTGTGGAGTAGATTTATCTTCTGGATGGCACATCTGCCTCTCTGCCGGGGGCAGCGTGCACGCTCTGGGTTTGTTGGCCCTGTGCTATGCAAACGCATTGAGTGTGCATGTTCAGTGCCTGTGCGTAAGAGGTGAAAGCCCTGCCTAACTGTAATTGCGCGGATATCAATACACAGCAGCTCAGCCCGGATTGCCTCAAACCTTTCAGCGTGGTAGAGATTGAACCTGACTCATCAATATCTACTAAATATAGAACCAGCAAGCCATAATCCAGCATATACTGCACATAAACCGGGGCGTTAAACCCCTCGGGATCTTCTGAGTATTAACAAATCATTTCTGAGGGGAAAGTTGCTGTTTCCTTTTGCCTGGTATTTCAGTTACACAAGAGCCATGTCTGTAATTTACAGACTCTAATGACTGTCTATGTATGTGTGGGAATGCCTGCGTGTTTGTGTCACTTTGAGTGCTGTTACTTGTTTGCGTGGGGGATCTTTTCTGACACGTTTCTTGTGCTGTCAAAGCATATTGTGTGTGAGTGATTACCTGTCATCGCAAGCCTTGAGCTCTGCTTACTCTCCAATCACGCCACTGCTTTTCCATCGCTCTCCCACTCTTTGTCTTTCTCTCTAACCCCTGCCAGCCCTTTTTCTCTCCCTTTTTTTGTCTTTCTTTTTGTTTTTCTATTTTAATTTTCGCCTTCTTCTCGAGTCTGTGCGCCCTGCCAGAAATCTGATATCAGGTTCTTGAGGTTGGTGATTTCTTTGATCAATTTTATGTATTTATTTTTTTTTCATTTTTATCTTTCCCAAAGCTGTTCAACCATGAAACAACCAATGTAGGTCTTCGTGAATTCCTGCCAGGCTTGGCTGCAGCTTCCATTTGTAAGACATGTAACAACCAGGTCCAGAGGTTGTGCTGATCGTGACAGGGCCACTGGCAGTCTCCCTCAGCGTGGGCCGTGCATATTACCGCTTGGAAAACAGCCTGGTGCTGTTAGGTTTGTTCGGGTTAAGTTTCATACTGTGCACAGTGTGGGAAGATCACTTTGTCCTGTTCCTTTTTGAACTATCATTTTCAATATATTTTCTTCTTCTTGAATAATTTTTTTCTTCAAAGTCTGCTCTCAAGGTGATGATGTAGGGGTAGATGTATACAGTAGACCTTGTGCACTGAGTTTGATTCATGTTGCCAGATTAATTGACTTCTTTTCCTCTTCTCTCTGGCTCTTTGGCTTGGACATTACTGTGAGAGGGTGCAATTGCATCTGCATTATGAGAACAAATGACTCCAGCTCTGCTTCTCCAATCACAAATAAATATCTGCAGCTAATGGGAGGCAGTGCAGTGCCATCGGTGTATTGATTGCGAGGACCGCCCATCGCCACAACAGTGCTCCTACAAATCCCTGCCTAATGGCTGCTTTGACTATTAATAAGTCTGAATCTTATTACTGTGTATGTGTTTGCCTCTCTCAAGTACAGTATCATTCAGCCTGAAATGAGTTAAAATGGGAATGTACATTTACCTCTGGCAAGAGCAAAACGGTAAAAAGAAAACTATGCGTATGCGTGTTTGAGGGTTGCCCATGCCATCTGTATCGACTTGTGTGCCAGGTCGACCTTGTGCCAGGTGGTAAGAGAGCTGTCTTTAACGATTGGCGCTGTGTCTGATTTGGTGACTGACGCTGCCTCTGATGCTTTGTGACATCTCCTCTTGTCTGCTGGGTAACAACTGTCACTGTGTGTGTTAAAAAAAAGGCTTAGATCAGTGATTTGCTCAACACAAAGTTTAAGGCAGAGTCAAGGAACGCGCTGATAATGGGAGCTTGTGCCCGGGCCTCATTAATGATGTAGCCCTGGCCAATTTCATGCAACTGGAAAAGACTTGTGGTTCTGGACCAGCAGCTCTGGTTCAACTGTAAGTAAGAATATTGGCCTTTTTCACTGAAGACATTTTGAGATGTTCGAAAAGGACAGGTGTGAATAACAAACTTAATGATGGCTGAATTCCAATTAGCTGCTTTTTTTCATGGTTGCAGCACTTTGAGGGTGACAGCATAGGCCCCTTTCACATATGCACTGCCTACCTGAAATTGCGCAACTAAACGATACAAATTCATCAGTCTACACTGAAATTATTTTCTGTCCTCAGGCAGCTCCACTCACGAAATTCGTGCACAAATTAGACATACAATTATACACATGGCACATATACCCATAAAAAACACACCAAACAATCATGACCATGGAAAACATCTGATATTAACAACATTTATACCGACAGACTCAGATCTTAATCAGCAGCACACCTATTTTAGTTTAGCAACAGGAAAGACTGATGTACAAATTAATTTTAAGCTTGTTGCATTTAAATGGAGGGAGTCTGAATCACCTGTAGGATGGCAGAGGTTGGCATTTTCTGTTTAGAACATGCAAGGGGTCAGTAGAGATGCTGTTAGCAAGTCTGAGCATGCCTTTTTTGTGAGTTGCCTGAAAGAAGTGTGCCACAGGTTGGCCTATAATCTGAGTGCAAATTTGAATTGAGTTCATTGATTGTGTTCACTGTATTATTTAGTTTTAAGCTTCACAGGCAGCTGACCCAGGTTGTACTACATCACAGACAATTTAAATCATCAATTTGAAAAACAGAGATAATCTGGCAAGCTCCAAAAGACTGAAGACCTGCCAGGAAAGTAAATGTGCTGCTGTATCTTTTTACATACATACTCTATGTGAGGAATCTATCATAGGTTGGCATCTATCATAACTCCCAGATATTGTTTATTTTCTACATCGTACATTTTCACTGTCTACTAATCTATGTGTGGAAGCAGATGTTTAAATTGTGGTGGTCCGCATCAAGTGACAGTTAAATCTCACTTATTAGCCACAGACTTTAGCCTGATAGCCACTGGCTTTACTGTCACTGCTCCTTAAATGTATCTAAACATGTCTCAGAGTTTACTGTAATGTTTGTTAAATCTACTGTTACTAGTCAGCTGAGGCACTAATTGACTCAGTTTTATCACTAAGCCAGACACGTTGTGACCAATGGAAGTTATATGACTGTTGAGAGCATCGCCCAATTATGAGTGCCTGCTGGCCATTAAATATCCGTATAGGGAAAATATACTCACCTGCAGGTCCTTCTTTTGCCTGTTTAATGTGTTCACCTCCAGAATCATCTACACCACAATTGCTGAGCTCCTTCTAGGGTTTATTGAGGGCACTGTTAATGGACATATTCATATTTTCCTTCTGTATAAAAAATATATTGTTTGACACAATCGCTCATTGGGCTTCGCTGTGCTGTAAGTGTATCCACCTTGTCTTCCTGTGTTTTGATTGACTGCAAAGTGAGCGCCACCATATACATCTGCACCAAACCTGCTCTTCAATCTGTGTAGCCATGTGGCACTAAGCTGGTGGTTAGGTGACAGAGATGGGGTGAGCTCGAGTGAGGCATCCCTGTTTGATGATAACTCTGCCCTGTGGGAGGAAACAGCAGGATGCCCGAGACAGCTTGGCTCTGCCACTGCTCCCCCTCTCAACAGGTACAGGGGAGTGTGGAGTCCAATGCTGATTATCTGCTGGGATTCTGTGAGAGGCTGGAAATGACAAAAGCAAATACCTGGCATTAATGAAATCCTTAGAGAGTTGACTCAAACAAAGGTCAGATTATTAAAATATTGATCTTGATTATTTAATTTAAAAAAATCCATTGATGTTTGTTCTTTAGAATATAATGGGAGCTCTGAACCAGTGGGATGTGAAAAATGTCTTTTCTACTTTGCCAATTGTATCCCACACATCCCATGTGCATCCTTTATTGCTAGGTCATTATAAACCAGAACACACACACACACACACACACACACACACAGACACACAGACACACAGACACACACACACTGCCAGCCGACATTTAAGGACAGATGGAAGCCTTGGGGCAGAAGTTTGCTTGCTTTTAGACAATAGATGGGGAATCTATTTTCATTCCCTTGTGTTGATCAGGGACACGACTTGCATAAATTAAAGCGATGACACTTCACTAGTTTATAATAGTATCGACCTGTCCGAGTAAATGCCAGTCTTAAGTGGGATGACACACAGAGAGATGGAGGCTTTATGGATGGAAAAGCACATTGATTACATTGCACACTAGTTGAAATCAATAGACCACAGAAGTTTGGCACTGTGTGGTTTACAAAGAATAATGAATAAATACAACGCATGCTCAAATTGAAAGGAATTCAACCTCTAGGGTAGGAAAAAAGCACAAGCAAATATAGAGTGTGTCGGGAAAGATGTGGTTTATTAAATTGAGATGCTTGGAGAGCGCCGTGGTTGACCGTTATGTGTTCATCAGGCTCAGGTTTGTGGTTAAGCCTTGGGGCAATATCAACAGCAGCAACATGTCCTCGTCTTTTACACTAAAATAATCAGACTACCTCAGGCTCTCATATGTCTTATTCATCACAGTTCATACACAGCAGACACATGCCTGGCCAAACCTGATGATTTAACCCTGAAGGGCTCTCTGTGCTAGTTGTGCTTGCTTTTTCTGTGTATATATGAGTGTAAAAGGTTATCACAGTGCTGTATGTGTATATACAGCATCAGGAGGCTGTGGTCAGTGGTGTGCTTCAGTGACTGACATAATGAGTGGTTGGTAGTTTATCCATGTCTCAGGTGCTGCTTCACGCACGGCTGCTTCTGTGAGTGGAGGTAAAGCTTAGATAACATCATATAGTAGGTTTTGCATCCTCTCACAGGCAATAAAATAAAAGCAGCAGTCCCCATTTTTTTGGTTTTTTTTTGTTACTGCATGACAGAAGCCATTGTAGGGTTGTTGTTGGGAAAATAAATCAATTTTGTCCTTGTGGTTCCTGTTGAAAGTCCAGCCAAGGGGAGTCGAGTAGAACAGCTTAACACAGCTGTCTATTAACTCAACACTGAAGGCTAGAATAGGTATGCTTTTTTTTTAAACCGCTATATTTTAAAGAACCACTTTAAACCTCTTTCCCAATATAATGTTAAAGCCTCCAGCAAATACATCAAGTTTAATATTCATTTTCATAAAATCAAAGGAATTTCTCTTTTTTTCCTGTGTCTGGCATCTTCAGTAAGACATTCAGCCTACTCCCATTGTGTACCCCCCCCCATTTAGTCTGTCTTCAGCTGTTAATCTCATGACCTTATTTGTTACCTCATACCTTACTCTCATGCTTGTGGCATCAGGCCCCAATCAGACAGAGAGTGTTTTAGCAGCCTGGGGCGCCTTTTTGTAATGTTTTATAATGTTTTTCCGCTGTGTGAGCCTGGAGTTTTTGCAGGAGTGCCCTACATGCCACAAGTTGAAAAAACTTCACCCCAGAGTGGAAAAGAGCTTAATATCATTGGCCTTTTTTCTTTTTTTCCCTGCACTGTCAAATTGAGAAGAGGACTTTCTATAGTGGCAATAGCAAAAGTGGTGTTGCACTGTTTTAAGTTAATGTTGACGCCTTCACAGACCGGAGGCGACATGAATACAATAAGAAAATGCAAAATGCACTATTAATACTGGCAGCGATGTAAATCTGTGACAGATGTGCCATGTCCACCGTTGTCATGATTGGTTGATACCATAATCTGCAAAAAAGTCGAGCTTGTTCTGATTTTTGCTACGTAACATTCATGATACTCCCAGTGTTTAAAGATGTCTATTAGAGTTTGCCTGTGTTCCTACCTGTTGCTTAGACATCACTGAGGACATTTTACTGTGATTCCTGTCTCTTTTGCTGTAGTGATCCAGTCTGTTATTACTGGCTCTTGACAGCTTGTGTCCTTTTATCCAGGAACTTTAAAAATAAAAATAGTATTATATATTATTCTGATTATTTTTGATAATCGCTTAATGCCTAAAATGTTAAATGATTTGTGAAGATTAATTTGATTAAAAATATAATTAAACCGATAAAATCTTCATATTTTAGATATTGAAATAAATTGAAGCGACTGAAACAATTATTAAACTAGTTGTAGACAGAGACAGACAAGCTTAGTCGATGTCTCGTATTCTTTGCCGTCTCTCCTCCTATGTGGAGTTGTATTTAAAAGATCTCATTTGACTTTTGACCTCTGCAATTCGTTTCCCTGCGAGGAGCTGTGTGTGTGTGTTTGACTCATCATTGCTTATCTGCTTGCACATCTCAGCTTAAACAAAGGAGACTTTTGTGCGTGCATGCACGTGTGTGTGCTCCCTTAACTTCAATTCAAAGACTCATTTACTTCTCTCACCTTATTGTGCAATGCTTTGGTTCATGTTTCAGCGGCACCTCTGTACAGTAAACATGGATCAACTCTCATTACTTTGAATATTCAGAGTTATTCTGTAGCGGCTCGGCCCTACTGAGGAGGAGAGCTGTTGCCAAGATTAGTGGTAAGAGCTCTTCCTGACAACGATGTGTGGCAAATAAAGCAGAGACTAATCCTTCCTCCATAGCTGTTGGCTAGATGGCCATTTATGGGTGGTTTGGCTGTTGTGTTCTGTTTCCATCTCCTCTGTTAATCCACAGGCAGCTGAAGTGGTTGATGAGACGCTTCAGCACTTCTCAGTATATATACAAACAAACCGGCACATTCACTGGCACCCGAGCTCAGCGGCAGCATAATGCACTCTGCATTGAAATGCTTTTGTATTTTTTGTTTGTGTGCGTGTGCCCGTGTTTGTATATGTGTGTACTATATGTACACGTAGATGTGTGTGTGCGTATACTTTGTCTACAAAGAAGTAATATCCTCCAATATGAGTCACAGGGTGGAAATTAAAGCCTGGGATGATCCCTTCCTCAATGAGCAAACACTTCATTTTGACAGATCATTAACTAGACATTATCTTTCATTAGGCGCCTCTGCATTACTTATTCAACACCCCTAGGACACACATGCACATTCACAAACGCGGGCAAAGATAACCGACTTCGCACACACGCAGAGCACATGCAAACCATGGGCTGATACAATGCTTTTGAAACAGTGCACTCAGAGCTTTATCTGTGTCGTCGGATTTGACACTCAGAGGAAAAATATTCTTGTTAAAAGTCTTCATGCAGCTTGCTGCGGTCAGACTTATCTAATATATTATACACTCAAATCTAATTTCTGTAGCACCCATTCATCTCATTCATTCTCCACTGGTATTGTAGCACACTGATCACACAACCACTTTACAGATGGTCCGAGTAATTAGATTGACAATGAGTTATACGAGATAAGAGCAGGCGGTGTTGTAAAGAGCATCCTGATAAAAAGAGGGACGCTCTTAAGAGCATCATGAGAGAGGAAATCATCATGCAGTGGTGATTCAGATGCTTGCTGCTCCTGTTTCTCACAGTGGAGACAAGAGGAGAGGGACTGAGCTAAAACACAAGCAGTGCGAGCCCTCCCCCCTCCATCACAATGCTATCAGCGATACAACTTTGGTTGCAGCATGAAAACAACCCTCCGGCGACATTAATGGGACAACACATTTCAGGGTAGAGGCTGGGACAGTTTCCGGCCCGCCAGACTCCATCCATCTGTCTGCTCGGCACATCGGCACTTTTCCTGTTTGCTCTCTCCATCATATCCTGCATCTACCCACCAGTCTCTGCTCTCCATCCATCTCCTTAGCGGCTTTTTTCACCTCTACTCGCGCCTTTAAAATCCTGTGCGCCTGCCTCGGCCAAGCACACCCCAGCGATCTATCACAGGGTGATTTTATGGGCTTTTCCCCCACACTGATGGCTATTTAGCTGTCCTCACCCAACCCGGGATGATTTGTTATTGTAAGTGTTTGTCCAACACATTTGGGCTGTTTGCTCGGACGGCACGCTGATGAAAAACGACAACGTTTTATGGAAAGTTATGATTATTCATTGTGCTGACAGATCAATATCACATCAGGGAAATAGAAAGCGATAATGAGATTGTTGTGAAATTATATTGAATAGATAACAGATCGAGATGAAAGATGTGGTAGAATGAGAAAAATTGGACTCACCAATGTGTCTATAGATTCACCTTCTAATCACTGAGATTTTACAAAAAGCTTTCCAGACTTGAATCCTTCCTCTTTCTTTTCTATCTCTATTGCCGACCATATTTGCTTTCATGGGCAGGAGGGGGACTTTAACTGCGATCGGCCCGCTTGGTTGCTGTCACTGCTTCATTACACAAGCTCAGGTTGCACTGCTGATGGAAGATCACATACACACACCAACACTAGAAGAACATGAGAGGTTGTATTACCTCGCAGCCGATGCCCATTACACGTCAATGAAAATTCATTTTGAAAATTGACTCTTCCCTCTGGGAAACATTGCTAGATGATTATATAGCGAAGTTTATGTGTTTCCAATTGTGTGTATTAGCTTTGAATTTCAATGGCACTCTCATCTGGGATGACTGATTTGAGAACAATACAATCAGGTATCCAACACGCAAATCAATGTGAGGTTTGTGGTTTATAGCGTAAACAGCAGCTTCTTGGTCCAATAAACACCACTTTTCATTAGTCTGGAGTAGCACAGGAGGTGCATGCATATGTATGTGAGAATGCACATTTATACATGTTGTCACGCAATGTACCTCTTGAGTAGGAAAAATATAATTAGGTAACAGGTAGAGGTATCTGGTGTTCTCTTTGTACAGACACATTATAGTATTTTGATGAATTCTTTTGCTTTATTCATGCTTTTGGCAAATGCCATATTTTTTAAGGTGTTCTTTTTAGTATATTTTTGCCTTTATTAGAGAAACACAGTACAGACATCACAGATAACAAGGGAAGAAAAAGAATGCAACAAAGGTATCTGGGCGTATGTGAACTGGGGACGTTGTGGTCCATGGTCACCAACCTTGGGTCTACCCATCACTCCAGCCGTTCAAAATTCCACAGATCTGTTGAAATTGTCAGATCAGTCTGAAATTGTCTCATTTCACAGAGAAAAGCTTATTTTTTCAACAGCTTGTTACCAGGAGAAAAAAAAAACGCCCACAGATATGTTGTCAGAAATGCTCTGGTGGACGTTTGGTTAGATTTAGGCAGAAAAAACACTTGGTTATACTTAGTAAAAGACTAGGTTTTGGCTTAAAACACCTGTGTTTGGTGGCATAACGGTTGGTGTTAAAGAAGGGTTCAGTGAAAAACAACTGGGTTCAGTGGCTCAGTCACTGCTGGGAAATGCTGTAAAGGTTCATTAAAAACACTCAGGATCGGTGGTTCACTGGAAAACTGACACTAATTGCAGGCAGTGTGTATTTCCACAGGACTTTGGAGCAAAGTGTGTTTGCTTTTTAGGACAATGGGCTGTCGGAAAAATTGACTTTTGTTCCAATGGGACATTTTGGGGGTTTTGGAATTTTGGGGAATCAGAACAATGGCATTGCATTGCAAAAGCACCCTGACCCCAGGCTTACAGGACACCCCAACTGCAAATACCATTTTGAAGAAATGTATGCCTCTTCACTTATTTATCAAAATCATGTGGAACCTTTTCATCTTCAAAGTTGCTAAATTATTATACCAAACCTGTCTTGTTTTTCTAGGGGTGCACGGTAATAATGGCATGTCATCAGTACTGGCCAATATTGGCTTTGAAACAAAATATCAGAATCGATCAACGTGCTTTTTCGGATTTAGCACATTGACTAAATGTCATCATATACGTTGAAAAGTATTGCAGTTCATGTCTCCATTTGCTATATGATGCTGATTCCAGTAGAAACAATGGATATATCAATCGTCAAAAAAATCAATATTGTTTTTCCTACAATATCTGCTCATGACAACTAAAGCATTATTTAAGTTTTTATGTTCAGGCAAGTTAAAATCTTTGTTCAAGGTTACAGAATGATCATTGCATTTGGTTAGATATTTAAAGAAGTCAACAGATGAGACACATTATGTGACAAAACACAGCTCTCTCCTAACCTTAGCCAGAGTGTTTAAAAAAGCTGCACAGTAGCTCTGCAAAGCCTTTTCTCAAGTGTCAAAGTCCTCAGCTTTGTAAATGAATGTGACACTTCCTGGACTGGAGACGCCTCCAGAGAACATAATCCAGGCAGGTTTCCTTGAAAACACACTACATTTGGCATAAACATTCAACAGTTTATGAACAAAATTTTTCAGAGACAGTAGCAACGTATGATGAAGAGGCAATAACACAACAACAGACAGTTTTATGTTGCTGTGAAAGCCTTCTATAAACTTCCTGCCAGGACACAAAGAAGCTTTTAAAATGACGACTTTGAGACTTCCACTTTCAGACCGTATTATATGAGGAACGTGCACAGCAGATGGATGATTTATGTAAACACCAATTGTCTGTTGATTAACCATCATAGAGGGCACCTCCCGGTAATATGCTCCAATTCTGAATGTGTGTGTGGGTGGGAGAGTCTGTTTGTGTATCTTTCCACAGAAATGAGTCCACTGTCTGGACTGAGAGGACACGTCTGGGACAGAGTCCGCAAGGACACACGGCAGGAATAAAGAGGATGGCAAAAGGGGGGGAAAAACAAGAGGAGGAAATGAAAATGAAGAGTGAAGCAAGGGAGTCAGAGAGAGAGAAAGCATGCACTTTACACTCATGAGTAATTCATACAGGTTTCTATTCTGCCTGGTTTTCTTTCCTCCAGGCCAGTAAACATGAAGAGACGCAACATTATTTGGCTGCTTTCTATAGTGTGCCTGAGCTGTATACATTAAAGTGAGGCAGAGAGAGAGATGGGAAGGTTATAGCCACACTGTCACAGATTCACCACCCAGATGACAACTTCTGGCTTGGCTGCGTGTGTGTGCCACTCTGTCTCAGAGGGTGTCATCCCTCAGGCAAAAGGTGACGTCGGTAGCAGCAGCCCAGCTGACATCTGTCAGAAGCTATCACAGGTTTTAAATGCTCGCTGAGACAGCAAACGTACCTGGGGGGTGAGGGGGGGGTGGGGGGGTCCTTCTTTTCCTGAGACGGCACCAACAAACAAAATAAAGACAATTACAGTCAAGGGTGATTACAGAGGAAAAAAACTGACGTAGAGGGGATTTTGTTCATGTTTCTGAAGGTCACACACTCATCCTGTGCTGAGTGGCGTCATCACATATCTCTGGCTAAGAGGAGGGGTCACGGGTTTCCGAGAGATGGAGATACAGAGAGAGAAGAGAATCAGAGAATGGCGGCCACAGGCGCAGAGCGAGAGCGGGCAGTCAGTTTGGATTAAGGTTACAGCAGGTTTGATTAAAACTGACTGAACTGATAGTAGTAGGTTTAAATGGGAATAAACGGCTGAAAGGACGTATGCATGGGGAGATGGAGAGGAACTAAAATGCTTTTAAATTTCAGATGGTTTGGAGCCAGGCGATATTAGAACTATATATAAGAAAGTGAAGTTTATGACACTAAAGACATTTTGTGCAGAAAACCCTGCAGTTATACAGTAGTTTTGTGCAGTTAAGGGTTTTATGGTCAATTTATGTCACATACCTATTCATCACTTTTCTTGTAGCCAATACTTGAGACACTGGCATGGAAAACAAATTGTATCTGTCCGAGAGGAAATGGTCCTCTGATGTGTTGGTATTGGTAAACAGAATAGGCTCTGAAAGAAAATTAAATGCTTCATATTATCCTTTATGTCAAGATTTGAGAGAGATGTTTTTTTGCTCAAACACCCTGAAACAATGAAAAAACATGAATATAAATTGCAGTCCTTTTGTGGTATTGCTATGTTTCATATAGGGTCTGGTCAGTTCAGTAGTAGAACAAATACACACCCTCAAAAATCATTCTTGTGTTTATTTAGGCTGTATAGTGGTTATGAAAACAAACTGAAGTAATGAGATTGAAACATTATTTTTACCCAAAGCTGTATTTTTGGATATAAAATTTGCATTTCATACCAAAATGAAGAGGTTTTCGGTGTGAGCCTCCATTTTTCACGTCAGCAGCCCAGTCACCAGAATAAAATGTTGGCTTTAGATGTTACTCCAAACCAGTGCATTAGATGTGTTACATTTGTACCTTTCATATGTATCATATTAACGATTTTAAAGGGATGTCATAAATCAGCATGCCTGCCAAGTTGCAGACCATTGTTTGAGACCAAACCTCAAAACTGACTGTGATTTAGAGAGTTGTTGCTGGGTTTCCTGTGTCTTTTAGGCATCACATGTGAGTGTTTTGATGCAACTTCTCCCTACTATTCCAGCTACCTTTAAGCCATTAAAAAGTGGTTGTTTTTTTACATTGCTGCTTTTTCTGCCAGGATTGTGGTACAAAAAGCAGTTGTTTTTTACATAGATATTGCTGCTTTTCCTTCACTGTGCTGATGTTAAAACGTAACATGTCAACACATTTGCTACATAATAACATGCAAATGCAAGGTATTTGTTGTTTGTAGAAACGTCCAGTGCCAACATTTTTCCTGGTTATGGGGTTGATGTAAGATAGGATAAATTTTATTTAAGGGCTGCAACAGCGAAAGGAACTACAAGGACAGGTGTATAGTTCAGATAAGAAACCCTGATTCTTATTTTAAAAAACAAATGTAACAGATACTTCATACCATATGCATTTTCTTTTAATTGATTGAAATTTACAGGGGCATGGAACATTTATTTATCTTTTTTCTTCATGTCTTGTTAGTGTGCACCTGTGTGTGTGTGTGTGTGTGTGTATTCTAGTCTCACTGGACATCATCAATCAGTCACTCAGCCAGTATTGGCTATGTGCCGAACTGACAGCTCTGTGCTGGAGGTCGCGGGCTGTGGTGAATAATGAAGGGAAGTGTCATTTAGACGTTTGAAGTGCTTTTTAATACTGATACTTAACAAAGAGGGTTTTCTTTCTACTTAGGGAAGCTTGAAGCTTCGAAATACCGCCAGTGACAGGTTTGTCTAAGTTAATCCTTCCTATTCCATCTTTTTTGCTGAGAAGCTGAATTGTTCAGGCAAAGAATCGTTACGGCTCTCTCCTATGATCCTATACAGAAACTGCAAATATTGAAAGTTGTGGTTGAGGTAAAGCTTTACATAGAAATATTATGCATTGTTTTACTGGTATAGTGCAGTATGTGACACGCTGATTAGATTGTAGTTGGTATCACACAGACGCACACACGCACACACCTTGGTTTGGGAATCCCAGCTTTTGTGCTATTAATATTCACAGTGCAGTTTGGCTCATAAGAGAGTTGCCAAGGACAGAGGACTAACCTTGGGGTTGCAGTGGGAGCCAGAGGGTGCATCTCAATAGTTTGATGAGTGTTGCTCCCTCTCCTATCGTCTCCATTCTTCTTCTCTCCTGCTTTCCAAACATTTTTTTATCAATTTCTGCAGACACTCAGAAAATAACCTGTATGTCCGAGTGTCTGTTTAAGCTTTTGAGTGGGTGTGAATAATCTGGTTAGAAGGTGCTGGAGGTTCGTGTGTAATCTGAGATTAAACAGCTAATTCTGGCTTGATTTGAATTTTCTTACATGCAATGTGCAGCTGGGCTCACACTGAAAAGTATTTTTTTTTATTTTTACATGGAGTTATGAAATGAAGTTTTATATAAATTGCAATCGGCATGCATAATCCAGAGACAGGATTTGTGATGACTCATTGCTGACAGGATCATGAGCTAAAACAGTCAAATCAATAAGAATACAAAGGTCTTATGAGAGTTCAGAATCCTGTCACAAAATCTAACAATAATCTCTTACTGTTAGAGTGGGTCAACTGTGTGAAATGACCTTCAGAAGCATGAAAAGACCCTTCTCTTGCCCATAATGTTTTCTGGTGTTGAAAATATGGATGCAAACAACACCCCGCTAACAAAACAACAGCAGACCTTCCTACCCAGCTGGCATCATGCCTGGTGTCTGTTATTCTGTTCTGGGCTACAACAAGGTTGTCTCTGGGTCACTGCACAGCTACAGACGTGTGCACGTCCACATCTAGGTTTGTTAGAAGTCCTGACCCCACCACCAACCTCGCAGTCGCAGGCTGCCTCTTCAACTGTGACTCGCAGATTCTCTTTATTTTGGCTCTGACTCACTAAATCCCCTCTAACTCACCATGAATCGATCTCCCCACTTCCCCCCATCCTTCATTCTTACACATTCCTCCTCACCTTCATTTAGAATCCACCTCTCCTTGTCTCCTTTCATTTACCACACACCGAAATCCAATCACTATCCAATCGTCCGTATCTGTGAAATATTTTGTTGGTATTAGATGTCAGAAAAGGCAGGCCTTGTGGTTATTGTGGGCCTCCTTCTGTTTATTGGCAGCATGCAGGGTTCAAATGAGACCTAGCGGGGGGAACATCCAACTGATCATGACCTTAACTCACCTCTTTTTCAGGCTGTTTCGGTGCCTTTCAAATAGATTTTTAATCTCAATAAGACATTTCGCTGGTTCAATGAAAGGATGAAATAAAAACAAAAAAATAACTCTCTTCTCTGTGCCTTTCAGTCAAATTTAGCTGTCAAAATGGAAATGATCACAGATAAACCAACCATGAAGGCATCTGCTGTATATGAAGGATGCTCCTAATGACTAATTTCCCTTTTGTTTACATGGAATTTTAAATTTAGATGAGACAACTAGTCTAAAAGAAAAAAAGATTTTTGACTGACAAAATTGAGCTCAAATTAATCTATAGGGTTAAAAACTGCATAGCCATTTCAAATCATATTTTAAATGGCATACAAAAACAACAGCTCACTAAATAAAAGCTAACATAACATGTATTGAAAATATTCTTTAGGAAAATGATTATTCAGGAAACATGCCAGATAATTGTATTGTCAATAAATAAATAAATAAAAATCAGTCAATACAACAATTACATTCCATTAATAAAATAATGTAAAAAATCTAATATTTTTAATTAACTAATCGCGTACATCCCTTATCTACCTTAATTATATGGTAATGACTCTAGTAACCGTTAAAGCATCTGGAAATGGCCACCTGTTGCTCTTAAAAAGTTTTAGTACATCAAAAAAGAAAGAAAAGTCCAGATGACCAACGTTCAGGCATCTTATTTTTGTGTTGGGTTAAAAAAGCAAATGGAAATAATCAGAAATCTGACCAAACAGAGTTGGCCTAATGTACCGAGGCCAAAGTCATTTGTATATGCTCCCAGTGTGTCATTAACGCTTGCAAACACTGCAGTTTTCAGCCAGGAGGACTTTTAGTGAGTCAAACCCACATTTCTTTGCGGTCTGCTGAACACACAAGAACAAGCAAATTCTAAATTATGCTGTATAATTACACAATGGCTCATTCAGTCAGAGGAGTACATGCAGTTTTATGTCTTGTTGAGAACCTCAGCTGTGGCCAGCTTCATTTCATGATGGTTAAAATAGATTTCTAAAGTGCCAGCATGTCTGTTACAAGTGAAAAACATGTATAATGCCTGGAACACACTGCGTGCATGAGCAACGTATGACGGTATCCATTCCAAACTGCTGCATCTTGCATGCTCGCAGTGTTTGCACGGGAAATATTGTTGCTATGAGCACTTCTATTCCCAAAACTTTAAGCACATATTCCACCTATTTATGAAGCTGTGTAAGCACCTCCATTGTCAACAACATGGTCCTGCAAATATTTCACAACAGAATGCCTTGTGTCAACGACTGCAGGGATACTGTTGACAGAAACATTGTCAGGGGCTTTTATTTTGAAACAGA
Organism: Plectropomus leopardus; assembly: GCF_026936395.1. NCBI lineage: Eukaryota > Metazoa > Chordata > Actinopteri > Perciformes > Serranidae > Plectropomus > Plectropomus leopardus. Next base: position 18,285,982 of record NC_142188.1, on the reverse strand, counting down.
AATGGGGAAGTTTGAGTAAAACAGATATATTTGTATTCCCTCATGGCTGTGACAGATAAAGACATTAAAAATTGTAGTAAAAGGTGGTAAAGAGTCAATATAATTTTCAAAACACCATTTTCACTGTCTATTTTTGCTGACTACCATGTGTGTCACATGGAACAAATAGGTAAACTTTCATTTCTCTAGATGTGCCTCACCTGAAGCAGCCGAGACATGCCTGACCAGTGTGTTGCCGGCGTAAATGACACATATGAACCAGAAAGGCCATATTGGGGAAAGTGTTGTTTGGAATTGGACAAAGAAGAAATAGATTATGTTGCAGAGGTTACCTGGAATTATGGTCTTTAATTTCAGTTTGAAAATGTGCATTAGGACTTCAGTACACTTGAAACAAGCTAGTTTCTTTAATGTGCTGTCTAAACACATCTGGAAATAGTGTTAAATTAGTCCCCATGCAATGAATTATACAACAAGAATAAGGACAAACACTTTTGGAAAAGTTGCAGAAGGGCTTTTTCAAAGAACGAACAAAGACAGCTTGAAAGACAGGTTCAGATCCTGTCTTACATTTGCACCTGCAGTGCCCACCTGGCCTATCACTGCAGGAAGTAGACAGATTGTCAGATTAATGATTTTGTAAAGTTACAAAAATTGTCAGGTCCAGGCTCCCCTATTTCGGCATTGCAAAAGTGTGTCGGGAGGGGGCTTCCGACGCTGTTGGACGATCCCACAAGCACTTCATTTGAGACATAATGGGGCCCTTGGAGTCTGTTGTAATCAAAATGACTTTCAGCTGACCTCCTTTCTCTGTGAAAGACAAAATCAGCTTTCAGCAGCAGTCAAGACATAGTTGATAGAGCAAACAAATTTGGGTGTGAGACCTCAAGTAGAACCAGATGAAATAAGATGTTTAAAACACATTATCTCCAACAGAGAGAAAACCTTCATCAACAGCACTATCCTCTAAATAACTCACTGCAAGCTCACATGATGACATCCAGGTCAAGGGCTACATGTTATGTGCATTTGCATGTAGACATTGCGGGACTGCTACATGTGACAAGTGCACACTTGAATGGTTATGTCAGTGACAGATCTGACCCGTAAGGCAGCCTTATCTGAAGACAAGGTCTTGTGGCCAGCCTTTTGGTGACACATGTCTGATTGAGATGTCAATTGATTCCTGTGAGATCAGGATGGATGACTGAGCGCAGTGTTGAACTGAGAGGGAAACTAGCATGTAGTACACTGCAGTTTACACCCTTCCTTCGAGGGGGGCAAAGGGCTCGAACACCTTAATGAAAGAATATCTTCACCACACATTAATAGATCGACAAACATTCCAACAGTTCATGCCTGAGATAAATGAAGGAATGCGTGGATAGAGAGGAGTGGAGCATTATTGATGCAGACCCTGCAAATGTAGGAAAATATGGCATCAAAGACAGATTGCTTGACAGATTGTGACCAAATGTCACATTGTAGTAAGCGAGCAGGAGTGAGGCAAAGGGAGGAAAAGACACTGAGAGGGAGAGGAGGGGAGGAAAAGGGATAGACACAAGGCTTTCCAGAGCCAGTGAGTATTTATAGATCAGATATAGTCAGAACCTCTGCCTGGCAGCAGCAATGTGCTCCTTGTTGCTCCTGCTGATGTCTCTGTACACATCCGACACGGCTCTGAGTCAGTGGAGAACATTAGGGGAGGATGTGATGGTGATATTAATGGCATGCATGAATGGAGCCAGATAGATGTTGCTGGTTAGACTTTTACAATACGGCACACGAAAATGTGAGGAGTTACTGAGGAAGGAGTGAGGGACGAATCATGAATGAACTGATAATTAAAAACTCTGATTCGAGGACTATAGTGGCACCCCAGGAAAGTTTTCATTGTGTTGGCTGGATGGAGAAAATTAGGAATGCACAGCAAAATTAAAAATTGTAACTGAATTTCAGGAATTCAGCTGAGTTGTTAAAGTATCTAGGCTCATTGAAATCTGTCAATGCCAATAAAGTTAAAATGATCACTTTCACAACATTCCTGTTTTAATGTGCTATGCATAGGTGTAGATTTAAAGGGGGACACATAGGACCTGCCCCTCTCATTATTTACATTTGTCCCCACCAATAAAAACATGAAAGAACAGGGGACTTTTATTTTGTTAAAATCTAAGACATTTCCACCATAAACTCATGCAGTAAAGGCACATATTGATGCATAAAAATTCACCAGAATCTAGGAAATTAAACATTTGAAGCTCCAAATTTCCTTTGGAGGGACCCCAATACCCTCCCTTTCATACGCCACGTGCCTCAGATTGTTTCACAAGATGAAACTTCACGTATTTTCCACAGTATAAGAATTTGTGTGGCGGTAGCTGCAGTTTGTGGAGTTTAAGTCCTGGGGTGAGTAACTGATCAGTTGATCCGATCAGAATCGGTCAGATCAGACGAAGAGGAGGATGAGTTGCTCGGAGGCCAGTGAATGCAAAGTCTGAGACCCGGCATAATGAGTTTCACTGTTACTGAGCTGACATTCTGCTGCTTCATCTGTACCCAGAGCATGCTCTGTGCCCAAAAAATGTGGCGTAATGACTAACCAATGAACGGTATGTATATTCAGCACCTTCTCATTCCAAAGTCGTGAAGGACTGCTGCTTTGTCAGGGATTTCGGCGTAACATATCATCGCTAAAAGCCACCTTTTGCAGTGTTATGATATGCTGCTGGTTGGCCGGACGTCATTGGTTATGGCAGTATTATATACGGATGGGCAGTGTCAGTCAATATTGCAGCCGGACAGAGCCTGTTGTGGCTGTATGATACGCTGCTGGAAGGTGTCAGGTTAAAACGTTGCTGGTAATTTTATAGTACAAGGAGCTGGGACGGTCCAACAAACCCTGGACTTTCACCCTGGAGCCTGGTGTTCACTTACTCTATGACTGCAGGGCCAAACCATGAGTTTTTTTCGAAACCAATCCACGTCCTTTTGTTTCCTAAACCACCTGTGCCTTTCTTGCATATTTTTACCATGCGCTTTTGTTGATATCAATGTTGGTTGCGGCATCCCAGAACATCAACAGCAGATGCAGGAGGATGCCTAGAACGCAATATGTAGATGTGCAAGTCCACTGACAAAGTGGCAATATGTGATGACTTGGGATGGCAATGTGTTGGTATATTCCAGATCCAAAAATATATAATGTGCCTGCAGATGTTGATATTGTGGTGGGCCCCCGCAAATAAATGAATATGTGGGAAACACTGCATTAAGAGGCGCAATGGTATATACTACATAATGAGTTACTGGAACAGACAGGAATACTGTAACATTGAATCACTGGGTAATGATAAGCTCAGAAGTATCTGTGAATTGGTATAGGAACCTCAATCTTCATTAGTGATTCCTGATTACCTTTGAATCAGTCACTGACTGGTGCAAACTAGTAACGACTCATTAATTTCTCATTACCTAATCATTAGTTCCTCCTTTTGTGCCCCTAAAGTAAAGTGGTATATCATATTGAGTAGTTAATAAGAAGTCCCTCATTACTTCATGATTATCTGAGCTTTACTTACCCTTTATGTTCCATCCCATCATTATATATCCTTACCTTGGGGTTATCGAGGAAGCACTCGTCAACGATTCATTAATTATAATCTCGTTTATGATTCGTTCCTCACTCGTTTCTTCGTTTGTGACATTTTTCTGTAGGCTAACTCATTGCTTAATGCCACTTTGGGAAAATGTTAGGAATTTGGCCATGCATTCATTATAATGTTTTTAAAAAAGCTAAAACAATATATGTCACAAAATTTGATTCTTTCTTAATTTGGCTTTCTCTTCCTGTCTCTTTCTGTGTGTGCGTACCTAAGTGCGTGCATGCGCGCGTGCCAGCCCATGTGAGTGCCGACCAGAAGCGCGCTTGGTTCACTCCGCTCCTGAATGCCGAGAGCGCACACAGAAACAGACACGGGGAAATAACAACTTACATGGCTCTCTTGTTTCATCTATGGCAAATCAATTATGACTTGTTAACGCTAGTGTACTTGTAGCCATCCTCCGTGAAGGCGAACAACAACAAAAAACACTGTTATTATTTTCCTCAAACAGGATCGCCAACATATCAGCTGTTTGCCACAGTTCCACATTCCGGCGCACACGGGAAAAATGAAGGCGAAAAACCGTGACCAAAGCTTGTCGGACTCCAGGGAGCTGGACGGATCCTATGACCAGCTAACGGGTGAGCAAAAGAGCGTCTGAAACATCGATGAATGTGTGTGATCGCCTGCAGAAAATAAGATTCAATATGTAAAGCTGATAAGCTGAGAGCAGCACTGAACTTCAGGTGGCTTTGAAATGTCACAACCTGCCTGCCATTCATCTCATCCCAAAACGAAAACAGAGCAGAATATGTTTTGTTTTCTGGATATTGACAATTTATTTTTAGTGCACGTGTAAGTTTAGATCGTTTTTTTTGTACTTTAATTCACAGCTTCCGTGGTTACAAATGCTTTTTTGTTTTATCCGTGTTGTTGCTGTGTTACTGCAATTAAGTAGAAGAATTTAGAATTATTTTACCCGCGGGATTAAAGAAATGTGTGACAGGTTAATGGGGGGAAAAAAAATTACATATTGAATCTTTTCATGTCAGTGTTGCATGCTTCTGTGGTTGCGTAATGTGGTGCGTAATGTTGCTGGTTTTTTGTCAACAATTTTAAGACAGTGTGATAATTTGCCTGCCTGGCTCAGCTATGGGAGACCACCTTATTGTCGCTGGCTGTTATGAAAGGCGCTGCAGGGCTGATGACACTTGTCTGACCGTGATCTGGCGCCCAAACTATGGAGCAGATTCCGCGATCTGCTTTGGTGTGTGTCATCACTTTTCTGACCGAAATCCCTCATATTGCCGCGAGCCTGAGAGCCTGATAATCCGAAGAAGTGTGGCTCTGTAGTTAAAAAAGAGATGATACTCTCTGCAAACGCAGCGGACACCTGAGCGACTTTTAATGCCATGTGGATTATAAAACGGGGGGGATTTGTGCTTAGTTTTGTTTGTGGGTGTCTGGATAAAAAATGAAAAAAAAACCCAAACCTGGTCATATATTGTGCTTTCTTTCTCCCTGATGGCAGTACCTCCACTTTATCAGTTTTATCGCCATATAATGAAGCGGTTCACTGATTGGCAGTGAGCATGCCTGCACATACCTGCACCCTGTGCGCGCTCCTTTGCAATCTGATCACTCTCTTGAGGTGTTTTCGCCTCACCACAGCCTCCCATTGTCACATTATAGCTCACAGCTCTCCCCCGCTTGTGCGAGCACCGTTTGCCAGTTAAGTGCCAGCTGCCTAAATAAAATGCTTGCTTTTATGCTTGAACACATCTCAGGCCTGCAGAGGGAAATAGTGCCTGTCCAGACAGCTGTGTGCCTCAGGCTCCACAGGGACACCATAATCTCATTTGTCACAAATTTAATGCACCCTAAATTAAGAAAAGATTGCAAGGTGTCTCAGCAAAACCATGTGTGTGAATATTTTTGTGTGTGTCAAAGCGTGTGTAGGCATGTGTGTGTGGGTGAGTTAAGAAGCAGCAGGTTCACTTTTTCTTCAGTCTATTGTTGAAAGTTTAAAAAGAAAAAAGGAAAAAAAAAGAAGACGAATTTGTTCTGCTGAACTTAAAAACATCCATCTACTCAGCATGGGAATTGTAAGTCATGTCAGCCAACCCACACAGTGTGCTGACCGTCATGCTCGGACAAACACTGGGCTTTGCACAGCTTCTCAGAGACTGCACAACACACTCCAGCAGCTTGACTGTCTTTTCCCCCAGTGCTCTGAAACTTTACCTTTGGCTCTGTAATTACTTGCAGATTAGTGTGCAATATGCACCTGATAATGAGATGCATTATGGAGGATTAGTAAATGTGACAGTGCAGGAGATGAAACTTTTTATAAACCTCTGAGCAAGAATCAGCACTTCCTCTTTCTCCTCTTTTCAGTCCAGCGTGTTGAAGTGGTCCCCCGTGTCTGACTGTCCGCAAGAAGTCATATTGCTTTTTTAATAGTTGAGCGAGGGGAGAGAGAGAGAGGCACCAAGTCATTCAGTGTGGCAGAGCAATTTACTCCTGGCATAGTTTTTAATGACTTTTTCAAAGCTTTGAATTGCATGGTTAATTCATCTTTGTACAACGCTGTCAACTCTAAAACATACTTATCCCTGATGGTTAGCATGGTTATTAAAGCTGCCTCTTGCCAATAAGAGTCAGTGTAATGAAGATGTGATGCAGCTTAAGCTGTGGAGAAATATCGCTGGTCATTTGTTTATGATGGTTTTGATATTATAGATGTGCATGACTGCAGAGTGGCCCAGTGTGTACTGTGTGTGCGTGTGTGTGTGTATGACAGAGAAGGAGCAGGTGACAGGTGATTTTCTGCATAATCCTCACTAAAATGGAAAAGTATATAGTGTGATGTGAGTGCACGACTTGTGAGAATGGATTCTTAAGTGGGTTTTTTGTGTGGGAAGGACAGCTACAGGTGAGTCACTGTTCTTACACACACACACACACACACACACACACACACACACACACACACAAAGAGAGAGCGTGTGTGTGCTTAAAGCTAAGCTGACCTGTGTTGCCTAAAGGTAGTGTGGGTGGTCTCCAATCACCGTTTGAGTGAAATGTAACCCTCTAGAAATAACTCCCTCTCAGCCTGCTACATTGTACTGAAGTGCGCCCCACTGTGTGTGTGTGTGCATGTGTCGGAGTGTGTGTGGTAGCCTGGCGTTCCCCGTTGTTTAAGAGCACCGACTGAGAGATGAGAGGTAATTATAGAAGCGTGGTGCAGTAATCTCCTCTTCCACCTCACAAGCCACACTCAAGAGGAATCATATCACCTACACACACACACACACACACACACACACACACACACAGTAACATCTCTTCACATACGTATATGCGACTATTATCTCAATCTTGTCATGCTTAGTTTTCCTCGCTCCAAGTCCAGAATTATATCTAAAGGCTCATCAGCAGTGGTTGGTAGCAGCCAATCTGCCAATCATCCCCTTGTTCTGTCTGGTGTTGCCAGTACACATAATGTCATGTCTTGGTGTTTTAAATATTTCAGAATATATTTAATTTTTACGTTGTGCTCTACCTTGTGTTCTTGCTTCTTGTGTCGTGACACTCCAACCTGATGTGCAGATGGTTTATTTTTCCCCCCTCATGCTCACATGATCTGACAAACCCAAATTACCATCCCTTGTGTTTTGTCATTTTTTAATCAGTGGTCATTAGTTTAACACTACTACACATGTAAGAATGGCTGAGTGCAGAAGGATAATCACTACCAGTGCGAGAAATTAGTTCTCTGTGTTCAGAGGTCTAATGATTAGTCAGTCAACAGGAGATTTATCTGCAACATGCCCCAATGAAATGGTTCCAGCAGCTCAAATATGAATATTTTGTGGTTGTTACAGGCATGCAAAAAGCGACAAAAGAACGTTTCCCACTGGATATAAACCCATTAACACTCCCTAACATATGGATTTTTTAAATTCACGAGAAGTGTAACAATCCACATTCAATCCCTGGTCAAATTACACTATAGTCATGAGTATTTATCAGCTCCAGCTCGATCCAGTAATGGAAATATGATACCAGAGTGGACATGATAATTTTAGCCCTTTTGTTGGTGTGATGCAACAAAATACTGCCTGTTTTCATCCAAGCAGCGCTCAAACATTGCTCAAAAATATAGTCAGCACTAAATTTGAGAGAAAGACTGGATAAGTAAAATATACCTTACAAAAAATGAGCCATTGTACCATTCTCATTATACTGCATGCTGCTTTACACAGAAGAAAAAATTAGAAAGGCTTATCTGCTGCCAAGCGATGTACACAGCTCTGGTCTACTGGCAATTGGAAAGCAGTCAAACGCTTATTTTTAACAGTCTTGCCCACATTTGGCAAACCTACATACATGGCAAATTTTGGTGGAAAAAGGGTAAAAGATGCAAACCCCCTTAGGTCCTCCAGGTGCATGCCCCCTTAGGAAGGAATATTTTAAAATATTAGTTTTGAGAAGTGGATTAACCGTCTATTTTAGCATGAGGATATAGGAAAAAAATAGAATTAATGTAATCTGTGCAAGGCACTAAAAAAAAATCTCACATCTGCCTTCATCTGTTTTGAAAGCACACCTTTGTTCTCCCCTAATTTTCTTTGTCTGAAATTGAACCAGATAAAAAAAAACTTTGAATCACTTTCAATTTAAGTAAGTAAATGATCTCAAACATTGCCACACATCTTGCATTTACTCTCACAATTTTGTCAATGTGACATTGCTATACATTTCGTGAGTAAGTGGTTGTGTTTGTGTGTGTGTAGAATTTTGCTGAAAGGTGATAAGTTTGCAGGCCTGTGACTTTAGTGCTCTACGATAGTAAATTGAATATCTTTGAGATTTTGATTGTGAACTTGATACAGCTACAGTAGATGGAAGTAGAGGTCACATTTGGCTATGAGAAACTGTGGTCATTTTTTCACTATTTGATGGCATTTTTTTTTTTTTGATAAATAAGCCCTATCTGTGTTCTCAAAGTGTGGGATTATTCTGAGGTAGAATTTTGCACCCTTTGGAGGTTAGCTGAATGCAGCTCTGAAATATGCTTGAAGGACTCAAGGAAACAGGAAAGTTGAATTTATTTGTAAATATGCTTACATAGTAAAGACACCTTCAGATAGAAATTAATATTATGTGCAAACACTGTCTTGTGTGTGTTTGTGTTTAGAGGACGTACAGTATGTGGGAGATAGGTTAGGCAGTGAAGTCCATCTTTCAGATTAACTGTTTATTTTCTTGGCAAAGTGAGCTGATCGCCCACTTCCCAACAGTCAGCACAATTGGACACAGACACACACACACACAAACAAGACACATGCAAACACAAACATGCACTCTTTTAGTTGCTTGAGCTGAAGTTTTGCTCTTAAAAAATGTTCAGATCGTCCTCTACAGTTGAGCTGTTTCACACAGCAGCTTGGCTCTGAGCTCTAGGAGAGATGTTCAGCCTCTGATAGATCTGGACAGTTAATTTCTCACACGCACGCAGCTCTTAATGAGCAATATTAAGCGTTGGCATTCAGAAGCGCACCAGGCTATAGGTCGGCCAAAAAAAAAAAATAGTCGAGAGAGAGAGGGTAGAGGTGTTGAGGTGAAGGGCATTAGCAGGTCTGGAAGCCACACGACACCCACCACGACCCTGCCCCCAGTGTGAAAATAACTTACAATTGCTAAACCAAACTGGTTCCAGAGCTCGGATTGGCTTCATAATTGAGCCTGTCAGAGGGAGTTTAGCATAGAGTCACCTTCTCGGCATGACAGTTTTTGCTGCAGCTAGACTCGTAATGGCCACTGGCACTAATTAAAAGCCTTGATTTAATGTGTCATCTGATGTGCTGGGACATGTGTGACACACGTTAGCTCATCAGGGATCCTCTCTGGGTTCCTGGGCTCCAGTTCCTCCTGGAAATGCCAGACTTGCTGATGTGAAATGACTTGATTCCTGCATGGAGGAATGCTTGGAGTGGTTTCGCTTCGGCTTATCTGTCACTTTGGTTACATCATCGAGGGAAGGAAGGAAGGTGTAGTGGCAAAGGAAGGATTGAAACAAAGTGCAAGGAGATGAGTTAGGTTGCAGCTGGTGTTGCATTTGTCAGGCAAATCCCAGAGATGCTCTTTTGTAGACTGTAGGTGTTGTTTTCCCTATCATAAAAGCTCCTTCTGCCAATCACAGTCTACTAATGCACACTCCATCAGTGAAGTCCTGTAATTACACAGGAGCTGCCACCTGAGACCTGAGATCTCTCTGACATTCAAATTTGTGCCTCTTAAAGTGGATAAGATGTTTGCATGTAGAAAGGAAGGAGTTTACAGTGTATAATTGCACATCCATTCTTCCCCGTCTGCCTCCTGATGTCCCCACTATATTTCTAAATAATCTGACTGACAGTCCCCACTTAAGCCGCACTCTCGCTTTTTCTGGAACTCCATCACACTCCTCCCCCTCACTCTGTCTCCACTCTCACAAATCAGATTACATAATGAAATCATATATATTTCTCCGTCTCTAACAGAATGTCTTCAGTGTCTCACTTTCCGTGTCCTGATTCCTACCACCTCTCTCTCCAGGCTCTCTGCTTTTGTAAGTTCTCTGAATACCTTTCAGCCCTCACTTCCCAGCTTTCCCATCATCCATCCTCGGACCAAACTGCCTCCCTGACCCGTCTCCCACCTCCTTCTTCTCCAATTCTTTCAGTCCACACTGGAACCAGTGTCGTAATGGGCCTGGAAGCTGGAGTCAATCCTAAGTAGTTTTAATCTTTGACCGAATCTACGGAGAGGCCGGGCGATCGTTAATTAAAATAAGCCCTGCTCACCTCTCTGCCTTGGTGCCCCCCGCCTGCTCTGCTCCTTCTCTGTAAACACATTCATTTATAAATGACTGCAGGGAGGAGAGGAGGGGAAAGGATGGAGAACAAAGCAACGGGAGATGGAAAGACAAGAGGGAGGAGTTAAAAGAGTCAATGTACATCTCAGATTGAGAATGAATGACTTAATGGGCAGCGGGGGAATGGAAATCAAAAAAAAAAAAGTGATTTATTGTACCACAAACTTACAAGAATTTTTTCCCTCCTCAACACCCGTCTGATGCTGCTTTCCTTGTCAGAGATATTTATCAACAAGCGACTGATTGATTGACTGACGGAGAGTGCCTCTGAGTGTGGCGGTGTTATTTGTCGTATGTGTGTGTGTGTCTCTCTCTCGCTTCGATGTGCTGTCACTCACAACATCTGATCTGCATTAGTGGATGATTTTCTGTCCATTAGCTCAGCCATTCTCCATTAGACTGGTAGTATCTCATCGGGATGGGGAGGAGGGAGACCAGCAGGCAGCCAAATTATGCGACTGTGTATGTCGGTTGCAATCATGTTCTCCTAACTTTGTGCACTTTGACTCATTTTTTATTTGTGTGCGTAAAAAGTGAGAATCCTTTGTCGTCAGAGGTTATCAGCTCTCAGATTAAAGATAGGGGATCACTGTGGGTGTGCTTGTGTTGTGTGTGTGAAGGTGAGGTTGTCTGGAGGGCACGCGTGACTGAGATGGAGAGGATGTCTGGAGAAGTGTGTGGGTGGGCTCTACCATCATTCCCATTTCTCTTTTACTCATTTGAATGTTGCATGTGTGAAAATTGAGTTTGTACAGAAGATGCTGGGTATTTTTAAGAACATGTTACATTTCCCTTCTCTGTGTGTGAACAGGGTTCCCAGGGGTCCTGAAAAAGTCTTAAAAGGCATTAAATTCATTAATCTAAAATTAATTGGTATTAAATTGCATTGAATCAAGGCGGATTATATGAACTTTTTTTCTGAGATTGCATCGGGAAATCTCAAAATGATTGGTTATATCTATTTTTTTTTAGATAATTTACCAAATTTAATGTCACACAAATCAGGATAGAGAAACCAATAACACTCATACATTTACCACATCCAATAAAATGACAAATTAACAAGCCTTTTTTAAGGAAACCAAACAGATACTTTAATCACATGATGTGTTCATTGTTTTCTACATGTTCTACTCTAGGAAGTTTTTTCAGCATTTGAAGTAGATCATTCAACTTTTAAACTTAAACCAAAAAATAATGTTTTATGTTGAAAATTGTCCCTAATTAGTAATTGATGTTGACTTATGTTTTTTTTCCCTTCAACTTTGGTTATTGTAAAATTGGTCTAAATCTTTACTTTGTGTAGCAATAAAAGTCTTAAAAAGTCTTAAATCTAACTTTCCTTAAGCTGGTGGACCCTAGAAAAAAGTAGAGACGGCACAAACAAGCAAACAATAAGTGACTGAGAACATTTACTCTGTTCACTGAAGGTTCTTCAGTAACATCTTCAGTGTGACTGACAGCACAGCAGAGAGTGGAGGTGATTAGAGGAAGCCTGGGGTTTGCTCTTGTCAAAAGCAAAATCTCTCATGCACACACAGAACACACATACGGGCATAAACACACACACACACACGCACGCAGGGTTTTGGCCTGAGGGATGACAGCGCAGGAGAACACTGCAGTTGGTCTTACAATCAATCAGTTAGCTTTGACAAAACTTTGGACAAGGTCTAGTCAATAACTCACAGGCGTGCACATTCACACACTAGACATCATATACACACACATGCGCGTGCACAGCTGTGAAACAGTAGAAGAAGAAAGCCCAGTGGGCAAAGCCTGGTCAATATCTGTCAGTTAGCTGACCAGTCAGAATAAACTCAACAACTCTCAATGCTCACACAGTGTCTTACTGAAAGCCCCATCAAGACAAGTTTAATGCAGAATTGCTGTTTCTGGTCAGGAGTAAAAGTGAAACCATGCCATAGGGATCTTAAAAGTCTGGACAGTTTAACCTGAACTGTATACACTGAAATAACATCTTTAAAGGGTCACTGAGGGCAAAAGATTGTGTCTGTTGTTTTTCCAACCCATTTTAGTTGTCACCACGCCCACGAAACATCATGAATATAGGCTGCCACATGACAAGGCCCGATGATTGGCTGTCGGCCCACTACTGAGGCAAGCAGCAAGTCGGGTGCTGATTCAAAAAGGCGGTTTAGCACTGGGTGCCCTGTGAAACGGCACAGCTTGAGTTCCTCATTGCTTTGAACACCACTCTTGCTAAACAACTTTACCTCCTTTAATCCCTCTCTTTAGAGGAAGAATGTTGATGATGCCCCTCTGCCTCCTTTATGTATCATCATTTCTTGTTTACATGAGTATGCTGCCTATGCACTGCAACTGCTAAAGGGAAACTTTGACAATTTTGAACCAGCTCTGTCATCGCAGAGCGTGCACATCAACTGGTGGCTTTCCCACCCTGCTGACCCTCTGATTGGTCAATGCTCGTTGCCTTGTTTGTTGGGTTGGTTGATTTAGGTATTTGGAGTGAGAATGGTTATGGTAAGAAAGTCAAGACAATCAGAGGCAGAGTATGGCCTAATAGGGCAAGTCAAGCTTTCACCAAAAAAAGTCCCTGTGTTTCAGCACCCGGAGCTCCTGGCTCATCTTCTGGCAGACTTTTCTTGGACTTTTAGGTTTTTTTTTCTGGACTTTTGCCTTCAAATGAATGGGAATCTTTGGGTGTTAAGCTTTTTCTGTGCCACTAGGCCAATGCCTGGAGCTATTTTCTCATCAACCTGCAAAAGCCAAACACTGTTCATCTGCACACACTGCAATGACACAGAGCTTGTTGATAATCAGCAAACTTTGTCGTAAGCTACCCACATTGCTACTTTCTAAGCTACTGTAGCTGTCATATTTCCCAGTGCCAGACTTTCAGTGGCAATAGCAACTTGAATTCAGCCAGAGCAAAAAACACCATCTGACTCCCTGCAGGATCAGCAGACTTTCTGGCTTTGTAGTCTCAGAGTGGCGGGAAAGGCAGAGGGACTGCGGGGTACACTCGTGGGTGCACCAGTTTGCTAGCAGCAGTCTCTTTCAATAGTGCTGGCTATCAGTAGGCTGGCAGCTTGACTTCCATCATGCAGTTGACATGGTTTCCTCCAATGTATGTTAGAAAAACAGTACATGCTAAAAAGTTGTAAACTATTCTGTTGTGATTCAAAGGAATTATTTATGTTTTAGGAAAAAGCTTGTTGTATCAGGTTTACTTTATGAAAAAGAAACATCCATCAAACACACTTGGCCTTGTTAAATTCTGTTGCAGTTTTTTATGGAAAAGTTAAACTCTGTGCATGATATGCCAGGCGAAGAGAATCCAATTTAATTTCCGATCAATATTCAGAATCTTAATCAATGCTTGTTACATTGTGCAGTGTTGTCGGACAACTTTGTGTTATTGCGCAGCATCATTAACTCGCTGACAGGCCGAGCTGCCCTTGCTCTGGCCTCAAAATGGCGGCCTTTATATCATTGCTCCTCCGTCAGCCCAGGGCCAGATTGTCAGAGGGGACACTTCCTGACAGCTTGGTCTTTATCTCTCCCAGGAGAGATGCTGAAGTCAGCCAAATCTGCAACCAGCTAAATATGCACAGTGTGACAAGGTAGACGGAAACAGGACCAATTGCATTTTGGAGGCTACGATATGGTTCAAGGCATTACAATTGTGTGAGAGAAGGTTATTGAGAAATGTTGAAATGCTGAGCAGGGAATTTTGCGTTCAGCTTCACAGAGCTGTGTCGCTGTGTCCTGACTCGACTGTTGAACCAGCGTGTACTTCCTCTCGGGCAGCGACGCTGAACTACACACTTGTGAAGACACGGACTTTAGAAGTCCAACAACATATTTGTGTACTTGTAAATCTATTTGCTTTAATCATCTCCATTGCACGCTGCTCGCTCTGGGTGTTTGCTTGTTGGCTGTGGGGCTTGAAAATCCTGTTCCCCCCATGCTATCTCCCTCTGGCACTGGTAAACCGATTACTCACACAGCAACCTGACGTTCCATAAGTGCTTCTCCCCAGGCACCAAGGCCCGGCGCCAGAATTTCATAAGAGTTAATGGAGTCTACTAATCAACAACGCACACACACAGACAGAGACGCACACAAACTCGCACACAGGCAGGTTTGATTGATTGGTGGGGTGACAGTCATGACAGCAATGGGATCGTTACCGACCTGCAGCCACTGACATTACCATCAGAGGTGGACCTGAACGTAATGCTGTATATAGAGTGGAGAGAGGGGACACATTGAGAGAGAGAGAGAGAAGTGCTGATGCCCAGTAGTAGAGGAGGAAATAGAAACAGGAGGAGGAAGTCTATTGTCAAATTCTCCCATAATCTACAATATACACATTATACGCGGTGGCTTAAATCCCTGTTGAGATTTGATTAGATCAATAATGGCAGATCCAGGGTCAGCTTTGCATAACACATTATTGGGATAGTTGAGATACGGTCAATGGGCAGCTTGCAAAACCACCTCCTTCACAAACAAACAAACCAAATCATTACAGCATTATTATACATTTGATCATTTGTTTTGGGGAATAATTGATTGTACATCTTAAAGAGGCTAAATTATCTGGTAGATACAAAGTTATCGCACATTTGGCGACGCTAGTTCGAGTTAACTTGTATTTAAGCACCTGCTCACATTCACTATCAACTCATTTTCTGCTGTGACATGACATTTTGCTTGGAAATTTGTTTTTTTAGCTTAAAATTGCTGTATTTTCTTGCTACTGAAAGAGAACTTGAATTTCCAGTCACGTTTTTGTGCTTTTAATTTAAAAAACTGCTACACTGTGAAATCAAACTATTTGATTTCACTTAAAAAAACTTAGTATCTAGGCTGCCTGAACATTATTAGTTGACTAACTTTGAGAAGAAAGAAAGTTAAGGTAATTTTGTAATGCTTTAACTTGTCTTCTCAAATCCACTCATCTGAAATATTCAAGACAGCCCAGACACTAGCTTTTTTATTTTTTTTTAAATTGATACAAGTGTAGCATGGTATGCTGGGCTTCAGATCAATTATGTCATTTAAAGAGAAACTTGGGTATTGTTCAACCTTGCACCTATTTTTTCATTTTTTGTTTCCAAGTGAAAAATGAAGAGAACAATTTTTGAAATTGGTCCGGTATTGAGGGAGAGGGCTGCAGCCGGCAACAGCGAAGCAGGCTGCAGTGGAACTACTTGGGCAATAATACACAATAAATGTATGTCCACTGAAAGTGCTTGTTTTTGCCAGTAACAGGCAGATTGTTTTTAGAAGTATTTTCGACAAAAATGAAAGGACCCTACAGTGAAATAAGACGTTTTTCTTCATTTTCTAGGTGCTATATCGTAGGCGTTGAAGACGTTTCGCCTCTAATCTGAGCGTCTTCTTCAGGCTATGAACGAAAAAAAACAGTTCAGATGAGAGGTGAAACATCTCCAAGAAACTCAAGCAAGTACCAGTGTTTTTATTTACCTTTGGCTTGATACAATCACAGACTTTTTTACACTGCCAAATATTCAGCCATGACACTGAAATATTTCTAAAATACACTAAGCTGTGCTTTCTGTGGACCTACACAACAAACTCCTCTTAGTTCTGCTCTCTCAAACGTACCTCTTGCAAGACTTCTGAATGAGACTTCTCCTTAAATAATTTTGTACAAACACACTGCATCAAGCGATCGCATTGTTCTCATCCTCGTTGCCTGAGGATAGAAGCTTTCCCTGAGCCTCTCAGTGCTGGCCTGATGTATCTGGTACCGTCTGCCTGACCTCAGCTGGGGGAAAAGGCAGGTATCTGGGTTCTTGCGATCCTTAATGATCCTCCTGGTTTTATTCTTGTAGTTCTAGTTGTAAACATGCTTTAGGTAGTGTAGAGCACTGCCTATTTTATGTTCAACCCATTGAACCTCTCTTTATGGGTCCTTGCAGTCCTGTTCAGTGCTGTTTTCACACCACGCAGTGATCTTCCCTGTCAGGATGCCCTTGATATTGCAGGAGAAGAAATTTCTCATTATTTTAAGGGATGCCAAGAATTTCCTCTTATATGAAGCAGTCTCTGCCTTGCCTTTCTCACCACTGAATCAGTATGCAGTGCCCAGGTCAGACTATCGTTTCTGGTTCTGTCCACCCTCTTCACCAAGGACCCGTTTATATAAATGGGGCGTAGTTCCTTCCCTGCTTCTTCCCAGAGTCCACTATCAGCTCCTTTATTTTGCTGTCTTCAGGAGTAGGTTTTATACTGTAGGTAAATGTTCCCACAGTGACTTTACTGATTTTCTTATAAAAAGTTTTTTTGGAATGTGTGGGATGCTTAGGAAATTTCCACTCATAGTTTTGCAATATAGCAATAAGTCTCTCTGGGTCTCAGTTTGTCACATGACCTGCAATTTCAGCTGTGGCCGCCAAACCTGTCGCACAGTGCAGGGCTGTCCTCGGCGGCCCACTGGGGCCGGGTTGTCAGACTTCCTGACAGCATGGTCTTTATCTCCCCTGGAGGAAAGCTAAAGTCAGCTCAATTCTCAGCTTCAGGTAATTATATTTTTTCCTGCCATTTCAGAACATATTGAGGAGTTTAAGGTGAACAGGCAGAGACGAAAACTCACAAGAGAATAAACTCAGAAGAAATGAGTTACTTTTGTATTCATGAAACACATTAAGATAATAGCTTTCTCTTTATTTAATGTGTTTCTAAATTCCAGTTTTCTATGCATGACCAAGCATGATATTGAACAGTGACCCAGTGCAAATAATAAGACATGTAATTATAAAGGCCATAATGAAACGTGTACTTGAAGAAAGTCACAAAGTAGCATCTGTCTGAAGGTTGTTTTTTTTCGGTCACCATCTCTTTTTTTTTTCCCAACCACAAAATGTGTGCCTCTAATGAGGGCGAATTAAGGAGACGCGGTGCGCACGTTCAGATGCACACTCAGAGAAAGTCATTAGGAGGGGTAACGATTATTAATGAGGCCAGTGTAAGATTCATGCGCTGAAATATGGGCCTGTTGTTTCCTCCCTTGATGTGCATGACTGAGAGAGGTTCTGCTGGGTTCTGGCATCAAAGGAGACATTATTGACGATGTATGATGGGACCCCCGACTCACTGAGCAGGTTAAGCCCAGTTTGGAAATTCAACCAGTTAATTTAAATTTTACTTTTATGTGCATTAATATATTTTGAAGATTCTCACATATCAATCATATTCTTATTTACTGTAATGTGTATCAGTGTGCTTATGTGACACGTCAGTTTCAAGGCTGTCACAGTGTATTCCTGCATTTTCCTTTTCAAGTAATAGTACGTAGAATTGGGTTCCAATGTTTGATAAAATATCTGAATTCAGAGGCTAACAAGGAGCTTCAGAGCTTTTTAATATTTTTTTTCCCTCAAGGATTACCGCCAGGAACATTTTTACTGATCATTGCACTTCATGTTTACTATTTGGGATTACTCTCATCCATATCATATCAATATATTAAATGTATTAACTTAATAGTTGTGAATTGTGTCCCCCAGGATCAAACCGCTCAGTTCAGAAACATGTGACATTGTGCTGAGTGACAGACAAACGTAAACTGACTACAGTGTGCAGTGATGAGTTGTGATGGTGTAGTCAATATGTCTTTGAGCGAGTGTTGCTGTTTTTGCAATCAGAATTTGAAAATAGCTCTACATCAGAAAGGTTTACATCAGCTGCTGCTACCTTGGTTGTTTTCGAGAATGCCTCAAAGGCGCTCCTCTTAACCAAGGTTTATGCTTGCTGTAGTGTCCCTGACACGAAGGTGTGTATGCCGAAAATGACGACATCACGCATTTTGCGTTGTAGTTGTAGGTGGACTCTCGAGCCAAAAATAGACTGGAAAGTGGAGAAAGACACATCAATATTATCCAGTAATATAACATGCATTTTTCTGAAATGGGCCACTTTTACAGGTGACAGAGTATTTTTACACTGTAGTATTGATACTTAGGTAAAAAGTCTAAACACTTCATTTCACAACACTTACAGGTTATGAACTGCAGTGTTTTCGCCCTGTCAGCCCAAAAAAGGTATTTACAGATCCGAAAGCTTCCAAAGGTTAAAATGTAGACTTTAGTGGATGCAATAAAGAATACAATAAGCAATACTTGAATTAATTTTATGCTGGATTAAAATTTGATAATCAAACACCAAATCATAAACATCTAGCATTTTAGTGCACCTTATTGTCTGTGCTTTAAGTTTTACTTCACTTCAGTTTTGTGCTTAGTAAAGTTAATTGCCTCTAGAGGTCAAGCAATTTGTGAGCAGCACAAGGAAATGTCTCGGCTGTTTGTGCCTTCATGAACGTCTTGAAGGAGGGTTTGTGTGTGTTTGTGGGAGTGTCTGTGTTGTACAGTACTACCTCATTGATATTCCTGAGTAGATCTTGACATTAGGGAGTCATTTGAGTTTGACAAGCGAGAGGCAGAGGTCTATTGCAGATTCTTCTCAGCTCTTCTCTCACCTTCACTTTTCACCCTCCTCTTTAGGTTTTCTCGTATACATGCCACGCTTTTATGAATAAAAGGCTGTATCAGTGATGATGTTTTCATACTTAACCCTCTCTTCTCTTGTCTTCCTCAGCGGTGGAAAAGGTGATTAAAGTGGATGTAAAATTAATAGTTTTAGCCTCAGCTTTCAAGCCTGGGTGGGCACAAGTTGTACGAGGACTGGGCACAGTAATGGAAAATAATGTGTGTGTGTGTGTGTGTGTGTGTAGGGGTTGTTTGTCACTAAGGGAGATTTATTCATATCAGCCCATCAGCTCGATGAGGATGGCAGGGTGAACTTAGATTAAGGTCATACAGTTCAAGAAAGAAAACACAGACATCTTTCCGCCTGTCAGATGAGTCAGTCTTAAAGAACATAAGCAAAAATAACAACTTAAGATAAATAATGTAAGAAAAAAATGTTACCCTTCGTGCATTGTGCTATGAAGTGACACATACAATTAGACAGACCATCTGGGATACTTCCACAGTGAATCATTTCTAATGCAAAAAGTCGCCCTTTATTATCTTTCCAAAGTTATAAATTTTTAACATTTCAGTCTGTTAATAGTGGAGAGTGCCAATTTGGGAAATCTGCAAAGACAATCCCAGACTAACATCACTGAGATCACATGCTAATATGATGATATAAGCACATATGTAACCTCGTCTCGCAGGAACATTAAAGTGCGCATTTATGTGCAGGCGCGTGCAGAGGGAGAGAGGATGATGGTGCCTCTTTAGCTTTTGATGTCAAACGTGCTCTGTTGTCAAGGCATATTTATTCATTTTTGTGAAGGTCTGCCCTTGGCACTTACAAAGAAGAACATTTAACCATTAACAGTTTAGCTATTAATAACCTTGCTGTCATCAATCAGGAATGTCATATATATTTATTTGCCACGACCAGGGTAGCAACTACTTTTCTGGGGGTCCACACAAGTAACGAAAAAAAATGAAAAAGATGATGAAAAAGACCTACAGAAGGTGAAAGGTCATCCATGACATGAGTGCTGGTTGTTACTGCGGTTGCTGCAGGTGTTTGGGATCACTTGCTGAAGCAGACAATATTTGGATTTTCATGCTTGTCTGTTATTGTAAATGTGCTTGGAGAGGCCAAAAAGCCAAATAGAAGAGTGTATTTTAACAATGATTTCTAACATTGGATATACCAACTAAAACAACATTATATTACACACCATAGGAAATCCTGCCACAATAAGATTTGAAGTTATTCTACTGTACTGTTTCTGACCTGTCAGAAAAACCTTTCCTTCATGGTTTAGCTGAAAGATTGACCCTGACTATACAAAGGTTCCTATGGTTTAGCCATGTGTGTTTTTTTTTTTTTAGAAATATAAAGGTTAAGTCACTTCAAATTTCATAATAATGCATTCATGCATACTCCATATTAAAAATGCATAATAAGTTATATGAAATTTTAAAAGGATTCCTGTTCAGACTGATGACACTGACTATATCCATGTCAAATTTAAAGTGATTTAAAAGTGTATTTTTTTGAGAAACTTAAAGAGAAAGTCAGCTCAAATGACATCACGTTTAACACAACATGTAACTTCTCGATATGTATTTATCATATAACCACCCCCATGATTTCAGCAGGTGTAGGACAAAGGCAATAGTATGATGAGGTTATGTATAAGATTCCTTGTCACATTTAGTTTGTGGTAGTTTGCTAATTCGGCAGGTTATTCTGTAAATTATGTTTGTGTTAAGTGTTTTAAAATATTGTTTCATGTTGCTTTAACGTCCCACTGAAGGTCTCTGCACGTCCCTGTTAATGTGAAAAACTGAATAATTACAGCACATTGAGAGACAATGGCTTATTCACTGTTCCCCTTTTTCATTGGTGTTTAATTTCTAATTCCTGGCCATATGCTAAAAAATCTCTGAGCTTCGTGTGAAGAAGATCAAAGATTGATTTTTTTTTTAATGTGAAAAAGACGATAGAAGTCACCTCTAGAGGCCGTCTCAGTCATCCCTCTCTGTGATAGTGATCTTGGTATGAAAACTGAAAACAGAGACAAGTCGCCTGATCTCATATCCCTTTTTTCTCTGAACCTCTCCCATTTCTTTCAAAGACTTCCAGAAAAAAACAAAACTAAAAAAGAAAAAAAACATCTAACATGCAGTTAAATGTAATCGGGGCAAGCAGCCAGACACAACCACACACCTCCACACAAACACACAAAGACTACAGGCAACAGCAATTTAATAAGCTCAGATACGACCCTGCGGGTCAATTGTTTGACGAAAGTGAAATAACTTCAAACTTGGCAGGCAGCGATATCAGCTGGTCTTGTATCTCCTGTTTTTATTATTTAACAGGCTTCCCAGGCAGTGAAACCAAATCAAAGTTTTATGGACTCATGCAGCATCCATTTAGAGAGTAGTAGAGGTCCAACTGTCAGTCAGTGAGACACGACAGACACACACACACACACACACACACACACACACACACACTGGAGGTGATACTGATGCCTGTTGATCTGTTGATTCAGGACTATAATACCACAGCTGCTCTCTGTCAGCACCTCCAAGCAGCTAGAAAAGAACCTCTGTCACCACCCGCCTGCCTCTTAGTCTGGCTTTATGTCAGCATAATGCTTATGGGAAATATTTTTAGCACCTCTTTCGTTCTGTCCTTGGATGAAACGCAGTATTACTGAGGCTGGAAAGAGGGGATGGGGTTAGTTATTGCACGACATTGTGCGGATGTTCCTAATAACTAGTCATCCTGCATAAATATGTCTTTTTAATGATACACAAAGTACAAAAACTGACTTAAAGTCTGATGTCATCGTGTGCAACACATCAACAGCACACACACATCAGACACTTGTTGACTTCGACCAATTTGCTGTCAACAAACAGATGATGTAATCCTGTCTAGTCTGCTTGCAGCTCAGTGACTAAGTGAAAGAAGATTTACTTCCTGTACTGCATCTGAGAGCTAATGAGAATATCATGTCGAAATATTTTAGCATGTCAACTTTTTTTCAACTTTTTATTGTTAGTAGAGTCAGTTGTTGTCTCTTAAGATGGGCACACAATGTCTGATTTGAGGCCGTTTTAGAAATTTTGTTGTTTAATTCCAACTCTTGTACAAGTAAATCGTTTGCGTTGTAAAGCCAAAGTTCGAGATTTATGTGCTCACACTGTACGGACCTAACATCATTTCCATAAAATGTATATATAAAGAATGCATTGGTATGTGGACTGCCATTTTGAAGCCACAAATTCGGCATTTTGGGAATCTACGTGTTTGTTTCTTTGGAGCCAGAAGTGACCGTATTTGGACAAGAGGCTGCAGCTGTGGAGCAGCGAGGGGTGGATCTGACTCACAGACTGTAGTCAGCGGTAGGGATGACTCGCAGACAGCCTGTCGTAAAGGGGCCGCGCCCCTACATTTGTGTAACTTTGGGCCATAATGAAATGTAAACAGGTGAATTAAAAAAAATATTCAGCTGCCCTACAGTTGTCATGAATGTTTGAATTAGCTGTAGAGACTAAAAGGTGTTTTTTATACCAGTCTGTAGACATGTTTTCTTTTTGTTGTAAAGTTATACATATTAACATGGGGGCCTATGAGAATTTACTGTTATTTTGAGCCTGGCCTTAAGCAGCCATTCAATGAGTTGCAGTTTTTGGCACTTCCACATTGGCTTCAGGTCATTCCAGTGCTAATGTAAAATAGACAATTTAACAGTCTGTCGACCTTGTGTACAGTTCTCACTACTGACAATTGTCATAAAAGATTTGTTTTAAATCTCCGGGCCTGTGGGAAGGTAGAAGTTTGTTCTGGTTCACAGTTATTTAGAGACAAATGTCCCAGTAAGAGCTTAAAGTCCATTTCTACTAAAACAGGTCAGTCCAAGTATTGATTTTACACACACACAAACACACACACACACACACACACACGCACACGCACACACACACACACACACGCACACCAGTTAGCAAGTTATCAGCATCAACAAATACAATAAATTGACTGGGAAAAAAGACGTTGGGGAATCGACTACAACTGTATTAGAGCCTGATGATGGCCAACGAAAATTCAAAATTTGGGTCAGAAACAGCCTCAAATGGTGCAGTGTTTCCCAGCTTTAACTGTTCTTCCACAAAATAGTGAGCATTGATGTGCATGTCTGTTGTTCTTTGTATTGGTTTGGAGGATTTGGAGACAACTAGATGATATCAACGTGTCTTAATAACCTTGTTAAAGTGGGTCAAAATGTACTTGGGCAGCTGCTGACATACGGAGCAGGGTACTCTCAGTGCTGGAGCTCTTTCCCTCAACCTTAGTCCCACTACTTTAGTCCTCAGAGGAATGCTTTCTATAAAATCTTTATGGTGAGCTTCCATTAGATATGAGTTACACTGATGTGTGCAGCCACTTCCAGACACAGTTTTAAGGGAGACAGTGACAGAGGGAAACACACGCTAAAGAAAGCCTGCAACAGATAATATGGTTGTGTGTGTGTGTGTGTGTGTCTGTGTGTGTGTGTGTGTGTGTGTGTGTGTGTGTGTGTGTGTTTGTGTGGCTTCCCTTCAACAGAGGAGGAGACAGAAAAACAGTCGGTGTGTGTTCCTCTGTCGTTGCTGTGCCTTTACAGCAGCAGAGATGAATTGGTCCCCCCATGTCTCCATTTCTCACCAGCTCCTTAAACAATCTTCGGTGCTGCTCTTCACTTAGCTTTGAGTTAGACAGCCGGTCTAAAGATAGAACGGAACAATGAGGACTGCGCTGCTGCTCCGCTCTAATAAGCAATGATTGGTACTTTGTGGTTTTTTAAAGGCTCAAAGTTTGAAATATAAGGAGCTGAACCGAGCCTGTTGATATGCACTGCTCCCACAGCTCATTATTGACAGTGAATGATGCTGTTCCTGCTCCACAGTGCATATTATCATCACCATGTATGAATATGTGTTGCCTCGTTGTATTGTGGTACCATTTGAGAATTAAAAAAAAAATTTTTTTTCCCCTTTTTTGACATTTTCATAACAATACATCCATTTATCTCTCCTAGGAAAAATTATGTGGCACAAAGGAGCTGATGCTACAAATGTCTTGCAGTATCAACAGTTTTTTTCTGTAATAAATACAAGAAAAAGTAGTGAGCATAAGCAGTGGTAGTCACTATGGTTGATCAGACAAAAAAAAGGAGCATTTTGGTGAAGCAATCTTTGGAAAGTGCAAAAACACCGCTGCGATGAAAAGCAGGATCTTATAAATTGGCACTTGAAGCGTGTGGGTGTGTGCACATACAGTAGGAAAGTGATGAAAGGTTTTGGCAGCTGCTCCTACTGTCCTGATGGTGTGTGTGTATGTGTGTGTGTGTGTGTGTGTGTGTGAGAGAGAGAGAGAGAGAGAGAGAGAGATTGAGGAGGACGGAGAGGAATAGAGGGATGCTGGTCAGTGCTCTCTCTTGGCACAAAAGTGAAATGATGTGTGTTAAGGATTTGAGGATCCACAGTAATGCTGATGACACCTTTTGTCTCTCATTTGTTAGTCAAAGTGCAGGCCGGCTTGGCTCTTAGGGAAATCCTCCTCCCCTCTCCCTCGCTTGTCCTCTGGCGTCCCCCTCCTCTCTGCTGAATTTGCGACCTGCATTGTGGCAGCGATGACAGGAAAGCTATGACAATAATCCCCTCGCCTCTGTTCTCCTCCTCACCTCCTTTATCAGCCCCTCGCCCTCAGCCAGCGCGACAAAGACTGTTTTCTGTCACAGGAAGACAGCCACTGTGTCGGAGTGTCAAAGTATAGGTTTCCACTCAACTCATTCAAGTAGAAGCACTTTCAAATTGTATTATGGCTGAAAGTGATACACTCTAGTGCAGTCAGAGATACTGAGTAGTACACACATAAAAACACATACACAAATACCTTTAAAAAAGCATTATTGCAGGTTAATTTTAGTGATTGCTTAAAGGAATTCTGCACCCACAAATGTCCAGTTGTATATGAACTACTCACCTTGTGTTGCATTGAATTTGTGTGTAAAATGTGTTTTCTCGAATGCCTTCACAGTGAACACAGAATCCAGAAACAGAGAAAATTCTTGATGTATGATAGTAAAAGAGGTCCACATTTAACAACAGCAAAACTAAATCAAAACATCTCTTTACAAACTCTCACACAACTCATGCTGTGTAATCTAAGTCTCAGTTATCCAGTGGTATGCTCAGTGCTTCTTAGACAGGCAGCCCTTTTTAACAGGGAACTGAACTTAATGTGAGACCTATCTATGCTCTTTTCAAAGCCAGACTCCACCACAAAATACAGTAACTGAGATCACTGGACCCTGAAGCTGCTGGTCTACTACTGCCTCAATCGACAGTTTGTCTAATTGTGTGACTACGGCGAATCCAAACTAAAAAACACCACAAATTAACATAAACAAACCAACTGATCGAGGCAGTGGTAGACCAGCAGCTTCTGTGTTCAGCGGGAAAAAATGACTGGTTTTGTCAATGGAGTCTGGCTTTCAAGAGAGCATATATAAGTTTCACCTTCACTTCTATTTTAAATAGTATGTTTTAGCAGAAATGCAGACAGCTTAGGGCTGGATAAATTAAACTTGGATTGTCCTGCACGAGTTGAGACTTTGTAAATAGATGTTTAGATATAGTTTTTAAACACAATGCCCTTTTACATAAGTTTATTTAAAATGTATCTAATTTTTTGGATTCTTAGTTCATGGGAGGCATGCAGGAAAAAAAAAGTGATTTTTCAAAATTTAACATAATATGGGGTGAGTATGCAAACGGTCATTTGGAGGTTATAGGATTCCTTGATACCATGCACCTCCAGCACCCTCCCCTCTTCTCTACTCAACCACAGAGTTCACCTTTATCATCCTGTAAACACCATCACCTTTTAAGATAGTTGCTTGACAGCGATAATGCCTGCACGTCCATCATAGCTTTAATAACCACCTGCATGAGGAAATTGTGTGATACGAATGAAGCGAGTGCAGTTTTCACTTTGGTGAAAATTTCTGTCAGACTGCCAAGCTGAACTTCAAATGAACTTTATGCATTGTATTGTCTTCCTACATTTTGCAGCCAAAGCTGTTTTTCTTAGGATGCGCTGTTCGGTACATAATAGGCTGGTTCTCGTTACTGACTCTTTCTAGGTGTGAGTCATACTTGAATTGTTAGACTTACAAATAGGGGGTATTTTTCTCACCAGACTTTCTTTTTTACACTTTCATTTTGTCCGTGTCTTTCTGACCTCGCTGAAGTTTGGCATTTTGAGTACGGCACTTTGAAAAAGTTACAGACAGATGGGAAATAAGGCTGGATAATGGCAGTGGTTAATGGCCCAGTATGAAATTTCAAACTCACGCCTACATGCACACATACACACAGGCATGTGCTCAGACACACACACACACACATAGACGCTGTCCCTGTGTAGGACTTATAAAACTGTGACATTTCTCTGCCGTTCACCTCCCTTCCCCATCCTTCCCTCTTCACTCATCTTCTCCTCCTCTGCTCCTATTCAGCTGCGTCCTGATGGGGGAGCCTGTTTGTCTTATCGCCCTCCGCCAGCTGTGGTTCGGATCGGGGATCTAGGGGTCTCTCTCCTTCCCTCAGCTCTCCCCACACGAAAAGAGAAAAGGGAGACTATGATTTGGCATGCTTCACACACACTCATAAACAATTACAGCACACATCCGTGCACACAAAGACACACAAACAGCGGCACATGCACACACTCCTGGAGCTCATCCAAATTTCATGGCTGCAAGTTGTGTCGACCTCAGAGGCAAAATAATAATATTGAGAAGGAAATATTGTCTGACTCCTTTAGCTGGCTCTTTCCCCTTTACACTGTCATTAGATGCTCTCTTTCCTAGACTCTGTAATGCCACCTGCCTGTGGCTGTTAATGACTACAGCCATCCTCTATTTCCCCATTCTCCTCACTCTCTTAAGCACCTTAATGAACCACCTGTGCAGCCTGTGTGTGTATCTTCGGCTGTGTGTGTGTGTGTGTGTGTGTGTGTGTGTGTGTGTGTGCGTGTGTGTGTGCTGTACCTAAACTGCCTGAGGGTTGCCCCCTGTGTATATGAGCCAATTATCTTTACTTACTTCTCTCCTAATGACTGCTTTGAAATAAGCACGGAGAAGGTGGAATAGAGACGACTCTGGCAGTCAGAAGCAACACATGTGCCCATGTGTTTGTGCAAGAGGCCAGAAGTTCAGGCCAATCACCGAAATGAGCCTGGCAATGAAATTTGGATATTTTAATTATTTGGTTCACAACTACTGCAGTGGACTGTTTGTCTTGTTCTTGGTTGATGATCATCATGATCTTATTGCTCCTGTACTATCATGCAGTCACTCGCAGAATCACGATAAAGACAGCAATCCTTGTTGTTGTTTGACCTCTCAGATAAATCCCACTCTTAATCATTTATTTCCACACTTGAATCTCAGAAAGGATGAGTCAAATTGTCATCATGCATTACCACAATTTGCAAAAATAGAAACCAATTTTTAAAAATCAAAATGATGAGAAGGAATACACTGATTTACAGGTTGTGAAACAGACGTCTCTGGTCTTGGAAATTTGATATGGATGCTGTACCTCAAAGACAAAGCAAGCATATTTACCATGGTGTGCGGTGCAAACATGAAGCATACCTATCCATTCTTCCGTCGTCTTTGCCTTATTTCATTTGGCAGGAAAACCCTGAGCACAACACTTGTTGTATTAATGACTGATTGACAGCTTGTCAGATTACAATGACCAACTCATAGAATTAAAGATGACTAGTCTGAATATGTTTCAGACCTTGTCCAGACTGACAGACCAAATCGTTTTTTTGGCACACCCAGATTATATCCAAATTGATTTTGAGAAGTCTGGACTACAAAAATAACATGAACTATGATAACATGCTCATGCCTCTAAAATCAAATTTCAAAGTGTCTTTGATGAACACACAATCACAGTGTCAGATCCAGAGTGACAGAAGTAGATCCACGCTGCCGCTATCAGAGAATTAGAGAGGTCGACATGAGGAACAACAGTATGTATCGACTCCAAAATAAATGTTTTGGACTACATCAGTAACTGGCACTGAATGAATTGAGTGGATTGTTTTATCTCCAGGTTGCACTGATTTGATGGATTTTAAAAAGAAAAGAAATTTAAAAACACCCACAAGGTTGCATGGCTTTTACACATTGCCTCTGGTACATGGAGGTATTATTTTTGTTTTATTTTTTAAAACAGATTGTTTTTTACACACTTCTATGTAGGTTTTACCAGTTGGAAGGCTGCAGAGCTGCGTGTAGAGAAAAAAAACCCAAAAAGAGCAGGCGCATAGAAGTAGTGATATGAAGTGCTGCTTTGGTTTCCACTGACTCCTGAGAATAATATCTGATTATCAAGCAGCTAAATGCTCCACTACGTGCACCTGCTTGTTGTCATTTGGTTCTGAGCAGTTAGCAGGTTTTTAGAGCATTTGTTTTGCTGATAACAGCTTCCTGCTGAGATGGGAATCATGAGCGTGGCCAAACCAAAGTGATAAAGTTGTGGGCTGAAATATCAAAACATTGAGCAAAATGCTCCATAGAGCTTCAAACACAGACGTAAGGCCAGTGAATTTTGGACTCGAATGTGTGTACGAATGTTGCTTCATAGCTGCTGGATGTGTTTGATCAGGTTTTTGTGTCCGTCAACTTTATGGGGGTTTTAATGCACCCCAGTAGCAAAAAATTGCTTAATGCATCTTTAATGTTCAGCTTCAGTGCATTCGACAGGATGGAACAGATTGCCTTAAAAGAAAAAAGCCCAACTTTTTGCCTCGACTCAAGTTCGTAATTGGACTGTCTCTCAAGATTTTTTTCAGACACGCTTGCCCAGACCTGCCTAATTAAGCCTGCACAAACCTCTGACAGTTTCTCATCACTTTTGCTGTACTCTGGCCTTTTCTAATAAACTTGAGGTCTTAACAGGTAGTGCTGGTGGTGTAGCTGACAATAATGCCTTTGTTTATGCTGCTCTACACGTCACCTTCAAATTACCCGAACACTCGAGGCGGCGGCTGCAATCCAGTGGAACCTCTGTTTAATAACCAGAATTCATTCCCTCTGTCTCGCAGCATTGCCACTGGTGGGGACTGTGTTGTGCTGTGATGTTGAACGCATGGTCAAATGGTTAAAGTGTTCCAGCTTTATATATTCCCCCTAAAACCAACTGGATTTTTAAAAAATTATTTAGTTAATTCATTCATTCATTTTTGCTGTGTGCTGTTTTTTCTTTCTGCATTTGGATATCAAGTGGCCGTCTTTTGTTGTGTAATTCAGGTTATTTCTTTGACATGCAAATATGCTCACATGGGCACAGGGTGTTAATGCTTTCTTCAATAATCGCTTTATTCAGCCTTATATTGAAAGAACCATCTAAGCATCAACACACAGAGGCCCAACAGCTGGCAAAAATCCAGCTGTGTTTAATACTTTGACTGGCCGACACATCACACAATCTAATTCCATCTACTGGACCGTTTCATGGCTCTGTAGCAAACTCTGAGATTAGGACGGTGTCGGGTCTCTAAACAAACACACGCACAATCTGTGTGTGTGTATTTATGTCCTGTCCATACTGATGGTGTTGCCAGGCTTGTAATGTCTCTGAGGTGTTTGCTTGGATAAAGGTCATCTCAACAATTAACCTTGTGTGACGAGTGAGGGAGCGGTATAAACAACAGGACAGCGGCCCCTCGGTAACAGGCAGACAGTCTGCACCTAGATAAACACAGACACAGATAGCTATACGCTTGGCACACAGTCGCCTGGGCTTTGATTTTAGCTGGCTGATGGTTCTAAGGGTTGAGGTGTGTGACCCAGTTCATCATACCTTTAATGCCCATCCGAACAGCAGACTCGATCCGACAGAAAACCAAAACCAACAGAGGAGCTGTGCTCGTGTCGAGCCCTCGAGAAAGGACAATGCAGCTGCAGCCAACAGCTTGAAGGCAAGTTAGCTTTGTTATTGGACACCTGCTGGGCTGCTGCAGAGTTCTGGCTTCCAGTTCCCTGGGGTATCTGAGAGCTGAAATCTGTCTGGGGTTAGTTTAGGGATAAATGGGATTTGAAAATGAAAACACCTGGAGGCGATTTCATTGAAATTAATAAAAAGTTTGATAGATAGGGATCGAGTTGGCCACTGGTTTATCAGCTGCTTCAGTTGTGATTAGATTAAAAAACATTTTCACACTTTTCATTATCAGGAAACGCACCTGTGTAATTATGAATGCCCAAACTTTTATTCCCTTATATCTCTAAAAAAAATATATAAATGACTAAAATTTTGCTGAAGTAAAATGGAGATATTGAGCTGGGGCAACAATTATGTTCTCATTCATAAACCCCCAGTCTTTCACTTTGTGATGCTACCACCCCTTTGACTTAAAGAGGATCTATTAGGCTTATTTTCAGGTTCATAGTTATTTTTGGGTCTCTATTAATGCTTATTTACATTTTACTTATGTACATATTATATATTACATAGTGCATATTTGCTTTAATGTTCCACAAACAAATGATCACACCTTATGACTGCAACAGATGAGGGGAACTTACTACTGTGAAATAAATGCTTCCCAACCAAAATCTTAATATCTGGACATGTATGATCCTACATCAGAGGCAAATTAAAGAAGTATTTCACTGAGATAAACAGGGCCCTGGCATTAAATGATGATGTCTCTGTAGAAAGATGCAAATACTAAAACAGAAAAAGGGACGCTTATGCTTAATAGGTAGAAAACCTACAACTACATGAATGCCTTACCAGAACAATGAAAGCCGCTGCTGGTGGGTGACCTAATGTGGACTGGTCCGTGGAAACAATGGTGGCTGGCAATCTTGTAATACAATTAAACAAGTTAAACATGTTCCTTAAAACATTTGAGGTGAGAAATATGCAACTCAGTAACAGAATCTTGGTTTGTATTTATTTGGTGCTACTTTGTTTTGCAGTTTGACCTCTTTCAGACAGAGAGAGGTAGGTGTGTCTCTTGATAAGTTGCATATCTTTGTTTCTGCAGTGGTGGCATTGGTGGTGGCAATACGAATGTGAAAGTACAGCCTGTAGTTTGTAACAGTGTAGAAACTCAATGCTTGTAGTACTACTACTTATAAATGCAAGTGTTACTGGAGTTTCTCTGCCTTTGACTCATTTCCCTTCTCTGTGCACCTTGGAAATAGTTGAAGTTACCCTCACCCTGATTCTACAAGTATCCCTGTAACAACAGGAAACCAAGATTACATTTTAACTTGACATTAACTTGTAGCTATATGTAGCAGCGTACTTGCAATTGGGGAATGACTGTGTAGGCCTATATTGACACTTTCTCTCATTAAAAAACCAATAACA
Source organism: Plectropomus leopardus (assembly GCF_026936395.1). NCBI lineage: Eukaryota > Metazoa > Chordata > Actinopteri > Perciformes > Serranidae > Plectropomus > Plectropomus leopardus. Next base: position 18,254,498 of record NC_142188.1, on the reverse strand, counting down.
CCTTCCAATCATAACTGGTTGTTTTCCAGCAGGAATATGATCTGAAGATTGAGAGAAATTTACAATATAGGCAACCAAGGTTACATGTTTCCTCAGTGTTAGCATGCAGCTACATGTAGCCGTGTACGTAATGTGAACACTTGCAGTAGTGTGTCCATATAAAGAAATTCATTATGAGCTGACATCAGCTTGTCTGGAAAGTAGAAAAAAAACAGCAGAGTATTCAGAATGGTCTGAAGTCTAGGTTTTTTGCTCATAGGGATTTCTTTTTTACATACGTCATCTCATTATTTTGAAATTGAACATTCAAACATTATAACAGAATGTATATGACAGAAAATAAGGGTAAGCATAATAGGTCCCCTTTAAGACACCCCCCTGGGGCTAAAGTCTGACTCCCTCTTTCAGAGCACCTTTCAGGATCTGCCGGCTGTGGATTTTGCATGAAAACTTGACATGATAATAAATATTTTGAATCTCAATCATGATTGGTGACGTCTTACAACAAAGTTTCTTGAAAAATATAATGGAACTTCTGCTACAGGAAAAATAAAGCATGTATAGAGGGTTGCTGTAATACTGTGAGGTAAAATGATGTTTTTAACAACCTCACCGAGCCCTGCAGAGATAGTACACATACAACCTGGATCTATGAGTAGTTCAGTGAAAATGTACTGTATATGCATGCACATGGATAGACACAGCTGGTGTGTTTTGTCACAGTGTAGAAGCTCTTTTCCCTTCTGTGCCCTCCTACACGTCACTACAGTATGCCAAACAGTCAGTGTGCAGGAAGCTGCTCTATGGGGAGTTGATCTCTAAAGTAACGAGACGACTAAGGCTGAGAAACTCTGTCCCCCACACAAAGTACAGTAGGTGGCAGAATGGCCATTGTGCTTAAATGTCATACTTCTGCTCTTTATTTCCTGCCTTTTTAATTATAATCTTCATGACACCCAAATAGAGAACTGCACACCTACACACTGAGTGCAAAGAGCGTTTGTGGTATTTGCTCTATACTCTGTATCATTATTATAATGTGACTGTAGTTTATGTCTTTTTGCATGAGTTTTGTATAGTTAAGACTTCAACTTGTTAATACGACCTCTATAGACTCTTACTCTGTACTCGTACTATATGTATACTTCACATCATCTAGCTCAAGGCAGTGGGCAGAGGAAAACCATAGGTAAAACTCTAGAAATTGATCGGCTTGTTGTGTGTGTGTGTGTGTGTGTGTGTGTGTGTGTGTGTGTGTGTGCATCATATGTAAGAGTCATTCCTTACAAGTAGACATAATTTTTTTTACAGCTGGTAATACTTGCTGTCAAAGGTATGACACTGATTCCCTCTTTACCGGATCCTCTCCTCAATCCCTGAGCATCTCTGTGTCATTTCTCCTTGTCAGTTGACTCATTTTTATGTCTATGTTTGCAGACAGCGTTGTATATGTGTGTGTGTGTGTGTGTGTGTTTGGTTAAGATTTGAGTGTGCTGGCCCGGGTCCATGCCTGTTTGGATAGAGCTAATCTCTCCCAAGAGATACAGGAATAATAAAAACTTCATTCAGGATTTATAAGCAATGCACAAACACACAATTACACACACACAGACACACACACACACACACACACACACACACAAACACACATGGTCCAATCCTGTTAGCTGGTCAGTTGTTTGCATTATTGTGGACAACAAGAATAGTTGTAGTAGTGGTATATATCATGATACAGTAATCATGGTTTCCCACACATTCATTTATTTGTGACGGGCTGCAAAAGACTAAATCGTCTGCTGCCACATATAGATTTTTGGGGTTGGACTGTTAATTAGGAAACTATTGGAATCCATATGCTAGGTTATTTAAAGCACAGTTGCGGCAGAGACAGCTCAGCAAAATTTCAGGCACATTAAAATGGAAACTTAATTGTCATTCTGCAGGGTCTAAAATGTTGGATTTGGATTTTAGAGGGACAACACAGAATGATACAATGGGACACAAAGACATTTGAGTGATGCCCCCCAAAAAAAAAAAAACCAACAACAACAACAAAACCGAAAATGCCCCCCCACCCCTTGTCTGCTACTGCCAAAAATACATTGTTAATCTGTGAGAAACTCTGGTAATAGTTCCGTAAATGTAACTTCTTCCTAACATGTCACAATACTTGAGTTATAAACAAGATGAAACTTGAAAACTAAAATCAATTCAAAACTGAAGCTTTAACATCCTAAAAACAATAATTTCAGGTTTCTGTACTTACAGCTTCACTCTCCTTCATGTCAGCCAAAATCACATTACCCTGCGAGGCAGCTTGACTACATAATCACACAAGACTCCAGCATTTATTTCTTCTACATTGCCTGCACCGAATAGCGCTTGTGGTAGGAGTTGACAAATATCTACCAGTGGTGGAGTTCCCCATCTCAACCCAAGTCAAATGGGTTCCAAAAAGCCCAACAGGTCGGAACAGGTTTTGACTAAAAATGTGCATCGATTTGCCATCTGCAGGGCAAGAAGGAGAGAAAGCAGTCCAGGCTCCATGCCGGGCTCTCTGTCCTTCCTCCCGGCTGGCTGGAGACATGCATTGCTTGCGCACAGCTGGTGTGCCCCAGGCGTTTTGCTGGGGTCAGGCTTGGTTGGGCCCGAGCTCAGTATTTTATGTGATGATCTCGGACAGGCCGGTTTCGGGTTTCAGCTCCCCCGGATCACTTTGGTTCTAATTGTAATTTTTCAGCTCACTGAAAACTCTAACTAGTGGGCACATTTCTTCTGTTGCACATCATGCTGGGATGATATTATGTTAGTTGTACAAAAACATCAACTTTGGCTCGAGGAAATTGTAATGGGTAGATAAAATGTCATTAGTCATACAGGACTTTGGTCATAAACCAAACAATTGGACAAACTTGAATTTTGAGCCATTAATGGCACTCAATTCAAAGTTAGCTGATCGCCGAAGTTGTTACAGTTCAACTTGAGGGAGAAATAAATACAATACATACAAAAGTTGTTTACTCAAAACCACAGTGTCAGACTCATGGAAGCACTGGAGGAAAAGTCAAGGGTCACCAAAGTCGAATCAAAGAGGAAACTGTACTAAATTTAATGGCGATCCATCTCATATAACATGAACTGTAGTCCGATATCATGAGGTGACTTGGTGCTGTGGTCATCTGTCCTTGGCCGTCCCTTACAGAAAAATGTCACCTCAGCACTTTCGAAATAGCAGTTGTCCCTGCAGCGACAGCTCTCCTTATCCATCCTTGTTTGGAGACTGTCAGAATATTTTGTTTCTCCATGAGGCAATGTGCCAATACACAAGAAGGGGAATCTCAGCGTCCTCTATCTATGCTAATATAGAGGTTGGTTAAATCAACCATCATGTAAAACTCTCAGGCATCCTCTGAGGACATTTGTTTGTGTTTGTGTGCATGTGTGCATGAATCAGGAGGACAACTTCTCCTGCCCTGGTTGAATATGAGTGTGTGTGTGTGTCATTGAGACTACCTAGAAACAGACGGAGAGTATTTGTATGTGCTGCTTATTTTAAGAACGAGCGAGGCAACAGGAGAGCAACAGACTGCTCAAATTGTGTGTGTAATTTACTGCAGCATTCATCTTTTCAGCTCTTTGTGAGTGCTCCTCTCTCTTTTATTCTGCCCCTACTCTCAATTAGACACTCCTCCCTCTCTCTTTCTGCCTGCTTTTCCATTTTTTTCACCATTGCCTCTTCTGCTTCCCTTGTCCTTGTCTGTCCCTCCAAACTGTGTGTCGAGACTTAAGAAGCAGAGAGAAAAAGGACAGGAGAGAAGAGATTGAGTCAGAGATAGAGGGTGTGTTAGACAAAATTGGTTGGCTGAGATGGGTCGATAAGAGGGAAGATGGATAAATGAACATAAGAGAGAAAAAAACCCCCAAAGTATCTTTTTTAGAGCTGCAGGGTTAAAGCCCAGCCTGTTCACAGGGAAAGCATTTTTTGAAGGGTTTTGGGATGGAAATGGCTCTGCAGAGGGGTGCTTCACAGAGTAGCCAGGAGACTTAGTGCATCAGGAACAAGGGGAAGCACGGCTACATTTAATAGCAGCCAGCCACACTATATATTATAGATAAAGGAAAGTTGTGAAGCCTTGAGAGTTTCTCTTTCTCCACCGTTGCCCTGCATGCCTCACCTCCTGCTGCTTCCTCTCTTCTGTCACCCGTGCAGAATAAAAGAGGAGAGGGAGCAGCAGGAAAGAGCAGCACATGGATTCATATTTCTGACGAAAACAGTGGAAGAGTAATGCAGAAAGGAGGAATAAGGCAGCGCTGACAGGAAAGGAGAATTAGAGAATACTGCAGAAAAACCAGAGCAATATACTGTAAGGCAGCCTGCAGGAACCAACAATTAAATTGATTAAGTAATTCTATTAAACTCAACTCAAGGTTTGAATTTTGTTGACCTTGTCAAAGATAGTAGATAGATTAATTGTTAAGCAAGTCTAATAATGACTTCAGTTCTGCCTGCAATGCATAACTCACCATATTTTCCCCCTCAGCATTACATTATTTGAAGTGATTAAGACTGTAAATCAAAGTTAGCCACGTGTGTGTCATTTTAATTTCGAAATCCAATTAGCAATATGTGTCAGCTCTAATAGGGTTCTGACAATCACCATTTTTATGACTGACTTTTCAAGGAAACATAAGAGAACTTTGAAGTGCAAAGCGGTCAACTGCCTCAGTTGTAGTTATAATTCTCATGGTTCGCTCTTGACATATTTTATAATTTTCTGTGACTGATACATGTGCTACACGCAAGAAAAGGGCATTATTAACTAAGAACAGTGGTCTCAAAAAGACACAGAGGCTGTGTTTAAACATGTTTCCATTATTTTGTCCAACCCCCATATGACAGGACAGAAGAAAATAAGAAGAGATGAAAATGATAGTGGGAGTCACTGGTGTGTTTAAATAAAACATATAGACACACGTGTGCACATACAGGCACAAACATTCATCACCTCCTGCACCAGACCTTTACGGAGTTGTTTTATGTTTGTTTGTTTCTTTGTCTCAGCGAAGCATCAAATGCACAGGCCTGTCACAGTGACTGATGAAAGGAGAAAGAGCTGTGCTTCTTTTCGTCTTTGTATTTTCAGAATTGAGCTGCTCTTTTTATGCTTTCTTACAGCTCAGGGTATCACCACTGAGATAAAGCTTTCAAAAGACGGCTGCCTATTGAAGTCTTGCTTGGAAGGTTTGCTGCTGATAATTTGGTCTGTGTCCCCGACTTAGTCAAAAAATAAACCCTGGTTAAATGTATTGTTAGAGTTTTGGTAATAAGGCACAGATAATGTGTTGAATTGATCTTAATTTCAGTCTTTTTTATTTTGGTCTAAGATTTTTTTGGGCACCAAAAAAGCTGAATTGAATAAATGCAACACAGCCTTTTCTTTTTTTGTGAAGGCCAGAGTGCATTGATAAAATGCGTGTTTATGCATCAGTTTACTTGTAGTTATTCAGAGTCTATAACCAACATATCAAAGAATTGCATTGCCACAATTATACCATGCTTAAACAATGACTGTTTGGGCAACACATCTCCAGTTTCTCCCACTGTACAAAAATGAAGCCAAAATAAACCAGATACAACCACTGCCATCTTGCTTTAATGATGTCATTCGCAGCCCGCCGCGGCACAGCTAGAAAAATGGTGGCTCGCCGATTTTTTCTGCATGTCACATGCGGTTGTCAGCAGAAATACACAGTGAAAATGGTGTTTTTATGATTATATTGCTCTATGGCACCTTTAACTTAACTTTAAAAGTCTCTCTCTGTGACAGATTTGAGGAAATACAAAGATGTACTCTAACTTACTCAAACTTTCCTGCTCCCGTTTCAAAATGAAAGTCCTCTAACAACGTTTCTGTCGACAGAATCCCACCAGTTGTTGACACAAGGCATTTTACTGTGAAAAATTTGCAGGGCCGTGCTGCTGACAATGCAGGAGCTTGAACGACTTCATAAATGAGTGGAATTTGTGCTTATAAATTTGGAAATGCAGGTAGCCCTGCAGAAGCATTGCAGCAACAACGCTGCCAGTGTGAACACCACGAGTGTGAAACACGCTGTAGTTTGGCGAGGTTGCCGTCACGCACTGCTCATGCAGCCAGTGTGTTTCTGGCTTCAGTTTGCATAGTAATGATCTTCACACTATCACGTTCTCGTCATCCGACCAATCAAAAACAGGCTGACACATACAATTATCAATCATGACATTGCACCCACTAGCATTAAATAACTTGTTATAACCAAAAATTTACACAGGAAAAAGTCAAAAAAGACATGTTTTAAGCTCTTATTTACAATTTACTTCGAGAGTTTGAGAAAACTGTCCGTATTGGTTCCTCCCGAGCACTGTGTTAAACCATGATCCCTGTCATGCCATTTGTAAGGAATTAGCATGGATGTTTACTCCCCAAAGCAGTGTTCAACCCATATTATGTACAGATAATGAACAGTTCAGGTGTTTAGAGAGACGTACAACTGTTGAACATGTACCTCATAAACACTCAGAACAGTTATTCTGAAGAGAAGAAGAGAAAGAATCCCTGAGAGACACGCAGAGAGAACGAGAGCGTTAAAGTGTGTTAGAGAGTGAACCCAATCCAACCTACCCGCCCTCCTCCCCCTGTCACTGATCCATACCTGTCCGCCCACTGATTTCCCATGAGCCTTTAGGTGATTGTGTGAATTCAGCCAAGTCGGGCTCCTTTCTACAGATTTACTGTTAATTTATACAAACACACATGCAAGTACGCGCTCCTGTGAGAACACATACTGTACACAAATGCTCACATTAGCATTCCCTCCCACATGCACGCACATACTCACTGTCCTCTGTGTCTTACATAACAACTGTGTTTACAATGATGGAGGATAGATGAGCCGCTTGTTAGGGAAAACTTACAGGCAACGAGTTGGGTGTCCTCTAGGAATCAATACAACATCATTTTTTGTTCTCTGAAGGATGTTTGTCTGTGCAATGTGTGTTTTCGCTTACATTGTCAGGTCTGTCTAAATGCTGCAGAGTCTGCCGAGTGTGTAGTCTTTTATCACTGTGTTGTTAAAGTGGGATGTAGTTCACCTCGGTTCACCCCTGGCTCCCTGCCCACATGTTGAAACAGAAAGAGAGAAACACAGAAAAACTATTTTCCATTACTTTACCCCCCAGGAACTCTGTTTCAGAAGTTGTGACCCCCACACATCGCACCATCATACTAGTGTCATCAGATGGAGGTGTTTCCTGGGTCTGTGCAGCACACCCCCCACTCAGCAGAAACAGCCAAGAGTGGAAGCACTTAAGAAACCCAGCAAGAGCGGGCGAGTGAGGTCTGAAAATTGAGTTGAGAAAGAGGTGGAAAGTTCAGTGGCGGCCCTGCTGGAGAGACAGACGGAGAGAGCTCCTTAAGAAAGCTGTAGATGTTGTAGAGAGAAGTGAGGGATTACATTAGGAGAGTTAGTGATTATAGTGGTGAAGTGTAAGTACAGCGCTTGTCATGATCAAAGCTGCTATTAGTGCTCTTAGTGAGGATCAAAACAGGCTCATGAAACATGTAACATGAGCACACATGGAGACGCTGTCTGTAAATTAGTAGCATTTGAAAATGTTTTTCGTCGGAAGGTGTAGGTTTGTTGATGTAGCCTGCTTAGACTCCGGTTCAGCTTGCTCTTATGCCTTTATAACCTTTGCACTGACACTTTTTGATGAATTATCCCCTTAGGGTGAAAGGCGCAAATACCTCGCCATCAATAATTCCCATTTCCTGTGGCAGCCTCTACATTTCTGCACTGTAGCGCAGAACTTGAAGAAAAAGTTTCAGTAAGCTTGTTGAAAGACAAACGACTCTCCTGACATGTTCTGCACAGCTGTCACCACAAACCCACAGTGTCCCATACACAAATAGGCAGCTTCAGGCGAGTCTCTCTGTGGATTCCCAATCACTTGGACGGCGCCTAAATCACAGTGAAGGTGACCTCTTGTCCTCTCATGGCTGACAGCAATGGGACTGATCTGTCCCTGTTCTATTAGGACTGATTATATCATTTAGATACAGATGGGTCGTTTAACCCAGCAGCTGTCCTCATCAGACACACCAGACTGAGCCCCTGGTTAATGGCTCACGAGAAGCCATGAGGGCAACAGAGGCTGGCAATGAAGAGGAAACACACAAATTAAATACATGGGCACCAGGATGGCGCAGTGGATGGATATCCAACCTAAAGGGCTCAAGCCAATTCCATGCCAAAACTGTGTATGTGTGGGCCTGATAACTTGGGCAGTATGCTGACACCTTTTCTGCCAACTCCAATAACTTTCACAACAAAGTTAAACTTGCCGTCACCAGCAGGGGGCACAGCAGCTCTACCTTTAAACCTGAAGCGCTCGTCTCAAACTAACTTAAGAAATGGGCCACATTTCTGACAGACTGCGTTTGAATTTGAGTCACAACACCTGAAATATTGTCCAAAAAAAAAAAAAAAAGATCTGGTTTCTGGGCAATCTGGTTTCCGGCATGATTTCTTGCCTGTCAGAAATGTTTTTTGACAGCTGTTTTGCAGTTCAAGGTTATCGTCAAACATTAGAGATAATCTGTAATGTGTATTTTAATATTATTCGGTATCATTTTACATGTGTTCGCTACTGTAGCCTGTACTCCAGAATGGACAGACCATATTATTTGCATCTTTCAACCATCTGCAACTTCATATTTGACTTTCCTCTTCTTGTTATCCAATGTCATCTTATCTCTACCCATCATATTTTGCTGCTACTACATTACTTCAGTGATGCAGGGGGCAGCCTCTTGAGCTGTATCTTGAGGCAGAAGGGGTTGGCAGATAGGTTTAGGCAACAAAAATACTTGGTTATGCTTATGAAAAGTTTGGAGATGCTGGTTAAAAAACACCCAGCCTTGAATGGCAGGTAACATGGCGGTTGAAAGGGGTCTGCGGTTGGGTGTAGGCAGACGAACCTCTTGGTTATGCTTAAGAAAAGATTGTTTATGTTGCTGAAAAAATATTCGGCTTTGAGTGGCACAAACACGGCTGTAAAGGCAGCAGAGTGTGTTGCTACAGTACTAAACACTCGACTTTGAGAGGTACAGATATTGCAACTGATATTGCTGTTTGTTGGTCTTTAGCACCTATCATCTGGGTCAAAGCACAGTGTTTCTGTGACACATCCAAAATTGTTGAGGATGCTGTGGTCTTGTTTGAGACTTTATTGAAATTGTCAAAGGACGAAACCAACAGAGTTCAGTGTAAGTACCCATATTGTGATCAGGTTGATTGATTTGTGCAGTGAAAGCATTAAAGTTTTATGATTGATTTAAGAAATAAATGCCTAGTTTAACAAAACAATTTTTTTGTAACTTTGCCAACAGCATACTTTTTTTTGTCCCAAGTACCCATTATGATTTAGAGCCCAAAAGGACGTCTTCAAATGTGTAATTGTGTGATACAAGTAGTCCAAAAGTGCTTATAAAGCAACATCTTGCATTAAAGGAGAAACCAGCACACATTTAGTGTTTTTACTTAAAAATATCCTGAAAATGGTCATTAATAAAGTTACTTTCTGCTTATTCAGTATTTTTCTTTTCCTTTTTTTCTCTTATAAACCATATGCTGCATAGTATTTGTTACAGCCATGAGCTGTGTGTCGCATAAATTCCTAAAACAACAAACTGAGCAAACATAGAACCAAGTCAGAGGAGGGAAGATGTTTGCAGAGAGAGAATTATGTCATACAGAAATAAATGTTGCACTGCATATTTTTAGTCATCCACCCACAAGTTGGAAGCTTTGCTGTTTCTATGAATGTTTTATATTTACAATACATCATTGCGGTGGGTAAGACAGAGGATTGGCCCTTTGCTTTCTGGCCTTAGAGAGAAGGTGAGCAGGTAAGAAAGAGAAAGGGGGACAGTGAAAAAGAAGTGGGACGTGGTTCTTGCATTAAGAACGTTCCTGTCATTAACACAGGAATCATCTCAGCAGCTTCATGGAGACTAATGAGGTATAATTAACAAAACTACTCTCAGAGTGAAAGAGAGCGACAGAGTGAGAGCAGAGAGCGGTAATGGAGTGTGTTTGAGTCAGCATCACTGAAACTAGTTTTAGGTCAGGGAGTGGAGTGCTGTGAAATTGGGTTACCTCAAAAAGGCTTCATTTAATCAGTGCAAAGTCATATTGTATTTTAGCATCATATCTGCATGTTTCGTGCACAGAATAGACCGAATGAAAAAGAGTTACTATTTCCTGTGCTTTTTGCACCCTCCCTCTCTCTTCTCCCCCTCATTTGCCATATTAGTCCATGTGTGCACCCACACAGCCTCTCTCCTTATAGTAACACCTTAACTCAGCAGCAGGTAGCTCGTAATATGCTTCTAAATAAAAAAAGGCTGCTCACTCATCCTCTGGGAGACATACATGAGCATATAACATGAATAAGACACATGCAGTGGTGTTGGTGCAATTGCGGTCCGGGGGTGGGATAAGCGCTCTCTCCTGTTGCTGAGAAGAAGACAGACTGAAAATGGAAGCGTAGATTTTTCTCTCCTCCTCCTACACAGGCAGCCGAGCTCAGAGGGGCTCCGTCTCTCAGAGGCTCTCTGATCTCCGAGTCACAAAACACCTGCTGCCTGCCTTCAGACATGCAGGGAGAGAGGGAGGGGGAGGGAGGGGGGCAGAGCAGCAGTCAAGCAACAGAGGTTGGGTGTGACAGTGAGAGGAAGAGAGACGCAGGCTTCAGAGGAAATACGGAGCGCCTGCGTTAGATGATAACATGTAAAACAGGAGTGGAGCAAGATGTGGCAAAGGAGAGGTGATGGCAAGAGTTCATGTTGACACAGGCACTTAAGGAATATCAGAGACCTTTTTGTCACTTGCAGATTGTTTGATGCCTTAAAGGAGGTGGCAGGTAGCAGCGTGCTGTTTGGTGCTCCTCTGCTCCGGCGTCAGGCCTCGGCTGACTGTGCTGCTGGTTGGTGCCTGTTAATAAAACAACGTGAAAGCAGCAGAATCTCCCCAGTGGGTTTTTTGTCGACCTCATGGCCCAGTGATCCATTCCTCCTGCTTATCTCTCTCGCTGTTTATTTGTCAGTCTTGTCTCCCTAAGGTCTGCCCCCCTCTTTCCTTCTTCATCCTCTGTACAGTCATAGCTTCATCGCCCCTATCCAAAGGAATACGTAAGGAGCTCCCACAGGGTATACAGATGAGAAGAGTAGAAGAGAGAGTGTTTTTGTGTAGCTTTACAGCACAGTTAAAGAGGCTTGAGTCTGATATTTGTTGTTTTATCTCTATTTTACCACAGCGAAGCCAAAGATTAATTTTGACAAGTGTGACTACTACTATTACTATATCATTCCCATTAAATTTCTGTATCTTCTCATTTTCCTGTATTCCTGCTGCGTAAGAACCCCTCACAACGCCATTTCCTGTCATGACCTTTCAGCTCTTTCCATCATCACGACACTGAGCTGACACCAATTGACAGATCGCTCTGAGCGTGGCAAAGCAGAAGTCTGATCCTTAAATCTGAAGCAATGATACACACCAGTAAATATCTCCGCATTTACCCTCCAACGCTATCTTCTAATGGTTCAATTACGCTGTTGCCATATTTTCTGCAGATGAAATAATTAACTGTATATAAAAGCAGACAGGCGTAAACCAGTGCCAGACACTAATCTTAGGAAAGTCGGGCCAAATAATTGCTCTGCTAAGATAAGATTTGTCTGAAGTCGTTATCAAGATATAAAATGGTCTGATCTACTTAAATATTAATTTGGAGTAGGTGCCAAACTTTCCACAGTCTAACTTATTCAGAGTTGAGGTAATGCAGCGGTGAAATATATGGCGTACAAAATTGGAATGTATCATATCACACAGATTTTTCTGCTTTCTTCTGAATCCAGTTTGCTGGCAATTTTGAGTCCCATAAAAAGAAAAAATTAGAAAGATGAAAACATTATTATTTCTTATTATGAGAGGAAATAATGAGTTTGTGTGCAGTGTTGTTTTAAATCTACAGTAGCTGTGATTCTACTGGTCTGTATCTGCCCTCTACTGGTCCTTTTTGTTTAGTGCAGCCTACTATTCACTGGGCACTTTGATTGTACACCACACTGTATTTAATACCAAGTGTCAGATGCATGCTCATACCATTTTTTCTCATCTCTATCATCCAAAGTGTGAGTATACATGTTTTAGATGGCAGAACTGTGCTATGGTACACAAATCAGAAGAAAATTGCTTTTGTGAAGTTGTACGTCTAAGACTGATCCAGCGTGGACGGATTATGAGACAGTGGGCCCCCGGGCAAAGGTATGGAGTTGTGGTTTTGCCTCTTTTGTGTTGTTGTGTTACATCTTTCCATAGTAGTTATGCACCTTTTGTGGTTTTGAGTCCCTCTGAGGTAGCTTTCTGCCTTTTTGTGGTTATTTCGAATCTCTTCGAAATTTTGCAAAGGCCAAGGGGGGCCCCCTGACACCTTTGGCCCCTGGACCTATGTCCACTAAGCCTGTTCATTAGACGCTTGGTTTTATGTCTCTTTGAAGTAATTCTGTGTCTTTGTGGTCATTTTGTGCCCCTTCCTGGTCTGTATTTGTTAATTTAGGGGTGAGGGGTGTTGGGGACACTGTAGGCCTGTTTAGTAATCAGTAATCCATCCATGCAAACAAGAAGATATCAGTGCTGTCTCAGAGTTGTGTTTCTCTTTGTTAATTGCATGACATTTACATATGTACTTACGAGCTCTTATGCCAGGTATAAGTCAACAGACATGCATGTGTGCACCTGTATATTTATAAAGACATTGTCTGTTAAACATTATGCAGTGCCTCATGTTAAGTTGCCTGGTCTTTATTCTAAATCTAAAGGCAGCTTTTCTCTGCCTAAAAGGTTATACATTAGTTGTCAGAACCAGGGATATTGGAACTATGTAAGGTCTGTACTTGGTGGCTACCGTTTAGGTGCTTACAGACACACATGCACATATTTGCGTGTGCACACACACAAATAATTATTTTGCAATCCATATTTTCTTATCTTTAGAGCAGCTTTTAATGAATATTCATTAGTATTCAAATCGAAACATGCTGTAGTCATGTTTCCCTCCCAGCTGGAAGAGCCATGCTTCATTAGTTACTTTGTGTTTCAGCTTCATTAATATCTCCTCTTACTCTGTAGTCTTCATTAAAGTTAGAGCTTGTTGTGTGTGCGTGTTTGTGAAGTTTATTTTCCCCTGTGTCCTCTCTCAGTCCATCTGTTTGCCCTCGGGGCAGATGAGTGCTACTGGAGTTTGCGGCTGTGCAGGTTTTTGCCTGCAGATGGCAGCAGCGTCATGGAGCTCATGTTCTGCTGTTAAGTATCTGCACCGCTGGACAGCCAGCGGCTACAGTTTTTAATAAAGAATATTCGCAATTTCATTTAAAATCTAACAGTGTCCAGTGTGTTGCTTCTAGATATCAGCAAATCACAGGCATGGATAGGTGCTCCCTTGATTTCTTCATGAATTTGTATGTGCTTAAACCTTGCTGATTTATCTTTTGGTTGTGTTTCTCAACTATATATGGATATCAACTTTTCTAACCATTGAGTAGTGAGTCTTTTATATCTAGGATCTGCCCTTTATGGTCTACTTTATTAAATATCACTTGGTTAAAGTGTGGAATAATAGAAAGACTGTTGTGTCCAATGACAAAAGTTTTTTGAAAATTTTTATTGAAGTCAAATGAGCTTTGGCTGAAAGTCTCAACATACTGTTCAGTTAATTAGGGCCTTACAGTGTTTTGATGGACTAACAAGAAACATCTGCTGCAAAGTTTCGGAATTTATGAAACACACAGTGTCAAGCATTACACTGAAATCAGGCATTAGGAAGTATGGAAAACAGGCCAAATTGGACCCCTCATCCACCACCACCACCACCCACCCTAAGCTTTAATACCAACATGGGCAATTTCAAATAATCTCCTGGCTATTAGCCTTGTAGTGACAGAGATGGAGTCTCTAACAAGCGTCTCCAAATCCAGTTTTACAGACCCACCCAGACCATGCTCAGTTTTACATAAATATACTCAGTATGAGTATAAAGCACAAAAGGTAAAGTCAGTTATTTTAAAAACAGTAAGACAGTGGCAGTTAGATCCCCCTTCTACCTAAAAACAAAACAAGGTGGAAAAATGCCCCCCAATGAATAATGAAATTAAAGTAAAATCAAACATTGATTGAACAAATTAATGCAAGACATTAAATTATAAGATGAAAACAATGACTGAACAGTTGTAGTTGTATAATAAAGTGCTGATTTATTCAATACCAAGACTCTTTAGGGAACCCAATATGCAGAAATATTTACATACACAATTTTGAAAAAATGACAAACCATCAATCAAATCATTTTTCCCTCTGCAAAATTTATCCCAATCTAGGATTCATGACAGTGAAATTTCATCCAGGTTATGGTAATTCTAGATGCTATAGCGTAGGCAACTGCGCTTGCTTGAGTTTCTTGAAGACATTTAGCCTCTCGTCTGAGCTTCTTCTTCAGTTCTCAAAGAACTGAACAGAACAGAACTGAAGAGGCTGCTCCGATGAGAGGTGAAATGTCTTCAAGAAAGCAAATGTTGTCCATGATATATCACCTAGAAAATAGAGTGTTATTTATAACCTTCCCGACAAGATAGCACGACATGATTGATACTAATTCACTGTATCCTCATAGAACCGTTTGTATGATATCAATTGAATTAGTGCCTCCCAAGTAGTGTCAATACATTAGGTACTCAAAGTAAAGTTACGAAGGTCAGGTTTAGGACAAGAAAAAAGGTGATGACGTACCTTAAATTAACTCAGAATTCACTTGGTTTCACACAAGCTACAAACACAATCTCCCTGAGCGAAAGTCCTGTGTTGTTTGACCCATTCACCACCCCAACTTGCCGCATCATACAGACTTTTGCTCTTTATAATATTTTCTTTTTTACCCCTGTCAGTGCATTGGTCATGTGATCGCAGCCTTGCCAATTATTATGTGGGTTATATAGAAATTCTGGTGTAATAATTTTTTTTGTAAATATACATAGGGCTGCCTCTTGAGAGTTGGAGACTCGAATCATTAGTGGGAGACCCTCAGATAACTGAGATTGCTTCAAGCCCGACAGTAGCTTTTGTCTGAGAAGTGTACTTCTAGAGATGTTTTGTTCCCCAAGTTTTGTTGTGGAGTGAGTGTTCTTGACTTACATGCTACTCTTTGCAGCTACAACATGCAGGCAGCAACATGGAGGCAGAGAGAGAGAGACTGCACCGTGAGGTGAAGAAGTGGTGAAATACAGCTTGCAGGAAGTGAAAAGCCTCTGGCTTGTGTTGCTATCTGTTGTTGGCAAAAAATGTTGCAATCCATCGGTAGCGCAGTTTGCTTGTTTACTATAGTATGTGAATGCTAAAACATAGTATGGAATTACAAAACAAATCGTCGCATATTCCTGTTGAACAGCCAAATCCGATTCAACTGGCATAATTCTGAGTCAAGTACAGTCATATATATATATATATATATATATATATATATATATATATACACACACATATATATGAGCAGCCTGACCAATAGATGTCTCAGATCATCTAGTTTCATATGATAGCAGTACCTTCACTGGTGATGCTTAACATAAGTGATGCGTGAGGGTTTGCAGGAGTTATTTTGTGAGTAGTCGCTGCTATTGTTGTAAAATTACAATTATGGATTAAGGCCTGTACTTTTCAAAATGATCCCTGTCATCTTGTTCTTCACTGTGGAGAGTCATTCCCTAGTAAGTCATACTTGCAGCTGTGGAGAGCCCTCACAGCATAATGAAGGGGAGGACATAAATAAACAGGTAAATTGTAGGATTCACTCGCCACACTCCACAAGCAGAAACGTCCATCACCATGGATATGGATGATTGCCTCGCTCGCTCAGCTGTTCAATTCTCCTTCATTATTATAATCTGTTTAACTGTAAATGTGTGACAACCTAAAAAACAATCTGCATGTCTTGTTAAATTTAATCAAATGATGCATACATATAAAGACTAATTACATACGTTAAATTAGGGACTAATTGATATTCTGTGATTTATGCCTGGATCCATCGTAAAAAAGGCAGTTAAACGGAGCAGGAGTGGATTGGAGGTTGTCTGTCTCATCTCTGTGATAACTTTGTATTTAAGGCTTAACTGCACATCCCTGAAGCTGAGTGCTTCCACCTGTGCCTCTTCCTCGCTCCTCCTTCTCTCTCCCGTCTCTCCTCCCTTTCTCCTCTCCTTCCCTCCACAGTCACATGTTCCCAATGAATAGAGTGTTGAGTGGGTCTCACCAGCTGGTGCTTTTGCCTGCCACATAAATAGTGTTAAAAACAAACGTGTGTGTGTGTGTGTGTGTGTGTGTGTGTGTGTGTGTGTGTGTGCGCGTCTGTCTTTGCCAGATACTTGAGTGGAGTGTCGGTGTCACATCTGCCCTCCAACATTCCTGTGTGGCTTTGTGCTCACAAGGCAGCCTGCACAGACTGCCGCGCCGATTCCAAATCTGTGGAAAATCATTATGTTGTTCCACACAACACAGACACACAAACTTGATCTTTCATAACAGTTTTTTTCTGACACTCTCCCAGTGCGAACCTTAGTTTAGAAACAGAGGAAGGAAAGCAGGGAGCAGGTGAGGTCAATTAGACAGTCAGGGTTGATTTATTCTCCTGTTGACCTGCTGAAAAAGCCCCAGATTTCCATTCTGCTTGAAGATATTTTTGATAGTCACTTCATGGTCAGGGCAGGTCTTAGGCCTCAAGGGTCTCCGTTTTAATGATGGATCCAATCACTCAGACAGCCCTGCAGATCTGGAGCTCCGCCGTCGGGTCAATCTTGAAGCGAGTCTGTCTGCTAGTATTTCACTGCTGGGAAGATGGTCTTTTCTTGAAACTAGGCTGTCTATGCAATGGAAAGACACAAATCCTTTTGAAATTAGTGCTACACAACTCGAATAAAAAAATCGAGAAAATGGGACTGTTGCATATGTTTTTGCTCAAGGGGTAGAAATCATGCACTGTGCCACAATAGACCAATAAACACTCTCGCTGGTGGGTAACGTTTGACACAGTGGCAGCCAGCTGGTAACCGACAGTCTTGTTTTACAGTTAAACGACAAGCTAAAAAACATTTGAGAAAAAGGCAACACAGTAGCAGAATTTTGGTTTAGTTTTGGTAAGCTGTGCTTAGTTTTACTGTTTGATCTCGATATTTTTGGCCCCTGTCTTCACTGTGTAGGAAGCAGTATGGTGTCTTCTTCCTGTTCACTATCTATTACAGCTACATAGGGCACTAAAATACATTACTGAAGACATAGTGCAGTAACATAACCTTGGTTTATATTCAATCAGCACTGCCTAGTTTTAACATTTGATCGAAGTTTGGTCTAAGTTAAAGAGAGAACAAGAGTGAAACAGTGGATCTGTGTCTTGATTCAGCTCTATGCTCTTTGTGTCCACGTTGGTGGTGGGCAATCCGAAAATGCAGAAGTACAACCTGTAGGTGTAGTAGAGCAACCACCCGAGAGCCAGCAAAACAGTGTGTTTCACATAATCTGGTGGAGTTTTGTTTTGGAGGGGAAGATGGATCAAGGCTCTTCTTAGATGGTGGGACGTTTACCACAGATAATTTATCACTTTGTCATGATACAAAGCTAGTTGAAAATTGGCAAAGTATCCCTTAACTTGTCTTTCTTCTTGTCTATTTGACCTCTCTGTCTGTCCCTTCTTCCTGCCTGCCTTCCCGTCTGTCCATTTTTCTGTTCTTTGAATCACTGACATTTTAAGACTCTATTTTTAGCCCTCACATGAATACAATTAGAAGTTTCTGGCATTTGATTGAAGTCTCAATTAAAAAAAATCAACACTTAATACAAAAGGTTTTGTCAGCCGATAATTGGTGCTAAAGGGCCTGCTGTGTGAGGTGCTGTGTTCTTTGTTTGTGTTGCGTTTTTTTGGTAAAAGTCGCTAATAGACTGCAGCCTGGATTTGGCGCTGCTCAGTTCACACCCTGGACATCTTGGTGACGGTGACTCAGACTCCTGGACAGAAACACTCAAAACACACACACACGCACACACACACACACACACACACACACACACACACACACACACACACACACACACACACACACACACACACACACTGACAACGGGTGGCTGAGTCTTGGCACAAATCCTGGACATGTGTCACAGTGTCTAAAACAACAACAGATCTCTCGTTCTGATGCAGCCACACCCCATTCTTCCAGTTTTTCCAATCACCTCCGTCATACCCCCCACAGCAACTCTTCATCCTCCTGCTGGGTAACAGTCAGCTAGTCCTGACACTGTGTAAATTTACCCCTGCTTCTTGCTATTTCTGTTTGTCTGTCTGGTTTGGCTCAACTAATGGTGCCTCAGTGTTGCAGACAAGCTTCTCTACATCCTCCGTAAACCTGTCAGGTATCTGCAGAGGGCCTGACATGCTCTGCACCCACAGTGTCAGAGCTGGAGGTAAAGAGTTTGGTGTTGAATATGTAAAGCTTTTCTGGAAGGAAGACGGGCCACTGAGTGACAGTTAATATTCTGAGAAACAGAAAAATTGCTCCTGACTGTTTTACATTTATGGTCCAAAACCTGAACGAAATTTAGATGGACCTTTCTCACAGAGTTTGTCGCATATTTTTTAGATTTTCTTTTGCTGCAGAAAAGACTTTAAATCAAGCCAGCTATTAGGAATTATGGACAGGGGGACGAAATTTTCCAAATTGGACCTCTCATTAACACCCACCCTTCGCTTTAATACCAACACAGGAAATTTCACATAAGCTCTTTGTCATTAACCTTGAAGTGACAGCGATGGAGTTTCTAACAAGCACTTCCAAATCCAGTGTTACAGACGCATCCAGACCATGCTCAGTTTTACATACATATACATATACTGTACATATACTCAAATCAGACTTTATAAATGAATGAATGGATAATTTTATTTACATTTACACTTACATGCAAAACAGATTATTTCACACACATTTTTTTCAATTAGTAACCAAAAAAGGAATAGGCTGAAGCCCAAGGCTATTTTTTGTCTTTCTTAAATTAACCAAAGGACAACCCATAATAACAGCAATACCAAAGAAACAAAATAAATGAATTAAAAACAAAGCTCATTATACTGTAATTCTCTGTTTACCACTACAATCAGTCCTTAATTATTTTACTCTAACAAAACAATGGCACAGAAAAATGTTTTTGAATGAATGATTAGAGAAAAGTTAAATAAAAGGCAATAATAATTTGCAGGTGGTATAAGTCAGTTAAATCAGTAACTAAATTGTTGCACTTGATCCTATATAATGGTCATCCATTGACCTTCGACCCTCCTGACAGCAGGGCTGCTTTAAACCTTTTAAGTAAAATCCAGCATATTGTATTTTTAAGTTTGGCCATTTTTAGTGTGTTCACAAGATCTGAACAACCCACGAAAGAGGCATTTGTAACTTTTTATTGTCAAAGAGAGTTGTTAGATTTTTTAAGGGTTTTTATGTTGTTGTCTATTCTTTCACCTAACATGATGCCAAAATATAAAAAGCACAAAATAATTTAATAATTTAAATTTTTGAAAAGACAGCATTCATTTGTCTTTTTATTCTCTTAACAACAGTGATCTGACAAATCACTACTTGAACTGCAAGCATGTCATGCACTTAACTTCCCATGTCAAACCCCAGCAGCTTTCTTTGAAGGCGGTAACATGTTTGATCACTGTCTGTTGGTAAACACCCACCATCAATACTTCCAAGTTTTTGGCTCCTTTGACCAGCTGTCCTGCTTTTTCACAGCTCTGCTCAGATGCCAAAATTCCGATTGTGTGTGAATAGGAACTACATAAACTATGAATAAAAAAAAAGTTTATTGCAGATTTTTAAAACACAGCAACATTATCACTGCAAGAAACGCATTCTTGTGTTTGATTTCTTTAAAAACCTCCTTTTTCTTATATCAGACATGATATACTCACATGGTGCTGAGGGCAGGAGAAGATCTAGTATCATCAAGACTGACTGACTGACTCACAGTCAACCAAAGATCAGTTGAGACAGACCCTTCTGGTATCATAATGTTTCTGTCAAACCTTAGCTTTCTGTCATTGTATGATAAAAACTTAAGTATATTAATCAAAATACATGAAGAATTTACCAGAAGTCTGCCAGAAGTCTCTGAAGCCACAGAGTTAATTTCCAGACATATAAATTCTTCCATTCCTTCATCTCTGAGCACAAAGCTGGCTGCATTAGCCTTTAATCTTTAACAATCAGATCATACACACTAATCTCATGTGTGTGCACGTACATATGTGGTAGGAGCTGGTGTAACAGCCACCATTGCAAGACTGTAATCCTTCACGCTCCACTGATCGGTCAGTCTGTTGCTTCAGTTCTTCTTCGGCACAGAATGTGTATGAACTTACGTGTAAGTGTGTTTTTGTGCCTTTTTTCTTTAACTAATAAATTATTTATAGGTTTAGGGAAAAGAGCAGTGTGCATAAAAGTGTGTGGATGTTTTTGGTGTGTGTGCAGTGTGTATGAAAAGGAAATAAACAATATCAAGATTGTTTGCTTACCAGCCTGCCCAGTTAAAGCTGCAACAGAGAGATGATTATTCCTTGATCGCCTATGATCCCACGATAAACTTTCCAAAGATTATCTTATCTTATCTTATCTTATCTAAACATTTTGTTGTCTTTCTTCTTCTTTTCTCTTTGGTCTAGCTATAAATGTCCACAGCACTTGTGAATATAGAATATGCTGTTTTTCAGGGGCATTTCTAATATCTTAACTCGGCTATTGGAGTTGTGCAGTGCAGTATGGATTACCTAATATTTTATACCATGTCAGAGTCAGACATGTGGTTTACTGGCAGAATGATGAAGACAAGGCCTGCAGGCAGCAGACAAGTAAAGTTGACGGCTGTCTGCTCTTCTTGCCCACCAGTGTCAACACAAATATACCGGTAGTTTCACTGTGGGTTGTTTTATTTGGTTTACCACTGTGGAGCAGCTGGGTGGCTTTCCTCAAACTTTCCTCAAAGATAAACTATAGAAACAACCAATGCCAACAGATGTTAGAGGACTCAACTTAAATTTTACAGTACTTCAGGGTTTCACACACATTCATTTTTTTGTGGCCAGCTGCCACAATTGAAACATTTGCCATTGCAATAAGATGTTTTCAGCACTATTGAAATATATATCTATCTCTCTCTCTCTATATATAGTATATACAGGGCGCAGAGAAAGTGAAACTTAACCGTTTATTTTGCTGGGTCTAAAAGTTTGAATTCACTCTCTCTGCAATGTGTGTCTATCGATCTTATCAACTCTTAACGAATCAACTGATCAATTATTCATGCCACATCTCAAACTGCTGCTGAGGGAAAAAACAGCACATGATGAGTTTTGTCGGCCCTGTGTTCACAGACCTGTAAGGGCTATGGAAATAAATTACTTCTGCCTTGGAGGTCATGTTTTTAGTGCAGTTTCTACATTTGTCAGTTTGTGCGTTTGTTTGATGGTCAGCTGGATTACAGAAAATCTTCTGGTTCAGTTTTCATGAAACTTGGTTGAAGGAAGTAGCATGGGCCAAAAAAGAATCCATTAAAGGCTGGAGTGGATCAAATATCACAGGCAGATACACAAATTATTTTTCACTTTAGCTAAACTTGCTATAATGCATGTGGCTGTTTGTTGTATGTTGCCCAGTCATGCCATTATATTTATTGCTGATATGGTAAACTTGTCAGTAAACAGTCGCCTATTCATTCATCCAGCAGATATAGAAAATAAATGTGAAAACTATGTCCAATATTCGCTGTCTTTTAGCTTTATTTGGGGTCTCTAACAACTCCTGAGGTAAATATTTTGTGCTTTAGCTGCTAAACTCTCTACCATGTTCATCAGCTAGTCGCTAACTTTGTCTGTCTTGTGTTAGGTGCTCGGTAGGGAGCATATGTTGGATTTTCAGAGCTTTTTTTCTCTTAGAACAGCTGTTGGCAGCGACCGCAAAACAGAAGAGCGATGAGCGTGAACCCAGTATGTGAAGTTGAGGGTTGGAAAGCAATAAGCTGAAAGAGGTGACGGAAAGTTTGTAGACCCAAGAAGTGCAGAGTCGGGTGATAATTTTCGGCGACGTCGCAACTATAAGTGAGCCCTCGTCATACAGATAGTCATGATAACGTATATGTTGATTACAGCCAATTAGACATGACAAGTAACCAGTGAAAACCTCACGTAGGCATGTATGAAGTAGGGGTTGACAGATTATTGGCCTGGCCAATTAGTGGGGCCGATATTCGGCATTTTGCAGATTATCTGTATTGGCATTGTAGTTTGTTGATCACTCATAAAATTAATTAATGAAAAGTGCAAAGAAAGTGTCAGCATGGGAGGAACTTTTACTTTGTAAATCCTCAGAGATCTATTTTTTATTTATTCATTTTTTAATTTAAATTTTCACTTGACTATAGAAAAAAAAACATTGCTGGGACCTTGTTGTATATGGTGTTGAATGTTTAAGTTTTGATGAAACATTTTCTAAAAACAAAGTTTTTAAGCATTTAAACAAAGTTTCGAGTTGGAGTTTGTTATATCTCAAATATTAAATATTGACAGAAAGATTTTCATTTTTGTTGTCAATGCATATCGGTTCCAAATATTGGTTTTCGGTCTCATTACTACTAATAATCGGTATCAGCCATGAAAAACCGATATCGGTCGACCCCTAGTTTGAAACCTTGCATTTACACTCCAAAGTAAGGGAGTTAATCTTGACCCGAATCTTTAGAGACCCCTGACACACGAAGCCAGGAGTCAATGATAATAATTAGTGAGTAATCCTCATATGATCTTTAGAAAAACCTTTCCCATCTGCTCTGTTCCCAATCCTGCTGTGTTACTTGGTTATGTCAGGGCGCCTTACTCTGTCTGACAGCGTTGCATCGACTCTTGTGGTTCCAAAATAGCTCGCTGTCAAACACTCACCTGCACTTTGACCCCTCTGTGTGGCTTCTAAATGACAGTGAGGGTGCAGAGCATGTAGAAAAGAAACAAGCACGTTTAGAGGAAGCATCTGCCTGATGTGTGATTGATTTTCTCCCTGACCTATGGGACAGACAGGTGTGTGCATGTATGTAGGTGTGTGTGTCTGCCACTCCAGACAAATCCATGGAGTATGGGGTTGCCGTGGTAACGGTAATCACTTTTAATTCGGCATCAGGGAGAAGGGATGGCGGATAAAGTTGGAGTGGCAGCAGTTTAGTGGGGTAATGTGGGAATTGTGGAGGGGAAAACAATATAATGTGTCAACAGGGAAACAAGGTGAATGTGTTTCCTTGTTTAGTGACTGAGCGTTCACACTGAGTGAGAGGAGGCAGAATGATGAGGATAAAGACAGAAAGGCTTTACATAAATGCCTTTCTTTGTCAATGCCACAG
Source organism: Plectropomus leopardus (assembly GCF_026936395.1). NCBI lineage: Eukaryota > Metazoa > Chordata > Actinopteri > Perciformes > Serranidae > Plectropomus > Plectropomus leopardus. The sequence continues at coordinate 18,230,912 of NC_142188.1, read as the reverse complement.
GATTTAAAAGCTCCTCCTCTCCCCTTCTCTCTTCTCCCTCTCGGCTGGCGGATAATAATCCGTTCATCAGCTGCTGGTGAGGGCTGGTATTTGTCCAACAACCCCCTCCCTCTCTCTTTTTCTCTCTCCTGTCAAGCTTTTTCCCTCTCTTTTTACATTTTAGCACACTGGAGAAAGGAGGAAAAGATATGAATTATGCATTCCCTTTTTTACCCCATCTCCACCACCTCCCTATCTGTCTTTTCATGTACCTTCACTTTTCCTTTTTGCTCCACCTCTTCTTCGTTCTCCTTGCTGATATGAGTACCTTTAATGAGCGAGAGACAGACAGAGCGACAGACAGAGAGGGATGGTGTGTGATGCTAATTAATGGGTTTGCTTTGTTTCTTCTGTCACTTTACTCAACCCTCCTGCTGGTTCAAACACACACGCACGCACACATTTTCGAGGCTGTCTTCTTTATGAGCCATGAGTGGAGGAAAATTTTTTTTTGAAAAAAAAACATCAAGATGTGTACAGCTAGAGAAAAACCACCACCTGCCACTCAAGCCAGCCTCCTCGTAGTACAACGCCTCACACACATACACAAACACACACTCATTCTCGTATGTGCGCCGGTCCGTAATTTTCCGCCACACTATGCTCCCAGCCAATGAGAGGCCAGAACGGGGCTTCTCAGAACGTGAGGGGGAGGAGGCAAAGCGCTACTGGCTGATTGACAGCCTGCGCCCTACAGGTGGAGAGAAGAGCTGCGAGGAAGAGAGGGGGGAGGAGGACAGAGAGAGGAAAGAGAGGGGGTGAGTGAGGAGGAGAAGAGAGGCAGCGGCAATCAGACTTCCATATACACACACACACACACCTACACACACAGTGCTCTGTTCCTCCCCTCTTACCTTGAGAGCTTGCTTCCCCCGGCAGACTAACCGACACCATCACTATTATCACTTCCACCTCCACCACAGCTGCACCAAGATGAGCCAGTGCAGGAAAAGGTGCAAGAGGCAGCTCACCAAGGTGGCTCGCTATTTCTACCACTTCCTCATGGGAACGCTCACCCAAGGTAGGCACCCCAAACTTCCACTTCCACACCCAGAGCTTACGCTGGTGGGTCCGCTTAACACAGAAGTGGGAGATGATCCTCTCTGGAGTTTGCTTGTGTATTTATGAGATCTTAACTGATGTTGGTCCCATCAATTCAGTGTCTTATGTCTGAGTTTGTTTTCTACCTGAGTGAGAGTAGATGCACTCCTTATTTGCATAGATCCAAAACAAGCATATTTCAAAGAGCGTGTGTGGAGTTGTAGGGCTGGCGTGTGTGTGTGTGTGTGTGTACAGTATGTCTAAGTGCTTCATTTTATCTCCAGACCACACAAAGCGTAGACATCAAAGACATCAAACAGTTTAAAGATTAGTTCCTGCATAATGTATGTTTGTACTGTATGTATATGTATGTATGCTTGTGGGCATATGTGTTTTTCCACTTTGCTCACTTCCTATGCATTTTAATGGCATCAATGATCAGTATGCACAGTGAGAATTAGAAAACTCACTCATCCCCTCTTTCTGTCTGCCTTATGACTCCCTCCTTACCTCCCTCCCACAGCTCCATCCTCCTCTCTCCTACCGCTCCCTCTAGCAGTCAAACAGATTGCCCTCTGGAAGCAAGTGGCATTCCACCTCCATTGAGAAACTCTCAGTGGGAGAAAGACACGCACAGCCTTTTATCCAGCCCTTCAGTCAGCTCTCAGTACAATATCAACTCACCCATCCTCCTCTCTATCTCTCCCTTAACACACAACTTTATAATGCTAATCTGTGCGGTGAGATTAGAATAAAGTTGTATGAGCGCCATCACAGTCTTTTCTTGATACTTAAAACATCTAATATCCTTTATGTCCTCACACCCTTTGTCCTACTGAGCTTAGTGCTAGCTGAATGAAGTGTCCTTTCCCAGAAACATCCTCTATAACATTGCCTATTGACAGCCTGCTGCTAAGCTTTATACCCATCTCCCTCTCTTTTTTTTCCTTGTGAGTGATATTGAGCAGCAGCTAACATTGCCTTGGGGAAGACACAGCAGAGTGGGCCGGTCCTATTGAATCTCAGCAGTTGATCCTAGAAAGGTGGAGATAAAGCAGTGTTTAGATGACCTTGTCAATGGAGCGGCGTGTGAATGCTAATTTGACATCCATGCCGCTCATCTCCACCTCTGCTCCTCTCCTCGTTATCTCCTCAGACTTTGACATCTGCAGCGCTTCGTGTTCGTGATCTGAAAACAACGATTAGAGGAGCACGCACACACCTTCACACACGTTATAATCCACGTATGAGCATTTTATCTCGACCAATAACAGTGGCTATGATACCAAACCTGACATTTTGGTTTTTGGAAGCAAAGGTGTGACCAATAACAAATAAACAGTCAGAAATCAAGCAATCAAACTTTACTGTGGAACACTGATATATTTTTATGACAATATAATATTTACATGTGAGTGTAAAAACTCAATGATTACTTGGCCTTTTAATTGGCGTATCAAAACCTGATACAGCTTATTTTTCTGTGCCATAGACTTCCATTGTTGTTTAAAGACAAGTAAAACACAGGAATTAGCACCGTTTTTTTATTGAATATGGGCACTGTAGTTTAATTTGAGATAATTCTATATAATCTATTGTATGTATGCATATTAAATGCATATTAATACACCGCCAAAAATAGTTCCAACAAACAATACTCCTATTTTGTTTTCCTTTTGCGAAAACCTATAGTATCCAGCTTTTGTTTTTTTTAATTACTTAGCCATTTTAAAAAGATTAAACTATATATTCCCGAAACATTTTAAAACAGTTCTCCCTAGGATTGTTTTTGAAGAGATTTTTGCCTTTATTTGAGGACAGTGCGGAAATTGGGCAAACAGAGAAAGTGGTACGCTCTAATTAAATATATAGATAAACAGTACTCAAAAGTGGTCTTTGGCTTGTTGTCATAGGGGAACCTGTTTTGGTACTAAATGACACCCATCTTTTAAAGGTGCTAAAGGGGCCGTATTGTTTTTAATTTTTTAGCCTGGGTGCCCTTGAATTTATTTAGCCTCTTGATAGTAAAAAATTCTTTTACAAGAGCGCCCTGACCAAGACAGGCAGCAACAAAAGTTACAGAGGGACAACATAGAACAAAAATACAACATTAGAATATATAACTCAAAAACAAACAATATAAAGCCAAAAAGAGAGCACAAAATGAAGTTACTACAAGGAAGAACTAAGAACTATGTTAATATATGCTATAAGAAAACCATAAAAACAAGACAATTAAAAGACCAGCTAAGGTACACGCTGACATTCATATGTAGAAAATAACATACATACATATGTCTTTCTGCAGAAGATTTCACATAAGCTGCATACATAAAAGTCCTTTTGTCAAACTGAGTGAATGCATGAATGATGCCAGATAATATTATGAACAAGTCAATATACTTCTAAATGACAACTTTAACTTACTTACTTGATATAAATGATTATTAATCATTTCTTACAAGATGTTGCCTTAAAAAATTCAGAATCCTGTAAAGGCTTTCTAACAACCTTACCTATATATATATATATATATATATATATATATATATATATATATATATATATATATATATATATATATATATATATATATATATATATATATATGTATGTATATGCACATGAGGTCCAAAAGTTGAGAGCCTCTGCTTTATTGCATTACCTTCTGAAAATATACCTCTATTTAGGTGGTCTTCACAAAGCAATAGTTTTGACAAGATTGGGAATTTGGAGGGCACTGACAAACAGATGGTGGTTCTCACATTCGCTTTGGTGGTTTATTGGTTTGTAAGTCTACCTGGGATGTGTTAACCATAAGAAAAATACAGAATAACCTGAGCTTTATCCTTGTATGCCAAAAACACAATCAAAGAAAATAACCCAGACAATCAAACAAAAGCAAAACAAAAGGAGAAAAAAACAGCCACATAATTAAAACTTTACATTGTACTGTTTCATTAAGTCATTGAGTGATGTAGCATAGATGTAACTGTTTTGAAATATATTAGTTACTGATCAAAGAATTGGCTTTGAGTGTGCCGATTTGATGCAGGTCACATCACTGCAGACCCCTCATAGCCTGGACACAAACTTCAAACTTCTCCCCTTGTAGGTGCTACAGCACGCTGTACGCCCAAACAACCGGACACAGGAGCAGATTTTTCCCACAGGCCGTCACCCCGATGAACAGTTTAATCAGCCATACACTTTCAATTACCATGTAACACAAAACATCTGCTGCTCATCCATTATATATCACAATTTTACATTTTGTAATGCACCATTTTTTATATGTGCATATCAGCTGTCGATAGAAATCCTACATGCTGTACATAAAGACATGCACATACTGTATATAATCCTCCAGTCCATGTTTATCCATTCAGTATTTATTTCTTGGCACATAGTTTATCACTTACAGAGCACTAGACAGAACAGCACTCAGTAGGCAGAAACAATTACAAAATGCCTGTAGCTAGCTAAAAAAATAGATTTCAGCATTGCAAAGCATTATTTTAGCTCACTATTCCTTCCAGAGAGGAAAAGTTCTATTAAAAAACTCAGTGTCCCTTCTCCTAACCTTACCTAAATGCAACAACCTACCTATGATCCCACTTAGTAACCAAAAGTCAAATACTTTGATATTTACAACTGTTTATTTGAATAACCAGGTAAGATCGTCATTTAAGCCAAATCAGTCTTTGTATAGTTAGCTTCAATCTCTGAAGTTTGACTGGTCAAATTAGCAAAATACATGCTGCAAGGCACACTGAGAGTCAGGATCCCACTGATGCCTCACCCTTTGACTTCTTAAAAACTCTTTTTTTTTTGGTTTGAGAGCTTATAAAAACATTGTTCTAGGTTCTTTACCTAGAACAATGCATAGAATTGTCTCTCTTTGCACCCGACTTAAATGGCACGTCCCTCAGCATTTCATTTTTATTGTTTGTCATTGTTGTTGCAGCTTCCTACTGCTATTTTACAGTGTCAGTACCATGAATTACTACAACAGTATATTACTGTTAAATTTATAAGAGTATTCTTAAATATAATTTGACGTTTACAGCGTAATGTTGGCTCCAAGAAGCATCGAGGTTCACAGTGTTTAGAAAAAACAGACCGAACTGTACAGAACATTTAAATTTGGCCATATTTTTGCAGCAGTTTTATTGGATTCAAAAAACATCTACATTTACAGTGTTTTACTATTTTTGAAAAAAACAAAAAAACAACAAAAAACCACCCTGTACATCACTGTTAGATTTTGGCTGTATTTTTACAGCATAGATTTCTTTTGAATGGTATGAAGTTGCTGGCATCCTACCCTTATTTTACAGTATCAGTACAGTTAATTATATCAACACCATATTACCATGAAATTTGACAGTAGAACATCAGGTTTACAGTGTAATGTTGGCTCCAAAAAGCATCAAGATATGCAATGTTTTACTTAATTTAAAAAACAAAACAAAACTGTACATAATTGTTAGAATTTGGCTGTATTTTACAGTAATTTGTTACAGTGTACATGTGTGCATCATAGTCCTGTCCATTCTTTACCTTTATTTGTCCAGCTTTATTTGTTCCTTGTTCTTAATCTATTCCTGTATAAGCAGATGAGAGCATTGCCAATAAAAAAAAAGTCAAATTCATTGTATGTGAGCACAACCTTAGCCAGTAAAGGTAATTCTAATTCTGAAAGTTTGCAGCCATTAAAATGCATGAAAGAGACTGAATGATTATAATGATTGATGTTCTGGACATCTGATGGTTGACTCATGCATACACACGCACCGACAGACACACACATCAATAAAGTCCAAAAAGGAAATAGAAACATTGGTAAATTATGGAGTTTGACATCGTGCTTTGCAAAACAAACTACTCTCTGTTCAGACAGCTTCCACAGTCTTAAATCCCCTTCACCAGCTCCCCTCCATGAAGTATTTATTAAAAACATTGTGTGTATGGGTGTGTGTGTGCACATACACATCCTTAAGTTTACCCAGAATGGAGTTACCATGACTACTGGCTCCTGTGTGTCTGTTCCAATGGGGGAGAGCGAGAGAAGGAGAGAGATGTCTGCTCCAATGCGATGGGAGCCAGTGAGGGCTGAACTGTGTAATGGCTGTGCTACTGAGGGATTTCATCAAGGCCATTCAGAGTTTGATATTTGAGTATTGTGGCATTTTTGGCTGTGCCAAGGTGCTGAGGGACGTGCCATTTAAGTCCGGCGCAAAGAGAGACAATTCTCTCTGCCGTCAAACTGAGCGTGAACTAAACAGTCATTTAAGCTATGCAAAACACGACACATGACATTAAGAAAGCCCCTGGCTAATTGGTGTTTTTATTCCACCTCATTGGATAAAGGCAGTAGATCGTGTTTGAAAAAAATGCTGCCAGTTTTTTGTTGATTTTATACCCCTGCCGAGCCGTGACGCCTCACAGTGTGTTTCAGGATCGGCTCTTGCTTCTATAATTAGTCCTGTCAATTATGACTATAATCAGAACCCCCTGCCTATCCCGCCATAGACCCACATGATGCTTAGGAGCCTGATTGTGTCAGGTTATGGCTTGTTGGTAGTGTGTGTGTGTGTGTGTGTGTGTGTGTGTGTGTGTGTGTGTGTGTGTGTGTGTGTGTGTGTGTGTGTTTATGCATTACTGATGACAGTCATTTGTAGTCACCCTCCTTCTTGTCCCTACTTTGCCCGCTAATTAGTTTGTTTCATTAGCCTCTGTAGGGGAAACAAGGCCATGCTGGTGTGTTTGTGTGTGTTTGTGTTTGTGTTTGTGTTTGTGTTTGTGTTTGTGTTTGTGTGTGTCCTCTTCTCCTTCTCTGCCCTAGAGCTTTGTTTGTGTCGATTTACCTAATAAGGTTAAGCTTTCTTTAGTGCAATTAAGATGTATTAAATACTGTTCAACTTGCTTGTCCAGCCACATACACACACAAGCAAATACATACCGCTTTACATAACTGTACACACAATATTTTCCCTTTCCACTTCACTCAGTCAAATGACACGATCTTAGTCTGTAGATGTTGAGGCTCTGGCTTTATAAAATCTCTCCAAGCACTATTGATCGGTCCTTTAACCGAGCTCTCATCCAGCTTGAACAGTCCAAGCTGAAAGTACAGGTCGTCTTATTCTTTCTGTATGCTCTCCTGTCCTCCTACAGTCCCTCCTGTCCTCATCATGGTCACGTACCTCTGCTTTGTGTCTCATACAGAATGTAAAGGAGAAGAGAAATCATTTGGTGCTTTGTTTTCCCCAATTTAGTGAAATTAGCATAACATTCTAAAAGATGCTGTTTGCATTGAAATTAAGATAAAATAAGGGTTTCATATGACGAATACTTCACTCACAAAATGATTATTTGTATATCAATTATCAGTGAAGAAAACTTTGTTTCTCTTGCATGCCTCCATAGTAAATGAGGAATCCAAAAAAGGAGAAAATTCATGACAAATTGAAGGAAAAGAGGGACATGTTTGACAACAGCAAAACCACATTAAAACATCCTTTTACAAACTCTCACACAACTCATGCAATATAATCAAAGGCTCATTCGTCCACTCATATGCTCAGTACTTTCCAAACACATGCATTTTGGTTAGAACTTCACTATTTAAAACATGAGTAGCACACCTGGGCAAGCTTTCTGCATTTGAACTCTGCTCACTGGAGTGAATAAGGAAGGTTTAAACACATGCCCTTGCCCAGGTGTGCTACTCATTGCTATTCAACATGTTTTAAAGCAAAATTTTAGCCAAAATGCAATGAGTTTTGGTAGCAGCACTGCACCCAGTTATGATTTTATCTGCCAATTAAATTGTCATTATCTGTGGTTATAAGCCTCATAGACATGGGTAGGCTCACATGGTTGTAACTATGCAGGCGAAACTAATGTATTTTCATGGACAGAGGGTAAAGAAGCAAACTAACAGTTACCTAATACCCAATATTTCCTACAAGGTAACAGACATGGCTGTGGAAAAATAAGCATGAAGTTGACAGTGAGGGCCACTGCTTTCAGGAGTGGTGGAAAGTTGAATATTTTATATCTTTTTACTTAAAGAAGAAACAGTTGTGTTTGTGTGTTTTGCTTGTAATTTTCTTTTTAATAACCCAAATCATGCGAGAAGCAGCTGGGTATTTTCACATTATCTACTCTGGCCCCCATCCAAAAAACTTTGGACACTCCCGCCTTCAGTTGTCGCAAAGTCAAACAACCTACTTTGTCCTAATTGTCGCTGTATTGTAAACATGTTTATAGCTCACATATTATTGACCGCTGAATGTATTCTGTTTTTTACTGAATAACAAATGACTGCTTCTTAGTCATTTCAAAGTGACAAAGTGCAGTCAAGTTTTTTCGAATCAAATTAACAAGCGACACCAACAACTTTACTCCACAGTATCTGTACACAAACACGTCCCTCTGGCCGGTAAATTGCTTTAGCTTGTAATGAATAGTCTTGAATCAATATTTCATGTCTGATGATTAATGTTTTTGGTAGCTGTGTAATGAGCAACAGTACATGCTGGTCATTAGTGTGTATTTATTCTCTTCAGGTGATCATGTTTTGCAGAGACTGTAGCTTCCTGTGACTTATTAATTTCAGAAAAAGCACCCTCCACCACGGCACCTGCATATTTTACCGCAGGAAACTATCACCTGCACTTCAAGGTGTACGTATGAGCACCGAGAAATAGTCACATTAATTTCCCTCTTCAGAGTAGGAGTCATTTTTTAGAGGCTTTGACATTTTTCTAAATGAAACTGGGCGTTAGTCTTCCTCTAGAGGCAGTTAGAACTTTGCAATTTCTAATTAATATCCTCCCATTACCTCCCCCGTGTGCCGCTTTACCTTTCTGTTGCTTTGGCCTGTATGCTTCCACACCAGTGAGTGTATAGACACAGCTCAGATTGACAGGCGAACACACACTGTTTTTCAGTTCCACCTTGAAGCTGATTCTTTTTGCAGCTCACTTGTGGCTATGACCAAAGAGATTTTGTTATCAACCTTTCATTTATGAATAAAATATGTCTTGTCCGAGCCTGGGCCCCAGCGCGGGGATGCTGAGCTTTATTTGTTTGTGAGAGACAGTGCTGCTTTTACTTTCTGTATTTTATTATGGAAACTTTCTAATACTGTTAGGAGTATGGTATGTATGTGCATTTTTTTCCCCTAACGTATCCCCTTGAAGCACCTGCAGAGTTTATAAAGTTTAACAGTGTCACCTCTGCACAGTCCCTCTTGTCTCTGACAAACATCATTACACACCCGTCAATCACTTTCCTCTACTTTTGACGAAAATTGACATTAAACGTCAATCGCGGGCTCTATGAATAAAACATGGGCTGCCTGTGATGGTAAACTCTGACGAGTGCTCGCAGGGGTTAGTGGACGTGCGTGTGCGTTGCTGTATTTGAGCGTGGAGCGTTCTGAGCCACATCACAGTGTGCGGTAATGGCGCTCACAGTGGGAAGTCAATTGTTCATTACCATAAGGATAACTTATGGTACTCCAAGCTAAGGTCCCCTGCTTGTGTGCTTTACCATGGGGTGAAGAGGAGACACTCTGCCAGGCTGAGCTGGATGATGTCTCATATCAGTGCATAATAGGCAATATGAGAACCCAGCGGGAAGCAGCTCTGAAGCTTCGGGTTTGGGTAGAGATGACTCGCGGGGCAGAAGCAGAGAGATATATTGGGATTCATTTACAAGATTTTGTTCCACTTCATTTGAGACTATTATTTTACTGGCTGCGGTGCCAAGTTGTGACAACTGTTTTGTCATTTGATAATCTATTGTTTGTCAGGGATAAAAAAAAAATATCTTGAATAGAAAGGGAATGGAAAGATAGAAAGTGAGGAGGGATAGATGGAGACAGAAAAACGCCACATCCTATCATGTCTGAGCGCTCACATCCATTTTGAGGACACATTTGTTTTGTCGCCAGACGTGAAGATTCTCACTTATCTCGCCTCGCGCTGATTATTCGCTTCTGTTTCTGTCTGTTGTTGACACCTCCTGACTCGTGCCTTCACAGTCAGGATAAAAAAGGTGGCCTAAAAATAAACTCCTCGTGGAAGTTCAAGGTCAAAGCCTGTGTGGAAAAAAAAGTTCCTCTTTGAAGATCTATATTTAAAAACTACATCTCTGTTTTCACACGTGCTGCCAATTTTATGCACATGCTGTGGCATTCCAGATCAAGTTATTAAAGGAAAAGCGACAGTTGGTTTGTAGTTATTTGTGAACTCCGTGTATGCTGAATAATCCCTCTGTGTATCTGTTGCTTGCTTTCTTATCCTTTGTTTTCCCTTACATCTATCCCACTATTTTAGCCCTAATCTGCTCCATGCTGTTCACATTTCGCTCCGTCCCAAGCCGATTGAGTCAGTGCTCTAGCTCGCTATGCCCGTCTGCTACTCTAGTGTCTATATCAGTGTGCTGTCTGCACTTTCTACTTCTTATATCCATATCCAACATGATTTAAAGCAGGTTACAGGCTTCTCACCTCTGACCAGCTATCCCACTTCCTCTCAAGAGATACCGAGGGGAAGACAAGAAGCAAGAAATGATATGTGATTAAATTTTAGTTCTGGCCCAAAGCTAAAGCCGCTGTGAGCTGTATGCTAATTGGATGGTACATCAGACTGTTCTTGTCATCCTTTATCTCTCTGAAGAAGCACACTATCAGCAGAGCGGCCTGTTGATCTTCAGCTGCTCGTAGGTTTGCAGTGCCAGCGGGGTTTACAGGTGGAAGTCTTGTCCCTGTCACAGTCCGACACCCCCCTGTTCTACACTTCCTGTATAGTAACAGCTCTCAAGCCTGCTGCTTGCCCCCCTCCAACCTCTGCTCCCTTCACCTCCATCCCTCCTTCCCTCAACTCCCCCTTTACGAGAGAGATGTGAAACATCACCTCCATCCATCATGTGTATACACACACACACCTCACGTGCTAAAAATAAACTCCTATTAGCAGAGGTCTGAGTGTGGGGGGGTGAAGGGGGCAAAACTAGGTGTGGAGAGAGGGGTGACGAGAAATGTGATCCAGTGTGCAGGGAAGAAACTGAAGGGAAAGGTTTTTATAGTTTTAATTCGCTTTCACTGGAACTTCTTCTATGGCAAGAAAAGAGTCATAAATGTATCCAGTGTTTGGCTCAGCGCTCTCTATTGTGTGAGTAAATACACGGCTTTGTCGATTAGCTTGGCATGTTACGTCCATAGAATACACATGAGCTCACTCAGGTTTCTGAGAGATGTTGCAAAGCCTGAATTTTGGTTGAGCATTAGTCATTACAGCAGGTACCGGTGTCAGAAAACATCATTTTCAGCAAAGAAGGAAGTATGGAGGTGTGAGCAGTTGTTTTTTTTGTTTTTTTTGAGGTGGACAGTATGTCAGTTTCTTGCTTTATAAGTTACAAAATGATCCATTGTGGCTCACAAGCTTGTCTGTACACTTTGAATAATGATATAGTTAATGTGGAGAAAAATAAGGTATAGCACAAAGATTAAGCAGTAGCTTCCCACATGATTGCACGAGGATTTGTGGGTAACAGTTGGCCTGTTATTAATGTTGTGTAGAGTAAATCTTTTTTTTTTTTTTAATTTCATGAACAGACCATTGTATCTTCACAAAAACAAAATTTGGCCGAAAATAGACATAAACACAAATCCAGCGTATTAAGATTTGTGTTTATGTCTATTTTCGGCCAAATTTTGTTTTTTCTTTTTAAAAAGAGAGAAACTTAATTTGGCAGCCTCTTCTTCTGTAACTCTGAGAAGATCCAGTATATTTGAATACAAGTTTAGCTAACAGTATTTTGAATGCAGAAGTAATAAACTTGTCTTTTTATTAAATTGATCAGTAGCCTCTGCCTTCGATGAAGAATGTAAAATTGTTACCTAGGCAAATACATATTGAGTTTGTATTCTGAGGAGGATATGACCGATTGTACTTTAAAAAAAACAAAAACATTATTAATATTATTGCAAGCCTTTAGTTGTGATTACAAAAAGTGCTTTAAAAACTTTTACACTTGTTTTAGGACTCACCTGTAGCAGCCACTACCTGAGAACAGACGTGCAAAGAAACAGAGTCTTTGGAGCAGCTGTGGGACAGCTGCAGTGCACCTTGAGATGATGCAAAGTTTGCCACAGTTTCAGTGGCTGTGGGGCTGCAGCAGAATATCTGACACAGTGTAATAAAACTGTGACTGCTTTCATCTCTTTATAGTGAGTCGGTATGCCCTCTTCTTTCAATGACACCCAATAAACGTGTTATAAAGTTAAGACCAGCTTTTGTTTGAGTATCTGACTTTTCCCTCTTTCTTCTGGCACAGTTGTAAAAAGAAGAAGCTAAAATGTCTTCTTTGATTAAATCCTTTTAGGTGTTGGAAAGTGTGTAATAGATTTGAGCAGGAGACAAAGACTTTGCCAAAACTTTCAGTGCGTTTTAGTTTTTTTTGTAAACTTAAAGTTCTTCTGCTTGTTACACAGCAATGGAAAAAGTCAACTTGTGGTTTTCAAGGAGAGATGTTGATATTTATTTCTTTTATGTTCTTGTGAGTGGAAAACAAATACAAAGAAACTAGGCTGAAGAACAAAAGATAGCCCCATCTCTCTCTTCAGCTTTGTGTCTCTGTCCATGGTGCTGAATTACAGCCTCTCTCTCTCTCTCTCTCTCTCTCTCTCTCACACACACACACATGCACTTATTGTCTGTTCCTTTTAACCTTCAACTTATCAAGTAGTTTCTTTCTTAATGTAAAGTTTCCATATTAACACCCTCCACCTCACCTCGCTATATTCAAAAGTTGCTGATCATACAGTTTTTGTAGCTAATAGTCTGAAACATCCATTACTTTATCAAATTAGCCGTTATAATGTATATGAAGCGCACAGGGACTCTACAGAAACAAGAATACATTAACATATAGGTTGTGCTATTAAAATATGATAAAGTTAAATAAATTGACTTTAGATACTGTTCACTGGCGTTCTAACTGCGCATGTTCTGCTGGTTCCTCCTCAGGTCTTTCTCCTCGACCTCTGACTGGTTGAGTTGAATGCCCTCACCTTTTCCACTTCTCACTGCACTGACATTCATGCTTCCACCATTTATTCTAAATGCACAGAGAGCTAAATCAGCAGATGGATTACTCTTCGTGTCCTTTATTTCCTTTGTTTCCTTAAACTTACTGAACCAATCCAGGCAGTCCCAGCATCCATATCTGCATGTTTTATGTGTTGGGTTTTTTTTTTTAGAAAAAATATTTTTACTGCCTACTACTTTGTGATCTTTCCACTGCCTGAGCCACCCTGGGAACCCCCAAGGACACTCTTTTTAATGAACTCAAATCCACAGCAGCTATAAAAAATGTCCTATTGTGAAGACATGGTTACTGATGAATTGGTCTTTTCAGAACTGACCCTGAAATTTCTATTCACCACTGAAATGATCAGAAGTATTGAATGCTGAGCTGAGATTTGAAGAACTAAATTAATTCTCAGCAGCCTCCGTTGAATAGAGCTACACTGATTACTCAATTAGATGGATAGATACAGTAGATACTTTATCATCCCCATGAAGACATTTGAGTTTGACTCCACAAAGCTAGAGCCGTCAACACACATGGACATACACACCACCAGCAAACAGAAGACATCAAAGAGCACATAAACATGCACCAAAGGCATCAATCATTCAGTCAGTTTTGGTTTTGATATGCAGTACAGCCTCTGTAAACTCTCTTTATTTTAGGCTAGTGATTAAATTACCAGCTGATACAGGCACAAAAGATGTCCTAAACTAGTTCAGTTTTCACCGCTGAGCTATGTATTGTCTGCTTGACGGCAATTGATTAGTTGTCAACTATTAGTAATTTGAGTTTTAAAACTAATTTGATAGTCGCTGAATTGTTTGTTTTTTTTTAAGCAAAATTCCAGCTTCGTAAATGTGATTAATTTTTTGGATTCTTTACTCCTCTGTGACAGTAAATTGAATATATTTGTGTTGTTTTGAAAAACAATACATTTGAGGATGTTATCTTGAGTTTTAAGAAACACTGATTGACATTTTTCATGATTTTCTGACATATGATAGACCAAACAAGTAAGAGCTGACAGAATGACAAAATGGAAGAGCTAAGTGAAGCAACATTTCTGTGTTATAGCTGTGAAACCAAAGTATGTGAAAACTAAAGTGATGACATGATCAGCTACATTAATCTTTTCAATAAATATCCTTACCAGGAAAGGCAGTGGGTCTTTAGTTAATCATGACTGTTAGATAAAGCTTAATGCTTTAGCAGTTTCAGCCTGAATATGAACAGTACCATCTACTTGACCCTGAATCAAGCCCAAGGATGGATAGAGGGAAGAGCTTTGGTGAAATGTATTTAAAATAAACAGAGAAAGAGGAGATTAACAGCAGCGTTGTGGGTACTCTTTGCCCTTTTGTGGGTATCTAACTTTGCTGTGCCTAATGTCGATCAGACTGGCTGTGTGTTCAGTTATTTCCTTGAGATCGACTAAATTCCTCCAGAATCCATCAGACACAGATACGCTTGCACCCCAACTACACACACACACACACACACACACACACACACACACACACACACACACACACACACATATTAACTCGACCATACTGTACATACATGCAGTAAGTCGCCTACTCAACACACACACACACAAACACACACACACACACACACACACACACACACACACATATAAGACTTATAGCCCTGATTTGAAATTCAGAACATTCAATTTACACCTTAATGACTTGTTCTCAATTTTTCAGTTTTCAGGGGAAATTTTTAGTAGTATTTTGATAAATAATTAATTTTCTAATCAGCTCTTTCCAGCCAGCCCCTCAGTCATTAAAGCCTAACTAACTCAATGGAAGTGTATTTTCCATCCCTCGTTGACAAGTTCCTTTGACAGGTGGATAAATTTACTGCTAACTATAGCTATCAGAGCAGTGAATAAATCTAAGCTAACTATAGCTATTAAAGGCCTCGGGGATCTTTCAGTTACACACTTGCTGCTGCGTGGATGTGAGCACAATGTGCACACCTTTCAATGCAAAGGATTCTTGAGGGTTAAGAAACATAGAAGGGCACTTTCAAGGTAGTGCACTGATGACACATTATTACAGAATTTTGTACTTTACTTACTGGCCCTTTCTTTTATCTGCATACATAAGTATAACGTAATGTAATGTAATGAAATGACCTGATGATACTGCTGTGGTAGCGACTTGTCAATCACAAGGTAGCCGCGTCCTAAAGTTGCCCTGCTTCATCATCTATTGTTCTCAAAGTGGGGCCATAATTTACAAAATGAACATTATGCTTTCTTAAGGAAGATTTGAAACTAGTGATTGAGACCATAAACTTATCAAAATCATGTGAGAAGTAGGGTCATTGTCTCACAGACTTATGTACAATTGGAATTCTTTTTGCAACCATTGGAGTCTCCCCCTGCTGACCATTAGAAACAGTTCAGGTTTAAAGCATTTCCAAATTGGCGTCACTTTGCAGACCCGTAAATAAAGTCTTGACTCTGACCTGTGAATCCACCAGAGGCTGCTGGATATGCCAATCAAACACTGAGTCCATGTTTTAGGACTTTAAAAGAAGTGAATGGGAAACGAAAGTGACCGTATCTTTACTAATAAAAAGTCAATGTTGGGCTTTAAGTAGCACTGGGTTGATTTGAGCATGCGTGCAGGAGAAATTGGATTTGGATATTTTTTAATTTAAAAATACTGTTGGCCAATTACTGAATTAAATAAATTAAGTTTTTTTTTAAATTTTTGGTCTATATAAAATGTCAAAATACTGTGAAAATTATTCACCACAAGTTCCCAAAATTTAATATACCATCTTAAAATCCTCACCAAAACCCTTCAGATTCAATTAACTTGCTTAAAAGGATAATTTATATGATCAATTTATCATTTTTTTAACTAGTACTCTATAATGTTCACTCATTATGGGGTATTCATTAAAAAAAGGTTTTTAACTCACACCCCTCTGTAACCCCCATGTAAATAAATAAATGTGACTTCCCATACAGTGAATATTTTGAAAGTTTTTAGACTATGACAACCAAACTACATGTTTGAGAAAGTGAGTGCTGACACATTAGGACATTGCAGTATTTTAACATGAGTCTATGCTTTCAAAGAACTATTACGATAAACATCATACTGTAATCTCACCTCATCCATCAAAGAGGTGCCACTTGAAAACGACAAAGCAGGTAAAGTATCTGACACCTCAACAAATTGGAAAACGGTTTCCATGATCTGAATAATAATCAGCAGTTTTGTCATGGTTGGCCCATGTTGTTTTCTTACCATGAACAGACCACACTTCAAAACACCTGGAGGATGACAGAGACACCTCCAGACAACCTCTGTGCAGTTGTTTTCTGTACGCAGCATTTGACAGACCTCCTCATTTCCAAAAAAATAAAGTAACAAAGTATACTTTATTTAGTATTTACCAATGTAAAAATATTAGACTATAAAACAAAAACATACTCTGTTAGCTTTTTGGACTTATTTAAAGGAACGTTGAATTAGATTTATTCCACCGCTCTTCCTTTATGTTCTTCCTCCTGTCTTTCCCTCTCTGTCACACTCTTTGTAATGGACAGCAGTGGATGGGAACAAAGAAAGGATGCACATCAGGCCTATCCACCAGGGAGGCCACTGGTCAGAGGCACTGAAAGTCTGATGGTCCCCAACTGGGACAGAGCTGTCTCTTCTACTCAGCCATCCAGGCATGAGCATACCAGACCTCGGACAGGGACGACCTTGAGAGGGTGTACCACTGACCTTTAGTCGACATGACAAAGGGGGAGCACAAGAGAGTGAAAGAGGGGAAGGAGGGTAAGAGGGGGAGGTAGTTGGAAGTGAGACAGGTGAAAAGGGGTTGTGGTGATAAGCAACCTAATCGCCAGGAAAAATGTTGGCACTCTGTGGTTCTGCAAACCACAGATACATTACATTTGTACAGTATTATGTTTCTTTATGTATGGTAAGGTTTAGGCACAAATTACACTTGGTTATAGCAATAAAAAGATTATGTTTTGGCTTAAATTACTCAGTTATGTTGGCACAAGCCCGGAGGGAAATGCAGCAATGTCTCGTTAAAAAATAACCGCTATTGTGGAAGTCTGTGGATAAACAGCAGAGATCACAGACAGATCACAAAAAAACACCCATTTTTGTTGGCTAAAAAGCTCCCTGTAAAACAGCAACATGTTTGTTGGTCTTAAGTCTACAGCTTGGCAGGCGTCATTTCATCCACGCCAGCTCCAGATGATAAATCATTCCATATAGCCCTAAATGTAATCAGACCTACGTCACTTCAGATACGCTAATATGATACGTATGAAACATGCAAATGTAATGAATCCCTGATTTGCAGAAACCTACAATGTGAACATTTCCTTCTGCCAACCGGGCCATGATAAGAGTTTGTACCAGTGAAGTGATACATAAAGAGAGAAAAGGAAGTGAGGTTAGGTAGGAGGAAGCCGGGGGAAAAGAGATGGTGCTGAAGTCTGGATGGGTAGAATGTCTTTAAGTGATATTATATTTTCATTTTTTTTTGTACTCAAACATTTCAGTTTTAAACACCTGCATGTTTATCTTCCCCACTGCTGTCCTTGTATTTCTTTATTTTGTCCCCTAATTCTGTCTCTGTCCTCAGACTTCACCGTCTACTTGTAATTATTCAAATGGCCAATCAGGGCATCATTACACCTTTACCAGTTTTTTGTTTTTTTGGTCTTGAGCAGAAATCTGTAGTCTGTAGAAGTCTGTGGCTCGGCAGGCATCTGGTCTTGGTGGCACACTATCCATCATCCCCTCCACCTCTAGATGACAAAGGCAGCTCATACACTACCTGTAATGTAACCATAGTATGTGTCGTACATGCATATTACATCACCCCTCACTTTTCTTGGATAAATAAAGGCACAGTACAAAATTACCAACAAGGAAAAAGCAAATATACTGAATAAATAACTACACAGAAGAACAAATATGTCATACCCCGCTGAGACACTTCATTAGCACCGTCCTTGATTGACAACAACGCTCGACATCTCTCTTCTCTCTGTTACTGTAAATGTGTCACTTGCGAGTCAATTTCTCAAGTGGCACTTGCCTGTCATCTTTTCGCGCTGCATCAACTTGATGTCTGTCAGTTAGCTGTGTGAAATATGTTTGTGTGTGTGAGTAAGTAACCATGCCTCTGGGTGGCTGTCACAAATGTGAGCTGATATGCCATTCAAAGACTTTCCATCACTTTTTTTCTGAAAACATACGGTACATACAGACAGACACACCAACAAATACACAAGAAAAAAGACATTTAAACATTCTTTGATATGTTGTTTTGTATTCAGAGGAAAGCAAGGCCTTTCACTCTTTTTAGAAAGAGAGATTTTAATCTAAAAATGTCTTTTAATTGATTTGACTTTTTTTTTTTAAAGAAACTTTGATCATTGATGCTTTTGTTTTCTTAAAAAAATCTACAAATGTGAAACGTTTTACTCACAATGTGCTTGTGTTCATGTACAAACAACTTGAGTGCAGAAGATGAAAGTTAATTATTTGCTTTGCAGATTTTAATAAAAAAGGCACACAAAGGGTAAAATGGAGCACTGACTGACTTTCCATGCCTGTATGGTGGCAACAGTCATGGCTTGGGGCATTATGTCTTCAGGTTGTCCGTTTATCCGTCCATCTGTCCATCTGTCCATTCGTCCAATTCTTGTGAACATTATATCTGAATCTGGATGAATGCTTTGAGGGAATTTCTTGAAATTTGGCACAAATGGCCACTTGTACTCAGGGATTAATTTATTTGGTTTTAGTGGTTAAAGGTCAAAGGCCAAAGTCACTGTGACCTTGTGTCCGTCTCATTCTCATGACACGATACCTCTCGAAGGCCATGACGGAATTTCTTCAAATTTGGTGCAAATGCACGCTTGGATTCAAGGAATTAGTGATTAGATTTTGGTTGTCAGAAGTCTTTTCTGGCCATTATTCAGTGCCATAAGTCAGGAACAGAAGGACAGACATTTAGTTGGATACTGAAGTGGTGACTCTATCCTTGAGTGCCCATCTTGAATAGATCTTCTGTGCTGCCTGGTTGACAATGTATATGAAGCATCCATGTTTTAGAATTTGTAGCTTCTTTCCAGAAACGTCCACATTTGAAGCACTGTCTCAACTGTCATGGCTACCAGGATGTGAACCATAAATGCAACTTGACCGATTATTGGAGGCATGCAACTATGAGGAAGAAATCTTGTTCAGTACATTAACGATAAACAACATGTTCAAGCTGAGCACCATAATACCTTTGCTTACAAATAGCTGAGACATTTATTTTTATTTTATAATGAAACACAAACACACAGCATCCTTTCCATCCTGAGTGTCTTTCTGTTCCTCGTGGAAGAGTCTTCATGTCCTTGGGGCAACTAAAACATATTTAAATCATATTCCCATGGTAAGCAGAACATACAGTACATTTGTGATGTATCGTTCACAGGTGATCATGTGATACTAATGCTGGGATGTCCTTGAGAGGTTGCATGTTCAGAGCACACATGAATATTAGACACACATCAACACGTGTCTGCTGCAGTGTCATGTACTATACATGTAGTGTGTCGTTACATCTTGGGTTTATTTTTGCTCTCTTGTCGACATTGCTCCTCGCAACTGATAATTGCACCAGTTTCACCATCTTGTCGTCATCCTTCTCATCGCCGCAGTTAGCTCCTCCCCAGTTTTTTCAGCAGGTAGTCGTCTCGATGTCACCTCACACCCTCCTCAGTCGTGGTGTGTTCAGTCTGTTCCCGCTCTCTGTTCTGCATGATGTCAGTCTAACTCCATTTCCTCAGATCCAAGCCTTTTGCGTGCGTGCATGTGCTCGCACGCATACGCACACATATGGGTATGTGTGATCTCATCAGTTCCCACCTCCGGCTCTCCAAATGTGATTCCTCTCAGAGCTATTTATAGCTGTGGAGGCCCACTCCACACTGGGTAACACGTCATGACCTGTGTTCCTGCCTGCCTTTGTGAAAAAGAAGCACATTTAACTTTGCTAGGTGTGTGTGTGTGTGTGTGTGTGTGTGTGTGTGTGTACGCATCTATGTTCTCTCTGCAGCAGTTTTCCAAGAATCTGGAGCTTGCTTACTCACCACGTCATACGGTGGTTTTACTCAAGGTTCACTCAGTCTGTGTGAACTCTGTGTTAAAATACAAGAGCATGTGTGACATACGTGTTTACTGTTATTCAGTACATATGTGAGCACCCCTCACATAAACACACATGCAAGCATAACCATGTGTGCATGGCTAAGGGCCCTTAACTGATGGGCAAGTTGGCTGAATAGACAAAGGGTCAGTCAGATTATGAAAACATTTTTTCTCTCTTACCTCCAGTGGTGCAGACTCTTCTGTACTCAGTATGCATGCAGAGTTACAGATATGCAGTGAGCTTAACACACAAACTGTGAAACTGTGAAAACATTAAATAAAACAAAAAAACATCAGTGATTATGGGTAGAGTTATAGCAAAGGTATTGTGAATGAAAGAGCTTTTCACAAAAGCGTGTTTACATCTTGCATTAAAATGCATTTTGGGTCATAAGATTGCAATCGGATGGTGCTTGACCACATGAAAGTACGAGTGTAAATGCATCCAAAACACATTGAGGACAGATTGTGATCCAATCTGCTGCAATCTTTTTCTTTTAACCTTTTATTTTGTTTTGTGTTTTTGATCCTGTGCAAACAAGAAGAGTGATGTTCAGCTGTTTGAGCAGGACAAAGCGATCAGATCTCAATCACATCTCAATATGGACACTGGAGACACATTGACAGATATAAGTCTCAAAGCATTGTCTGGATTTCCTTTCTTATCTGAGATGAGCCCTGCAACTAGAATAGTCATTAAATGCATGTTTTGTCCACATTTACATAATTAAAAAAAAAAGTTCTGAATCCTCACAGAGCACCAAGATGCACACAAAAGTCATGGCAAGATGCCAAACTTGCATTTCATTGTAAACTGACAGTCCTGTCTGAGTTAAAACCAGGTGTAAATGCAATCTGAATGTATTTAGGTTAAATTATATCATCATAAATGCTCTACTCATTTTATAAATACCAGAGTTACTGTGGCAGGTAACTCCGCCTCAGTAAATGATACAAAAGGATGGTGATTCATAATTGTCTGCACTCAGTGTATTGCTTACTGAAGAGTAAACTATGGAGTGTCTATTGATGTATATTGAGAGTAGTGAATGACAAAATAAGGGTATGATTTTGGACCTGCTTTTGTTTTATTTGCCCAGGTTTTAGGATATCTTCTCTTACACATACACAAAGAATGAATGTGAATGTAATTTTGTTTGTTGAGAATTCAACACCATCCTGCAGAAGCAGTGTCCTTGTTAGTCTGGATAATCCACACAGCTCACTGGCAACAGATTTTACAGGAGCTCCGATGAAAACAGTGTAGCTTTGTGGGTTTTCCAGAATAAAGGAGACATTGTTTATAGAAAGAAATGCTAAGGTTAAACATGTTTTTAAAATCCCTGTAAGGCCTGGAGATACTGGCCTAACCGTTGTTTTATTGACTAGGTTGCTAGATAGATAGATACGTGCACTGTAAAAGACAGAGAGGACAGCTCCTGAGTCACACCAGTGGATGAACAAAGAATAAAGGCAATAGGATGCAACATGCATAATGAGAAAAAAAATCACTGGTCATTATTATGACCAATCACATTCCAGCACGTGTCCCTGTCTCACTGCACATCCATGTAACAGCTGTAACAGCTGGTTTACTCCCAGTGAATGGCGTTTTGTCCGACACAGCTGCCCCCTCCTGGGCTTCCTCAAAACTTTTAGTAACTCCAATGCTACATGAACAGCGCCAACTAGCTGTTTGAACCTATACTTACACCATACTATAAACACATCCCACTTTCACTCTTACACTAATTAACGGATTTTGAACAGCTGTTAAGCGGAGTGATACATGCAGAGTTAAAAGTTAACCAGTGATGTTGTACTCCTATATCCACGCTCATGGAATGCCTCTCGACCAATCAGATTGCTTGGTCGGAACTAACTGTTGTATGAGAACCAATGAGGGGTGAGTATTCAGAGCAGGGTCACAGGTGCCGGTGATTGTAAACAGTCATGCAGGTGAGCTGGACAGAGTGAGATGAAAAATGTTTGCTGACAACACACGTAAGCCCAACCGTCTGTTCTGAAAAACGCAGCCAGAAATAATTGAAATTGTGTACGAACCCAAAGTTTTGAGCTCGAGGCTGAGCACGAAGCCAGCAACCGGATTGTTGCCGTGCAGTGTCATTGGTGTCAACGTGGACATACACCTTCTTAACAGAGGAGTGAGCTGTCAGCGGGCGGGGAACGGCACAAACTAAGCCGGAGACTTTAGTACCGGGTAGCAGATGGTAAGGGACCAGTATTGATGGAGGAGGCAGCGCTGTGTGCCGCATTCACCGGCTGTGGATGTTCGGTTGTTGGGACTGCTGCAGCGAGGGGATCCCTGCCATCATCGGACGAGTGGGACCTCCGGAGCTTCTCCTGACTGCCTCCTTCAAGCGGAGGACTTCGTGGAGGACTTGGCCGCTGGAGGGTTGGAGCCTCCATCCAGTGGAGGGAAATCCTGCATGTCCATGATGTTGAACTTGTTGGTCAGCTTTAGGTAGTGAGGTGCTTATCCTGGCGGGCCACAGTCCAGTGCCCCGGTTGACGTGGGGTCGAACTTGCCGTTGCTCGGGACTCAGCTCCCGGGCTGAAGCAGCCTCGAGCTCCGGTGTTCCGTTAATAATGGATAATTTCCACGGGAGAGTGGGATCAGTGTCCGAGTGTCTCAGGCTGGTCGCAGGTCGGTTGATGCAGCCCGAGGAGCCCAGATCTGTGAGGTGTTTTTCCTGGACTGTGGCGACAGTGGAAAAACTCTAAAATGAGCTCCTCCTTTTCCCTAAACTCAGCCTCCGGATCAGCGATGCTTTTCTTCAGCCTTCAGGTAAGGTGGCATGACCGACACTCGGATCCACGTTCAGCCATCAGACTCACAGTTTGTCCGTAAAGTTGTGCGAGTTTAAAAGCTTAAAACTTTCATTAGAAGCGACCAGTTAGCCTAGCCACCAGGCTAAAAACAAACCTGCTAAGCTAGCGGCAGTCCAGTAGTCCAGTAAACTAA
Source organism: Plectropomus leopardus (assembly GCF_026936395.1). Taxonomy (NCBI): domain Eukaryota; kingdom Metazoa; phylum Chordata; class Actinopteri; order Perciformes; family Serranidae; genus Plectropomus; species Plectropomus leopardus. Next base: position 18,207,524 of record NC_142188.1, on the reverse strand, counting down.
AGATCCACACGTGGAGGGTTAAAATCGTCGACCTGGTTAAAACGTGAAGGTAAAACAACCAGGATTTAAAAGTGTAGTATAAGAAGACTTTAAAATCAGATAAAAACGTCAACTCATGACCATGGCGTTCAGCATATTTACTTCAAATCGGAAAAGCAGCAGGAAATGATTAGAAACATTTATCCTCTGAGAGTCATATGTAACTATGAAACAACCCCACTCCGCGTGCGTGCGTGTGTTTGTGTTTGTGTGCCTGCAGAATACTAATGGGCCCATTGCCTGCACAGCCATCATAATGGGGTTTGTCATGTCCATGAGGCCTGGTAATATTGGAGAGACGGCAGTATAGAAACTTAACTGTGTGTGCACGCTGCACTGTGTGTGTTTGAATGTGTGTGTGTGCTAAATATATCTGCTGGATCAATACATTCACCGGCACAATATAAAAGATGAAATGGTAATGGCTGTCTGTCGTTCTCACCGATACATGAGTGAAAATTGATGAGGTGTGCGTGCGTGCGTGCGTGCATTCATGCGTGCGCGTGCGTGTGTACGTGTCTTTATATGCACCAAACCTAGGGGACTGATGCTATGTGTGGTGTCCATGACTACAGCCTCTCTCTCGCTCTCTGGTGACAGTTGACAGCTTTAACACAATAGCGCGTTTGACTGGGCTTGGCTGATGGAGAGTCACAGCTCCTCTCCTATCTCCTCTCTCCTTCTCTCCTCCCCCATTAAACCTCCTAATAATTAAAAAGCTAATTTGCCATTATGACAGCATGTCCAGTGTTTCTCTTCCTCTACAGATATCTACATAATCTCTCATTCCCTAATCTAAACAATTGTTTGCATATATTGACTCATAAACAAATCATCCGTGTGTGTGTATATTGTATAGATTCCTGATATGCATCTTGTTTGTGTGTGTGATTGTGGGCTTTTTTTTAATGCTTGCTCATCAATAGCGCGACCACCGCCATCCACCCTTGGTGACTTTGTGGAGTTTTGTGTGTGCAGCACGCACAGATTTGTCCTTTAGTATAGGTTGGATCATTTTGTGCTTTTGGATTAGCTGCTGAATCAGCAAAGCGGCTGCTCCACGTGCTTGTTGTCCTGTTGTCCTGTTGTCCTGTTGTCCACTGAGACATTTATTAAGGTACAAACGGATGGACCGTGGGCCTATTTGTCCTTAAGCAGACTGAGTCAGTCGACATGTTAAATGATGAATTTAACTGGCAGTTGGTTTCTTTAAAGGTATACCTTACAGATTTTTAACCAGCTTTGTATCAAAACAACATGAGAACCGTGGTAATCTTTCCTCTTTGTGAATCTCCGCCAGATGATGCAAACAATGCAAAATGTGTCATTCTGCAGAGATCTGCTGGCTCTCCTGGGCTGTTTCTCAAACTGCAGGCTGCATTTTGGTGTTGCCTGCCATCTATGTTGCCACAAAGAGTATAGACGCAGATCAAGAGACAGACCCGCTTCTCTCTCTCTCTGTCTGTGTATCTCAAACTGGGACTGAAATCCTATCATGGTAAAACAAAGCAGCGCTGATTAAATATAGATAAAGATTATGTTACTCCTTTGCATATTTTTTGCCCCCCACAAAAAGTTTTCAGAAAAATATTTTAATGTTAACTGTTTAGCTGTAATAGCAACAGTTTGTGAGGAGGAAGTGGGCACCATAGTGTTTCCTGCACAGTGGAAAAAAGAGGCCAAAAAATTGAAGCTCAAACAGTAAAACTAAGCAGCGAAAATCAAATATAAACCAAGATTCTGTCATTGTGTCGCATATTCCTTGCCTCAAATGTTTTTAGAAACCTGTTTTAACTTAATGTTTAACTGCAATGCGAAGTTGTTTGTTTCCAGCTGGCTGCCAGTGTGTCAAACAGACAAGTTTGCATTAGGTCATCCACCAGTGGGTGCATTTATTGGTACGGCACAGAGTATTTTGGTAGTTGTAGATTTTTTACCGTCTGAGCAAAATCATTCATTTTATAGCACTTTCAGTTTTCTCTGGTTACGGGGGCAGCAATTTCAAAAGTATTTGTGTCTTTCTACTGACCCTCTTTATATCAGTGAAATACTTCTTTAACAGATAGGTGACTGAGAAGTTTCACATGCTGTAATTAGGATTTTGTATTGTATTCTGTGTATATTAATTTCAGTGTCAGGCATTTTGCTGCACAGCTGGAACAGGTCAGCCATGTCAGGCCTACAGGTCTTTTACCTTTGATGTAAATTGAACTCTTGACTCCTCAGTTATTACCTCATCTTACCAGCTGCAGAGCACCCGGCTCTGTGCCAGGATATATGGTCCTCTTTTAAAGGTTAGGCAAAGGACGCGCTGCTGATGAGATGGTGTTACAGACTTGGCACCAACTCAAAACTGCTGCGTGCTTTTTATCATCTTAGTGGATATGTAAAGAACACCCGAAAGTCACATGTTGGACCATCTACCCAAACATTTTGTGCACACTGAAGTATCTTTGTGCATGTAACTGTGTTTGTTTGAAATACTTTGAAATGGCAGTACTTTAATCTACACTGACCTCTAGTGGAGGCTGATTGAAGTTGCACTACTGAACGTCCAGTGATGCTGACGTCTGCATGTGAGAAAGACGACTTCCTCAAGATGTTTTATGCTGTGATTCCTCCTCTCCTCAGGTGCCCGTTACTTCTGCAATTCACACTCATTCCTGCATTATTCTGTAATTCTTTTTTTCCGCTCTTACAGTCTGGTGGTCTGTCTTCTCCCACACAACCTTCTCTCCCATTCTCTTTCTTCTCTCCCAGTAGCTTTATCCATCTAGCACCTGCTCGCTGGCACGATGAAATTCAAAGTTCACCCACTCTGAATTAAATTCATGGTATAAATAATACATTGTTTATTTCAAACCTTGCATGCAACACTGTTTTTGCCCTTTTATGTGAACCTGCAGAGTCAAACTGGAAATTGCCCACATTGTTATCCCGGTATCTCTTAACAGCTGTGAGGCATTTACTGTGGCTGCACACATTGTTTGTATGCTGTGCTGCCCATGTTGCTGTTCCACATCCATTGTGTCTTGTCGTGGGGCATAACAGCAACTAATACAACAGCGCTAGTTTATAAGACATACTGTCAAAGCACAAACTATACATAAATGAAGGACAAAAGGCCTCATTCAGACCAGGTGAATGGTTGATTGGGAGTAGGCGGCTTTTGTTGTAAACCTTGACAATAGCAGCTGGATCATGAGGGAGAAACAACACTCGCCTTATCAAAACAGGTGGTGTATGGCCATGTCTTTGTTCATGTGTATGCGTATACATCAGTGGTGGAAAAAGTGCTCATATCTTTTATGAAAATAAAAGCAGCAAAACAACAGAGTTGAAATAACAAAAATAAAACTCCTGCGTTCAAAATTTTGCTCAAGTAAAAGTGCATTATGCAGAACTGCAGATTTCAGAATAATGTAACTTATGTAATCATGATACATTAATGTGTAGGCTATATTACTTTAATATTGCTGTGTGTGTGTGTCTGCGTGCGTGTGTGTGTATGTCTGTGTTTTAGTTAGTTAGTTGGTTTTGTTTGTTTGTTTGTTTGTTTGTTTGATTTTTACAACATATTCTGCTGGGCAGCTTGCAAATTTCACCAAGGAATCAATGAAGTCTCATCTTTATCCAGTTTAATATTTCAAAATTGGTTTAAAGATAATATCAAAATCTGCAAAGTAACTCAATGTATAAAATAAAGATAGTTGAGTAAAACAATTACGTGTGCACGCCCACAGAAGGAGGGGACAGTGGCCGTGCCTCAGATTATCTCTGAATGTATCATTCTCATAATAACACACACATGCTGAGCTGTGATTGTGATCACTCAGCTGTGTTGGGTATGTGGATTTTTAACCCCGTGGACATCCTGAGCGGCTCTGCTGAGGGCATTGGAGGCTTTTATGCTCTCGTCCTCATGTCATTATTGCCTCTGTCTTACTGGCTGTTTAAGAGGAGAGGTGAGTGGCACATTTTCAGAGCTGGACTTAAGTATTTTGGTACATCTTTTGTCTTGTAAGTGGACCAAATGTTTACATTTAATGGCTTTTTTAGTGCAAATCATAAACATAACATTAAAGGGGCAGTTCACTCCAAAATCCAAAATACATGTTTTTCCTCTTACCTTTAGTACTATATGTCAGTTTAAATTGTTTTCAGATTAGTTGCAGAGTGTTGGAGATATCAGAGATGTCTTCTCTCAAATATAATGGAACTTGATGGCACTCAGCTTGTGGTGCTCAAAGCGCCAAAAATTACATTTGAAAAACTCCTTAGCAATGTCTCTTTCTAGAAATCATTACCTGGTTAGTCAAGATCATCCACAGACCTTGTTGTCAATAGTTTCATGTAGGAACTATTGTCTTTCACCTGCTAACTTGTGCAGAGGGAAGTGTGCATCTACTGCTAGCTCACCTAGCACCACTGAGCCAGCTAAGGTTTAAAGCTCTGCCGAGCAAAACGGCATTAATGATTACATCCAAATTTATCACGAGCCTCTTGTCCTTTAGTAGATTCATGCTTCCTTTTGCACAATGATACTGTTGACAGGTTTAGAAAGAAGGAAGACAGTTTCTACATGAAACTGCTCACCACAAAGTCTGTGGATTATTTTGAGTAACCATGTCATGATTTCTAGAAAGAGACGTTGTTGTTGAGTTTATTTATTTTTTATCCATTTTAAGTACAAGTTGAGTGCCAGCAAGTTCTGTTATACTGGAGAGAAGGCAGACATCTCTATGACCGATATCCCCAAAACTCATCAACTCACACCAAAACAAACTAGATAGATAAAGAGCACTACAGCTCTTGTTTGATGTATGAGTCTGTGTTAGCATGTGATGTAAAAAACATAACAGAAATGAATAATTGCTGTATGAATCATTCTACAGGGTCTTATTTGGTGCTTCTGTGTCTGATCTTTGCCCTCTTTAGCCACTAGATGTCCCAGTCTAGCTGACCCTGAATTTAAAACGCCACCTCCCTCAGTTCTGTAGTCGAACTGTCTCTTCTGTCATCTTGTATTTCATCTGTATTGATCGTCTGGGTGTCATAGCTCAAAGTGTAACATGGAAAGTAAAGAAGACATGTCTGGCCAGATATCTATCTTGTTATTGATTTCAAAACCCTCAAACCCTCAAACATTCAAACCCTCATGCGATGCTGTTGCGTCAGGTGAAATCACTTGTGATCTCAGTAATCATAACAATAGTCTCGAGGTCCTCTCTATTCTCACGGAGCAAAGAAAAAGTGCTCTTGTGTTTTAAGCATGGTCGGTCAAGCGTTATTGAGGAAGAGATCAACAGTCATGTTCTCCAATTATCACCTGCTTCAGAATAGAGAATTAAAAATGCTAGGATCAATGCAGAAACACACAGCCAAAGCAGCTTAACGGTCATGTAGTTTTGACCTCCATCGCTGTGGAAAATGTGTTTTTATGTACTACAAGATAAGAACGCAGCAGGCCTGGAATCTGTCATAAATCCTTCTCCACCGCCTCAAGTCACAATCTGTCTACCTGAGACGATCCGATAAAACTCAAATGTCAGATCGCTGTTACATAACATTCCCCTGAGGCCTAAAATGTGACATATACAACTGGGACATAAAGACTGAAATATTAGTCAATAAAGCTGGTCACTTCAGTTTGTCATAAAACCCATGAACCCATCAGCACGAGTGTGAACAACATTCCTCACAGTTTAGCGCCTATCAGTTGACTAGCTTCCCCTCAGTGCTCACGTCGACAGCATCTCTTACAGTATATTTAGAAGCAGAAGAAATTTGGAAAAATCAATAGTAGGAGGAAGAGGAGAAAGCGAGGAAGCGGGGTAATGTGTGTTTTGTTTTTAGAGCTGAGTGACTCCAACTGTCTGAGATGATGGGTCATATCGGAGGCAAAAGACAGAGCAGGAGTTTGAGTGTGGAAAGATTTTTTTTATTGTTACTTTAAAAGGCCTCGTTAGTCTGAAATGTTTCTGCAGGGCACACATCCATCAGAGTCTAGAGAGCAAACTTCAGGCACTGTATATTTAAGGGACTGTATGAAAATTATCAGTGGGGGAAGATGCCTAAACCTTATCTTTTAAATAAAAAAAATATTTTTAGTATTCTATGTGGATCTTCACCTAATATTTAAAAATAACATAACTTTAAACTGGTACATGTGTGATGCTATCTTGAGTTATAGCTTTACTTCACTTTAGTTTGACTTTCTGTTAAAAATGCAGAAGAAAATGAGTGTTGTATCTACTGCTGGTGTGCTTCTTGCTTAAGATAACATTTAATCAAGAATTATAGAAACATTTCACTGCGTGATTTGTGTTTTTCAAACCTGAAACTCCTGTTAGTTTAGTTCCAATTATAGTCATTTAATGTTTGTTCAACCAAAAATAAACCCTTAAAAAAAATAAGAACAACAATGATACTGTGATACCGTGAAAATATGTTTGTTTTTCTTTCTTTTTGAGTCATTTATCGTATTGTGACGATCTCATTCCAACTATTAACGAACCATGCCACATAAAAACATCATATTTTTGTAACTATTTTATCTCTTTTTAAGTAATAAATTATAAAAGTAAATAAAATATGATGTGGGTAAGAAAAATACCCTCTACCCTCCCTTTGGCAAAAAGGAAAAAAAACACAATACCCTTCATCTTTCTTTTCTTCACAAAAAATACGTTTTGCACGCTTCTAAGAGTTACAGAAAGTACTGCAGCAGTATTTCAGAACACACTAAACTAAAATTGTTAATTTTGTTATTGTTTTTCTTCTCCTTCCCTTTCTTCTTTTGGTTAAAAGCTTCATTGAGATGATTTTTTTTGCCTAGAGACCTGGCTAAGTAAACAGAAGAAATGTATTTTTATGACAATAAATGCAACATAAACAGGCTAAGAAAACTGTCATTATACTCAAGAGCACAAACCATTTCCAATTAAGAAGCTCGTGAAGCTATTTGAGATTTTAAAGACCATCCAAATAAATTGGAAGTTAAAAAAAGTATATTTTTATATGTCAGAGCCACACCTCGCTACAAACTCCCTGAAGATTAAAGGGCACTTTCGTCTGGAAGGCATTTCTAGACAATAATGTCCTGTGGTACTGTAGAGGGAAAAAGGGTTGAAGTGATAACTCTATCTATCTGCTCATTAGCTGTACCTAGAGACAGAGCGTTTTTAAAAAGCTGTTTGCTCTCAGTTGTTGGTGCAGAGTTCTGAGTTAGACGCAAATACACCTGTTGCACTGAGTTTTTGAATCGAACTTCAGTTCTCCTTTCTTGTCAAATTCAAGTCATGTTGAGTTAGTCTGCAACCCTGAAAGTGTAAATATGTGCTTCTTGTTTGTGTTAATATAACGAAGAATAGAGGAGAAAGTAGGCAAGGGGAGTAGCGAAGGAGGAGAGGACACATCTGCAGGTCCAATTTTCTATCGTGACAGCCAGAATGAGGTGAAAAATCCTCCAGGAGCGGAGAGATGCTGGAGGGTAATAAAGAATAGATGTCTGTTCCCCCTTTGCCGATCGCCACACAGAGGCATCTGACCTTAGTCGCTCAGGCTCCTCAGTTTGTCCTTCCTTTGTTCCTTCTTGTTCTGTTTCTGTCTGTCTTATCTTACTTCTCATTACTCTCCCCTGCTGCCGCGTCTCATGCAACAACCTGCCCTGCTTCTTATTTCCTTCCTTCTCCACTCGAATGACAACCCTTCAATAAATAAGTGGGCAGAGAAATCATTTCTAGCCAACAAGTCAGGCTCACATTTCTCCCTCTCTCTTTTGTGAGTGTGTGGTTCAATATTTCTCTGTTTACATTCACCATGTCTGCAATCGATGCTCGGCTCCAGTGCAGCGGGTATACATTACTGCCGTAGAGTGTGGAGAAATGGGTCTGCTGTGGGTTTGTTTGCCTACAGTACACACCATATATGACAAGATTGACGTCACATAAGATTGGGTTTCCTGTCACCTTGTGCGACTCGTGTGTGTTTGTGTGTGAGTATACGTTCGGAGGTGAGCCACGTGGTCCTTGGTGTGATGCTGTTTCTGTGACAGACGTCTCCGTAATGAGGCATGCGGCTCTATAGCCCGGCTGAAAATGTAGAAACAGGGATGTCAACAAAAAGAAACAACAGCACAAGTGGATGCAGACACAGCACATTTGTCGGAGCCCTGCTGTCTTGCCTCTCAAAACCTTTTCCTCTCGCCAATGAAAGAGACAGAAAGGGGTAACACGGTGGGAGAATAAGACAACGAGGGAACATCACACCTTTTTCCAATTCTGTTATTTTTGTAGCACGAAGTGAAACGATACCCGCACTGGGAGTCGTGCTGGGAGGGGCAGAACCTTGGATGGTGGCGAACAGCCTTCACTGATTCTTGTCGATGCTTTAAGTTTCCCAAACTCACATTATGACTGAAAGAAGGTAGCAGGATGTTTGACACCGGAAGTGACCAAATTACTCAGTGCCTCCTCCGATGTGAAGGCGATGTTGGTAATATTAGTCATTGTCTGTCTAAAAAAGAAACGCCTAAAACACAGTATAAACCAGGTATTAGCTTGAAGCCCCGGGTTCACTGACTCACTTAACTCTAAAGAGTATATTTATGCACACAATGGTAAAAAGTAACCAATTAAAATGTATAGTTATGATTCTAATAATTCTAGTTTAAGTTAGGGATTGTATAAAAATTAATTGTGAAAGGAAAGTTATTTTGGCATTTTCCTTTTTCATCCCGATTTCCTTTTTATTTCTGCCCTCCCATGTAAGAGTTAATGTATTAAAAAAGATAAAATTGTTAGGTCATAAAGAGGCATTTTGGACAACAACAAGTTTTCTGCATCAGGCTCTGTTTTCTTAATCTTAATGAAACTTATTGTGTTTTTTTGGACATATTTATCACTTAAGCAACAAGTTCGGATGCAATTAGGGATTGAATGTTATTACTATAGCAAGACGTATGTTATTTTTTAAAAATGGGCTAACAGCACCTTTAACCATTCCTCTAATGCCGTATTATAACAGAAAATTCAACTACATTCAAGTAAATGTGTCATAAAGTAAAACAGTAATGCAAGTTTACCGTTGTATTCTATAATGTTCTATCATTTTAATGGGATAAGGAGTTAAAGGTGTTTTTGTTTTTTGTGGTCAATGGAGGATCCAAAGATGATATTAAGAAAATATGAATAAAACTTTTAAGCATATTTTCAATGAAGGATTGGACTCAACTAATTGTGAAGGAGCAAGAATACCGTGAACTTTTCTGTTGCAAGGTTGTTGTTTTTTTGTTTTTTTTTACTTTTTACAAAATAATTAATATATTAAAAGTGCCTTGCATTTCCTCCTTGCTTCATGGTCGACCATGGTTGTTGAAAAATGGGGTTTGACTTTGATGAATTTCACTGTGGAAGACTGTGATTGGCTTGTAGACATCCAATCATGTAAGTCTGTATATTGTGTGGAGTCAGACAAAAGTAATTATATACTGTATCTTGACATCCTAGAAATGTTATGTCCGTTGGAATAGACGGGGGATCTGAATGGGTAAAACTGTTTTTCCATAAAACCATTGCTGTGTCCAAAAGTGTTCTCTCATGACTATTTACTACTTATTATTTTTCCTAAGATTTTTTGTGTGTCAGCAGTTCTTACATTACTCTTTTAGTGTCTCCATAATGCACGATGGTGGTTATCTCTCAGTTAGTAACCAACAAGTGTACACTACTTTTAACACTGCATTGTGGGATAACCTACTTTGTGTCTATAAAGTCATTTTGTGGTATAAAGTCTCAGTAGACATACAGAGACACTACACTGGTGTCACTGCAGAAACGCAAACAAGAGATGTATTGAACATTGAAGAAATTTAGACAAAGTTCCAAAATTTTCTTTCAACAAAAACATGAGTATTGATGCTGAAATTGTGTGCAAGTCAGAATACCCTGGTGGCTATCAAATGCAATTTATTGTTGCACAAAATCACTCTCAGCTGCTTTTGTGCTTGGCATTCAATATATTCTGTTGTACCTTTTACCTAAGTAATATTCAAGTCAAGTAACAGTGTAGCTCTAGCAGGATATTTAAAGTTTTTCCTCACCTCTGCTGTTTGTATTAAGTATTAAGTATTACTCGCAGCACAGATTTTTTCCTGCAGGCACAATCTGTACCAACAGTATCTAAAATTATTGCATCAAGCTCCTATTTCTGCTCTCATCTTTGATGTTTGTCTCCCAAATTTCGCATTTGTTGTACAGGAGCCAAAAATCCTCTGCCCATCGAGCTCTGATGGCAACACATTTAAAAAGTTAATGAGACATTGCATCGACCGGCAGGCATACAGGCTACAAAACAGACCTCCATACAGTGGAAACACACATTTGAGATGGGACTGGAATCCTGACGATCATAAATATATTTTCTATCCATCTATTCCATGAGTTAAATCTGGTAACTCTCTTCCAGTTACCACAGAAACCGCGTTAGACAAATCAATGAAGGTAATGTCACTGGAGAGGGAGGGCATACCTCAACTCTCTCACCCCCCCCAAAACAATATATGTGTGTGTGTGTGTCTGGCCCACTCTCTCTCTCTCTCTCGCTCATTTTCTATGCCATCTCCCACTCATCCTCTCCCCCTCTCTTTATCTGCCGCCTCTCCCTCACTCACTCCCTCGTTCCCACTCACAACACTCGCTTCCTGACAACCACTGCCAAAGGACTAGCAGGCGCAGCACATCCAAAGTTTTCATTACTCGACGGGGACCTGGAAGAAGAAAGAGAGAGGAGAGAAAGAGAGAAAAAGCCCTTAAACTTTCGGCGTTGTGACAATCTGGAGCCCTGTGTTACAGCCTGTGGCTCCTGCAGAATGGCCTCCACCAGGGAATAAGAGGGGTTGCCTGGGGCCAGGCTTTGGGTGACAGAAGAGAAACGCCCATCGAGCCAAGCCGTTTTATTTTTGTCTTTTCGATATAAGTGACAAGAATTTTTAATCATCAATCTCAAGTTAAATGATACTTTGAATCAAGGTGGAAAAATAAAAAAGGTTTGAGCTCAGGTGGGACAAACTGCTCAGGTTGGGTGCAGTTGGACAGGTGTTGTGTTGCTGGCCGGACTCGTCCCGGCCCGACCCGGCCTGGCTCGGTGGCGCAGTGCTGGGCGATGACAGACAGTGGTCTCCTAAGATGTTGAGTCTGGATGGCTTGGAAATGATCGCCGTGCTGGTGGTCATGGGTCTTTTTATCAAAGTCCTGGAGCAGTTTGGGATGTTCGAGCCAGTCGGAGGGGAAGGTAATGGATTTTCTCTGAGATTTGTTGGTTTAATAATGGCACAATAAAAGATTTTTAAGGTGGTGTGTGAGTGTGTGCATGAGCTGATACTTTCATCTGCAGTGCCCATTCCCTCTGGTCCTGAGAGGGCTGCAGTCCTGTCTGAGGGTTTGGGTTACCGGTGCAACTCTGGAGCCATGCAACTCACTCTCTCTCTCCCTTTCTCTCTCTCTCACACACACAGAGTAACTTTAGCTGTGTGTGAGGCCTCCCTCTGCCCCTGGGGTGTGTGCTTTTACCCTTTAATCGATAACACTATGGACAGAGTGGGCCTGAGTGCTGTGAAGAGGAACTTGTCTCACTGAGGGAATGTCGGCCTCACTCTCAGTGCTCCCATTAGCCTATAGCCTTTATTATATAGCTGTAGCGAGAGAGGAGAATATGCCTCATTATTTTTGTCTCGGATCATAAGTCAAAATGTTTTGTGGTTGAGTTTGCCTAATGTGATTTGACAAACACATCCAGCGCAAAAGAGTTCCACTAAATTATTTTTTGGACTTTACAGCCATGTAAAAGATACAGAAACCCGAATTGATTTGCGGTTAATCAGTGGTCAACCATGTACTCAATTTGAAAGTCAGTTCACAGATGTTTTATTATAGTCTAACACTATGAAACATTTACCGAATGGTACTTTTACAACATTTCAAATAGCCTGTAAATGAAGGTTTGACTGAAAAGGTCCTTGTCCCACTCTGGCTCACCCCCAGGAGCTGTCACTGCGCACCAAGGCCTTGTTTGGTCTGTCTTATCTGGATGACCCTTGCTTTGTCTCCCTTAAGTCCAATCTACTTTACCTTGTTCACACTCGCTTATCTCCTCTCTTTTAGTGACAACAGGGGAGATGGGATTCTTATCTCCATTGTGCTCTTTTTTACTCTGCTCATTGCCCAGAGTGCCTTGCAAACTTTGGGCGTCTGGTAACAGCTACACTCTGACAGGGTCTTATGTTTTCTTCTGATGACAAGAATCTGCTCTCCTTCGTTCATTTTGAGTGTAAAGGTCAGACATGCAGTTTAGTTCATTAAAAGACACTGCATATTATGAATACTGCTCCAGTCGATTCGTCTGGATGCTACAATATAAGAGACAAAATCCATTTCTGATGCACCTGCTGGACTGCACCCAGTAGTCAAGGTGTGCCAACAGCTCTGTCATCTCAAAAAAGTTCCCCTAGGAAACCTATGGTGAAGTGCTCTGCACATGCAAACACACACACACACACACACACACACACACACACACACACACACAGGAGGCTCCATTTATATTCCCATTACACTCTGAGCGTCAGTCTTCACTATATTTTGACCATTCTGTATGGAAAATGGCAGTGGGACTAAGTGTGTGTGTATGTGTACATGCGCGCCAACTCCCCTGTGGGTACTTAAGCTAATGAATTTTCTCTTTAATGGAGGAACTTAGTCTGAGTAATACAGTGGTTTTGCCATCTGGACTATCTGCAGAATCATGCGCTCACTAGATGGCTTGTAACCAACGCAGACTCCATATAATACACGTGCCTTCCTAAGTATTCACATATAATTCACATATTCACATATAATTCACATATGTCAGTTATAGCCCATATATTTTAAATCAGGGGCGCACTGATGTTTTGTTGTTATTGTTTATTTCGTGTTTGTTATTTTTATTCCCCTGTTGAAGTGTTTTAAAGCCATTATACCCTTCATTATACTATCTGTCAATAACAACAAAAATGACCTTATTTCAAATAAAAAACATGTTTAAAAAAATTACAATAAAAATAACTACTTCAGAAGCCTTTTTAGAATATATATGTACCATAATTCCCTCTAATATCTATTGTATATTGCAGTGAAAACATCAACAGATTTATCTTTAATATAGCTGCATTTAATCAAGTTTCTCACCAAAAACTACACTTTACAAGATAACATTAGAACACATCATGAGAACGTTATAATTCACACTTCCACAGTACGCATTTTTACTGAGTAGAGCTTAAATACATCAAAATGTGATGCAATACAACCTCTGTGAGCAGTTACTCTGACCACCCTATGCTAACAGGTAATGTTGCTCTCCTCCTGCCAATATCAACGCAGTTTCGTTGTTAACAATGTAGCTTTTTTAGTAAAAGAACACAGTGGTCGATTGTGAGTTTACGGTGTCCTTTCATCCCAAAAACATCGTGTTCATCCCAAACCTGTTTTCTATCATCTTCAGTCTCAAGCCCTGCTTTTTAGCCGGTGCAATAGATGTGACACAACAGAAAAACATCAGCAACTACCATCGGTGGATGTCAGCTTATTTGCGTATAGGCTGAGGACAGTAAACAAAGCACATATTAGCTGTTACCAGTGTTATGGCTATAAATATATGCATCCCTATTTTCAATATACTGGTGATATCACTGTGTGATTAGTCAGTTGATCGATTTTGGCCATGTGTTCCTGTGTAAAACTGACACATCGTCACTCATACTAATTTGAAATTTGTCCCCTTTGATATTAATCATTTGCCAGACCAGCTTTACTCTTCCATTAGACACAGATTCTTGCGTTCTTCTTGACTTTTCTACTTTAATAGAGTTTTTTGCAGGGTTTTTCATTTTCTTCTCTCTCAGGATATTGATCTACTAATGTGAGTTGACTTCACTGCAGTCAGTAATGGTTTTTCATACTTTGGCATGACAGAAATGACACAAAAATGAAGAAGTTTGCAATGCTAATACACGTAATACGTGTCTCTGTCTTGTGAAGCTGACCTTCCGCCCATGGAAGGTCAGTTTTGGAAGACAGATAAAATATTAATTGTGGCTGAAATGCCCTCTCGTCTCCTTCTTGCCAGACTCCCACTGAGTCATTTTCCGGTGAGACAGAGCGAGACAAGTAAAATAAAGACTGTGAGACTCCCATTACTTTAATGAGCTGTATTGCTGACCTTACGCTGATTAAACACACACATACACACGCACACAGCATGTGCATACTCTTGTGTTTTCTCAAGAAAATGAGGCAGCGAGGGAAAGAGAGCTGTGTGATAGCGATGCATACAGTATGTGTGAGGTGCACTCTGGTCTGGAAGTTTACAAAGCTTCGATAGATTTAAAGCTAATGGCTAATGGCTGGAGTGTGTTCTTTAGAGGTTTATGAGGTGGAAATGGAAGAGTTGTACAATGGGATGTTCTGGCCTGAGCTGGATGGCAGCGTGCCTGAATAAAGGAGTTTTTAACAACACAGCGGATTCTTCCACAGTTTCGTTGTTGTAAAAACATTTTCTCTGGATATAATTTGTCGACTTTAATGCACCCAAGATGCAAAAGAAATCTTTGCGTGAGTGTTTTTTCATTAATATATACATTTTATTTTTCTCCCACCTGTTCCTGTCACCGAGATGTAGTTCTTGCTGTCTCTCAGTGGATATATGACTAATTAGGAACTACGTAAAAGCTTAACTGCAGGTGCTGCAGGGTCACTCCCGAGCATGAAAGGTATGGCATCTTGCCACATGCACCACGGCCTCTTTCAGCCTTTGATTTCAGTATAAATTGCTGGCACTGGGCTTGATGAGGTCCTGGATGTCAGGGACATCTTCCAATGCTGCTTCATCACTTCTGAAAGGCCTTTGATACTTTAATGTCCCTCCTTGCCTTCATATTAACTTATACCTGATTTAGCAGCGGGATTTGAGCCAACCAGCCTGTACAATCTAATCCTTTTCTCTCCACAGTGATGTTTTACTTTGTTCCTTCTGTCTGATTCACATCAGCTCATCGGAAATTAGATCATTTTAGAGTCCTGTGGAAGACTCAGAGAGAAATCCGAGGATCTGGACGTGACTTACTTACTCAGCTTAGACTTCTTTATGCCATTGAGGGGCATAGGGCGTCCACCAGTGATCGCCATTTCACTCTTTTCTGGGCCTGGGCTTTTGATCCTGCCACCTAGATTTTCTCCAAGTCTTATGCGTGAAATTCCTTCTTGAAATGTCAGATATCTTTTGGCCTACCTTGTTTTTACTTTTCATGTTGGTTGTAGTCCATGGCTTGTCTTGTTATGTCATTTGTGTCCTATCAAAGGGTGTGAACTACCCAGTTCCACACTTAAAATGGATAGGGATATTGATAGATATGGATCTAGACTCCAGGATATTGCAAGAGGGCATTGATTTATGCTGAATATTAAAGATGAAGGTTCTTCAATTGCGCTATTTTACCTTAGTATGTTCAAAATGTTCTTTAAATTTGTCTAGCTAGAGATTCTTTATTTCACAGATTAAATAAAGACATATACAAATTTGCCTAAAATCAGACAGAATTGTCAACTTGTTGCACTCTGTTTCCATCTTAAGTCAGATTGGGTTTACTCTAATTTCTGAGGGGGAGACTCAACTTTCCTTAATCTCTCAATAGAGACCAATTTATTGGCCTGCACCTAATGTCATTTTAAGTCCCCACTGATGTGTACCCACGCCACTATTCCTGTTTCGCCGGGGTATTAAGAGTTGAGTGGAGGTAAGTAAAACAAACTACGATGTCAAGCAATATTTTGGGGACATGTTGATTTAGAGCAGCCTCAGTAGCAGTGTCTTCTTAGCCTACAGCGCTCGCCATTCTTCTCAGTGGCTCTGGCACACCCCTTGACAACTACTTGGCACTCCTCCCGCCTGTGGTGCTGATCAGCTGATCGAGTCTCCGCACGGTGCTCATTGGTTGTTCTTTATTATGAGAAACAGCATTTTCATGTCACGATGCAGTCAAATCAGTCCGGTCAAACTTGGTGAAGTGGGCAGATTCAAAGGTCTGGACCCAGGCAAAAAAAACAAACAACTAATTTATAATAAAACAAATTTACCTTGTCTCACTTTGTCTTTGCAGTTGTTTGACATGATGAGACATTGCAGTCAGCACTCCACCTGTCAGCTGTGTCCTGTAGAGCATAGACAGCTTTGATGAATCAAGTTATTGCCGTATACAAAAATTATTTGTGAAAGAACTTGATTTTCTCTCAAGGAACATGTTTTTTAGCCATGCTAGTGGCATGTCTCTATGGTTGGCAGTGCTCGTTGTTCATCCGCCACTTTGGTCCTGACTGAAATATCTTGATAACTGATTGCTTGCCAAACTTATTACATGTATTTTGGTCCACAGAGGATTAATTCTTAAGACTTTGGTGATTCGCTGACTTTTCCTCTAATGCCACCAGAATGTCACATTTTCCTGTATTAAGTGAAATGTCTCAAATTATACTGCATTAATCTGTGCTTGGACTGCACAAACTTTGTACAGACATCCATGCTCTCTAGAGGATGAATCTTGATGACTTTGGTGATTCTCTGTCTTTTCTTGAAAGGCCACCTTGAGTTTCCTTTCACTGTCTCCCCATTATCATCAGATCAGTGTTTTTATTCCTCTAATACTTTTGTTTATTATCAACATACCTGCAACGTGGCTTTTCCAACAGCTCAACAGTATTTGTATTAAGCACTTTTTCGCAAATGTCAGCATGTTAACACCCTAACACATGGTCAGCATTATACATGCAAAATGTCAGTGTGTTAGCATTTTGCTCAAAGCACTACTGCCTAAATGACCTCCCAGAGCCACCGGCTTGAGTATAGTCTTGCTTGTACTTCTGTTTCTTCCTTTCTAAAGTCTTCTTGTAAACGTAGATACTGCTGATTAATTGATAAAGGCATTACTTCATGAGTAATTGCTTGAAATGGAAAACAAAGATGGCCTTTTTGAAAATGTGTTTGTGAATGCTTTGCTGTTTAGCATTACACCATAATAATCATGTAAACTTAGAGCGTATTTGAGAGCAGCACAATATGATGATAGATTAGCATGGGACGTTGACCTGTGTGTGTGTGTGTGTGTGTTTGTGTGTGTGTGTGTGTGTGTGTGTGTGTGTGTCTTGATGATCACAAGCCCATAGTTTTAGCTCCATCATCATCATCCATCTTTTTGCTGTATACAATAAAGTCTCAGCAAATCATTTTTCCTGCTTAAAAGGTTATTTGGCTATGATCAGCAATGTGTGTGTGTGTGTGTGGATGAGAGGGTATGAGGGAGAGGGATAAGTGGGGGTAAATTGCTTAGCGGTCAGCAGAGGACCCATTTGTGTCCAAGATCACGCACACACACACACTCACAGAGTCACGTCCATCTACTCTGATTGTAATTGCCCTTCAATAGGTAGGTACGCTAATGGAAAATGTTGTGTGCGTGCGTGTGTGTGTGTGTGTGTGTGTGTGTGTGTGTGAGAGAGAGAGAGAGAGACAGAGAGAGGGGTCTGAGGACATTATAGCTGTCAAACCAGATGACATTCTGTCTCCGTCACTTATAGTAATGCCTCAGCCTCAAACCAAAAGAAAAGTCATCTGAAGCTTCAGATTTGCATAAAAATGAATTGTTCAAGGTTTTCAAGTGCCAGCCAAGGGAGTCAGGATACTCTGTTGGGATAAGTTAAGACAACGGCAGGAGCGTAGCTACTTCAGCTTTTATCAGTGGTTTGGACAACAAGTATCCTGGTTGTGGCGAACTTAATAAACAGAAATAAAACTGCAGTAAGTGTGGAGGAGACTGTCCTTGTTGTCCTTGTCTGAGGCTCTTTCTCTTTCTACCCCTCTGATGGTTAGCCAGCTAGAAGATGAGAGCCTGGGACACAGGAGGATCAGACGGGATATTTAATACACAACTCTCTCTGTCCTCCATCCACCATCCCTCTCTCTCTCTCCAGTTGCTGCTCTCCCCCCTCGACTGTCGCTGTCTGTCTTCTTTTTCGCTCTGACTCTCCTTCCCTCGATTTGATTATAGTAGTAGTAGTAGTGTATGTATGTGTGTGTGTGTGCGTGTGTGAATGAGAGACTGTATTTGTATAGCAGGTGCTCTGTGGGTAAAAGAACAGAAGTTGTTGATGTTCTACTGCTCTTCTTCTGACACACGTCTGCAGAGAGATGATAACATTGAGAATAAACTAATGAATACACACACACACACACACACACACAGACTTGTCCTTGAAAAATATCCCTTGCTAACTTATTAGAGTTTGAAAGATTTGCATCAACACAGCTTAGCATTGTGTCTGAAGACCTTTTCCTGTATGCAGCTTCATACATTATCATTCCAGTTTGTAATGTCGCACTTGTGTAAAATGCTCCAGCAATGTGCAGGCACAAGCCTAAGTAATATTACACAAAATATTCTGTGTTTAGTGTGATCAAAGCAGCAATATTCCCAAGAAAAGCACAAAATGGGTTTAAATATCTGTGGGTATGATGGTTTTAAAGATATTTTCAGGCTATTTACTAAAGGAGCTCTGTGAATTCAGAAGGTATCTATGGTTCATAGATTGTCTATACACAGCTCTCAACATGGGGGTGTCTGAGCCTGTGACGAGCAGCTAACAGTGCTATTGGTGTGTGTACACCAAACGCCATGCGAATATTTACGCAGCAGTACTCTTGCCTCATTCGGCAGCCAGAGTGCATTTTGTAGCATTTTGCAACTCACAAATATTCGCTCTTAACAGCTGCGCCAACGTTTGTGCTAACCAACTGAGGGATGCAGCTAATGGCTAACATGGTTTGCAGTGAAGTACGATCGATAGTTGGATGTAAACACTTAGGCCTGAAGCAGCGTGAACCAATACGGTAATTTTGTTATATATCATACTGTCACAGTAGTGCATTACTCTGTTGTTTGCGTTCCACAATAAAAGGCTAACTTAAATTACTCAGAGCATTTTTCTAAGAAGCAACTAAATAAAGTAGCTCACATAAGTCACATGTGGTGGTGACCTATGGTAAAGATTTAGTGGTAAGGCCCAGGGTGCCCTTCCCAAACATCAAAACCATGTCGATATAAGCGAAAGGGCCTTATGAATGTAGTGCAGAGTGGTGGTGATAAGCTAGCCCGTGGGATTTACACACAGGGATTTACATGCACTAACATCCACGTGCAGCCAGACCGTCTTAAACAACAAAAAACAGAGAAGCTCGGATTCCAACAGACAAAGAGGGAGCTTGACTTCATTCTCTGCTCAGGATGTCATTACTGTATCTTTCCATTACAAGTTGTTTGCAGCTATACAGTATTAATAATCTGAATATTGCAGAGAGTTCCCTTAGAAATTAGGGATTACCAATAATGCATTGCTCTTTACATTTTACAGACATTATGTAATTGTAAACCAGATGTACTGGTACAATATTATTGCAAAAGGTTGTAATAATATAATACAAGTTGACATAAAGAAAAAACATGCATCTTTGCATATGTATTAGCCTGAAGGAGCATGTCATGTAAGAAAGTGTTTATTAGTACTTTTTATGTACTTTTGTTAATAGCATTGCCAACTGTCACTGAAGGAGTACAACTACAACAAAACATTTGCTTATTTAGCTCTTTTTTTCTCTTGAATCTGTTACTGTTACCAGTCATAACGTCTCTACAGTCTTTTTGCTTTAAATGCAATGTTTGTTTGCAGCTTTGAGGTTGAAGGGAAAGTTTATCCTTGTTTATTGATTGCTTGTGGAGATCAAGGCCGCTACACTGCCGATCCTCTGTTCTTACATTCAGCTCTGCCGTTTACACTAAGGTATTTGACCTATTGATAAAAATAAGGATGCTCTAGAGTTTCTAAGAGCCAGTAGTCATAATGAACAATGTATGCACAGTGTAACTGTGTAGACATATAGAGTGCGTTTACATGGACACGGATAACTCATTTATGATCAGGTTTTTGGAGTATTTTTGTGTTTGAGCATATAAATACCTTATTCAGTTTTTGAGAAACCCTAATATGCTAGCTGGAGTACTCAGAAAGAAACTGGGATGTGTGTGCCCAAATATGAATAACCCGGTTTCTCTGCGCTCATGTTAACACCATATCACAAATATGATCACAACCGAAATAAGCCTCATAAACAGCTTATTCATGTACATGCAACAGCACTCATAGAGATTTAACAAGCAAGCTCAAACAAAACATTGTGGTTTTGCTTTGTAGGTTGAGAAGGTTTTCTAAATTAATCCTAAAATAACTTGACTAATAACTAATTTTTCCCCAGTTTTCACCCACACTGAAGTTACCAGTCACTCACTCAAAGTGATGAATGAATAAATGAGAAAAGTGCAGTTGTTCCTGGCTAACTCTCTCTCTGTCACACCCACATGCAGTATTAGCAAAGGAGTGTACACCTTGCAGCAGGAATCACCAGGATAAAACATTTATGTTGGGCAGACAGTGGCTATTATTCATTCTGTTTTACAACAACATGGGAAGGCAACAGGCTGCTGTCAGTGTGCCATTGATTTAAGTGCCAATTTGATCTTCACTCATGGCTGGATCCCAGTAATTGTTGGGATAACTTTCCTGCAGGCTGTCGCCAGCTGGTTGAGTTTGACTCTAAGTTCATTGTTTCACTGTCTTTTGTCCTCTCGTCTGGCTGGAAATTGTGTTAGTTTGTTTGCTCTGTTGCTGTGACATTATAATTTCTCTTGAAGATTTGTTGTAGCCGTCTTTTTAGAAAGAAAAATCTTTCAAATGCTATAAACCAAACCTTCACAGCGCTGAGATACAAACCCTTTTAGCTGCTACAAAGTTGTTTTTGTGTTGTTTAGTTTTGTTTTCTGTAGTATCGACCCGTTCAGGATGTTTACCTGATTTGGCTCCTGGCAGGAAGCAGCAGAGCAGAGTGTTTATGATTTGATGGAAATAAGTTTAGAGCATTGTTGCGAACGATGCAAATCCAATTTAGATGGACCGCTTTACACCACTCAAAACACAGCATGCATTTAAAAAAAGCACAAATGCAGCTTTAATGTTGTTCAGTCCACTTTTGTTTTGATCTGACACGTTGTCATAGTGGCAAACGTGAGTAACTTTCCCTTTTAGTGTTGTCTGAATATATGCATGACTGTGTTTCATTAATGGCGATTGTTAATGGCTTGTGATCTTTCATTACCCTCCCACTATTTGTCTGGACTCTGGAGCAGAATGTAAATGAACAACAACAAAGAGAATGAGAGACAAAAGCTGGAGAGGAACAGTACTGATGAATATAGGGTTGCTAACCAAATGTCTTACCTTGCACTGCCCTCTTCAGGTGTGAAAGTTAATTGCCGCAATATGTTTGGGAAGGTCAGAGGTTGAAAGCTTAGTGTTTCAGCCTCAGCGTTTAGCAAAAGATTTATGTAGCAGAGTGTTAACAACCACCTGCGGGGGATATTTAAGAAATTTATCCAGTCTAACAGCTGAGAAACTGAAAAAAATGTTTATAAAATCATAATTAGAAAAAGATTAATTTGAAATTTACTGAAAGAAAAATTGATTCATTATGCTTCGCTTATTTTTTGCAGTTAAAAAAATCAACAAAATTTACGCATCCTTGACTAATGCTTCACTCATTCACCCCTTCAAATATTTCCCATTCACCACATGAATTTGTTTTCTCTCCATCAACTATCACAAGACACATGGCCATATAGACAACTGCAGTATATCCCTATAATAAGAAATCTAAATTTAACTATTCTTCTAATTCTCAGTTTAGTGCTTAGAAAATAATCCGTTTTGTCTTGTTTCCTCAAAAGAGTAACCCTCTCTGATCCTTTTCTTGTCTCACCTGATTGTGTGCACTTTCTAAAGAAAACCGTTCATTAGCGGCTCTCTGTAGTTTATGCTGAAAGGACACAGTCTCAGTAGAATGAATCTGTTTTTGTCCCACACTGTGGTATTAAAAATATCCTTAAAAGCTAATGATCTATGCAAATGGCTCTCTTTTTTCACTTATCTAATTGGAAACACACTAGCCAATTTTGAGCACCATTTGTCAATGACCTCCTCTGTGTCTCCTTCGCTGCACATGTTCTCTCTCTCTCTCTCACTCACACACACACACACACACACACACACACACACAAATCCCCTCTCTCCTGGACATTTTAATCAGTTTTGAGAGGAATAATTGCCCAGGTAGACATCTAAATATGGAGGTATTTCAATTACTCTGTGTGTCTGGCCCCAGGCAAAATATGTCTCATAGAGACTAATCAACTAAGACTGATTAAACCAACATTATATTACAATCTCTCTCTGTGTGTGTGTGTGTGTGTGTGTGTGTGTGTGAGTGAGAGAGAGAGAGAGAGAGTGAAATTGTCAACATCTATCGTAAATAAGCATTCAGGCAAATGCATGTCCATCATTATATGAAGCTCATGACATCCCTGGGATGGATTACAGGTGTTGCTTACTCATATACACCTGCTGAAAACAGCTTCCAAAATAAGCTCCCCTAGTTTATCTGTGATTTCTTGCCCTAAAGGAACCTCACTGCCCTTATGAGGTGATGAGTCAAGGTGGAAGAAGAAATGTCTGAGGAACTTTTCTGGAAACTGCACAGGCTCACCACTGGCCTGCTAATTATATCACAGGCACTCTCCCTTTCAAAGCAAATGGAGCAACACTTTCTTGCTCAGTTGGACACGGCTTCTCCACGGAGCTCATCTCTGATTACCACTGAAGTGACAGCTGTCATGTGAAGTGCTTCATGTGTGCAAGTGTTTGCAGTTATGAACTTGTTTAACTTTTGTATCAAGAGAAAACTTGCAGTGTTACAGATTTCATTTGGTGATTATTAATTCAAAAAACATGGACAATAAATTTGGTTGATTTTTTATCATATTTACAGCATGGCTCAAGGCAGTCTGGTCTCACTCCCCCGGCATGAAAATACAATGCATGGGTAGTGTCCCTGATGTCTGTGTGAGACACACCGGGCTTTCTACCAATTCCAAAGTAAACCATCCGCCTTATTATTGGGTGTTCAGAGCAACAGACTTGGTTTTAAAAACATGAAAAACTTCTTACTTTGAGTGGGAGGGATGGTGCTTTGGTCCAACCAACACTGGACTTGAGCATGGAGGCTGGTGTTTGTGACCAACAAACAACAGCACTGATTGCGATGTTTGAGCCTCTCAAAGCTGGATGTTTTTAAGTGACATCTACGATCTTTTCTTAACCATAACCAAGTAGTTTGCCCTTCTGCATCATTTTAGTGATGCCTGGGGTTCTGCCCAAGTGGCAAAATATGGTAAATAGGAGGAGATCACACTATTTCGGGGATAGCAGTGTTGGTCTGTCAGTTTGTCTTGTTGGTCATTTGCTACTGGACATGAAATGTCTCCAAATTTATGGGATGGACTGCCATGAAATTTCATGTTCCCTTCAGG